>NC_073745.1:61191717-61504217 GCF_029784135.1 Toxorhynchites rutilus septentrionalis
TAAGTTCCAAATTAAAATTCGCTAAGGAAAAGTGTAAACTGATGCATGATTGAATAAAAAATAAGATTATTATGACTCATTGCTGTGGTGACTGAGACAAACGACCTCAAAAAATTCAAAATTTTCAAATTCTAGTCTTGTTTTGAAGATATTCCAAAACGCTACGAAAACATAAAAATATATATCTATGAATTAATACGTTTTTCAGGATAATCTTGGTATAATAAATTTCATGAGTTCACTATTATTCGCATTTCTTTGTTAAAAATCTATACACCATTTCTAGGTTTAGCCTAAAATAATAAAAAATTTCATAAAGCAAACCTATCTGTACACCTTAAATGAAGAAATTTAGCCAGTAGCTATTAGTTCAAAATAGCAGAAAAAGGTAATGTATTGAAATAAGCGTGTTTTTAGTTTTAATATTAATTTTTTAAATAGTCTTCAACATTGTATTTCAATTTTCAATCAACAATCAGAGAAGAAGTTTCTAAATTTGCAAAAATCCTCGGTAAAAACCTACCAAATACAGGTCGGACTCGATTAGGGTAAATGATCTTGGTTTGTCCAATTTGGGGTGTTTTTACGCAACTAGTAAATGCAAATCGATTTTTCTTCATGAAAATCACACATAATCGATACGAGTTTGGGTTTGTTGAAAAGCCCCAAGTCTCTAGTTACTAATACTACCATAAGGTGTTGAAATTATTCAAATTTTTATGTTTTTTAACGATTTTCCTTAAAGAAGAATTATGATCATGGTTTGCCCAAAAAAATGATCATGGTTTGTCCGGTTTTAGAAATCTCCATTTTTGAATGAAAACATTCGAATTCACAATCAGATGTTGCATTTATCATTGCTTGAGTTTACTGTCATCATATTGATTCATTCATAATTTAGGCTTTCTTCAGAATATTGCCTGTTCTTGGGCATTTTAGAAGTGTTCACCTCAACACAATCAACACAGAAAAACCATACTTCTGCTATGCGCGAAGCACACCATAAACAAACATAAACAAACTGCAGCGCGCCAAGCGGTTGCCATAGAAATCATGTGGACAAAACAACATTATTGAATTGGACAACTCATGATCAGAATTGAGTTCATCAAAATGCGTTAATTTAATGGTTTAGCTATGTAAATCCGATACAAATGGTGAGCAAGCATGATGTTTACAATATTTGTAAGTGTTGTAATCCAGAAAAGGTCTGAATACGTGCCAAATAATCATCTAGTGATCGATTAGAAGTTAGCTCGAATGAGGGGCGCATTGACACAAATAGAAGGTGTATTTTATAATCCTTTAAAACATGGGATTTCGTAAAAATATACTATCAAACTACTATAAATCATGTAAAAGGCAATTTCATTTAAATGTTTCGAAACATTCGAAGGACTTATTTGACACAGGAGCGCTGAATTAGAGCATTCAAAAAAGTGGGCAAACCATGATCATATTTTCGACTGGACAAACCAAAATCATTTACCCTATATGTGATTCGGTTATATACAATTTTGGACTCGATTATATACAGTTCGGAATTTTTTTTTATATATTTCAAATATCACTTATTTCAAGAAGAAATGTAACCTTTCAACGTTAATGTGTAATTTAAGTGGCTATCACATGTACAGTGGAGTGAAAATCGTGATTTTTGAAGATTTTGCTTGTATTTTCACCAGGAATTGTTTATATCGATATTGCAGCCAAACCAAGGAAGATAGAAGTTGGGTGTCAAAGAACAAATTGTAGAGAGGTTAGAGAGCTTCAATTCAATTGATAGAAACTTTCTAGTTTAATGTAAATTTTTGGGATGAAATTAATATTAACACATTGAAAATTATTAATTTTTAAGTTTTTGACTTCCAAAATGTCATTAAAATCCACTAATTTAGATATTCCATCACTATACTCTGTACTAAATTTTCTCATCTTTCAAAAGAAAGTAACATAATCTTCTTCCGTAGTGTAGTTTGTATTGTAGAGCCAGTTTGAGGAAACAGAGTCCGAAACAAAAAAAAAATTCTATAACTCTGTCATTGTTGAAATTCTAACATATGCGTAGAAGGATTTTTCTTCATCAAATATGATCGGCTATCATCTTTCTAGAGAATCTAGATAATTTTTTTTTTCATTTGAGAAAAGTGTTTTCTGACTTCAAGGGGATGAATCAAAAATCAAATTCCTCTTTTATATTAAAAAAACGAAAAGTACATGCAAAAAAACGAATGAATTTTTTTTTTTGACTCGATTATATACAGGATTCGATTATATACAGTCAAAAAAAAAACAGAAACTGTATATAATCGAGTCCGCGCTGTACCTTTGGTATTTTAAACATTAGTAGAATATTGAATTTTTAGGAGGTAAGAGATATAATTCCAAAGCGTGCATTTTCGCCGGGAAAATGTAGCCGATGTTGGGCTTGCGAATCATGGTTTTGCCTAACGTATATGTTTATAAGTATGGTATAAAATGACCATAGATTGGTAGCATTTACCAAAAAAAAACCAGGGAAGCTCATCTTGCTTGACAGAAAAGACCTGTTGTTCGCAAAATATAAAACACGTCTCGGTTGTCGTTCAAATAATTTGAGACTTCTAATATACTTTTATAATAACTTATTACTTATAATTAACATCGACAGGTAAATACAGTTGGAACATACAACGCTTCTTCCATGATGACTCGAAATTACGATGTTTGTATTGAGCTAGTAACACTAGGTAGCCAACATGTTTGAATTAAATTACTACAATAGTGGCAACCCTTGCGACTGCACCACTTTCTCACAATCCCAATCCGGTTCATAGATTTCCTTGAAGTCAAACTGTCGTCACCCTCAAGATAATAAACCTAAGATGTATTCCAAATTACGGCTACATTGTTTCGAATTACCGTAATGTCTCCCAGAAAAAAAAACCTTACCCGTGCAGACGTGCAGAGAGCAGGCAAGCAGCATACTGACGGTATCGTCACACTAATTTGCTTCTAAGCTGATTTTTTTACAACATGACCAAACAATCCTCCGGGAAGGGGCGGTCACCGTTACCCCGAATGTTTGTTTTTGCTGACATCGATCGATGGGCGAAAGTAAAACTTTCCCCTTTTTGGAACGGAATGAGTAAAAAATTAGCCATGGCACAGCCCGATATGCTAATTGCCACCATTGAGTGATCCTCGGCAATTGCATGTCCTGCCATGGGGAAGGTTGTTTTTTTTTTCGGCTCTACCTGCCGCCGTTTCTACCCAACCTTGTGTGTGGTTCGGAACGGCTCAAAGGCTGAAGGGGCGTTAATTGTCTTGCTTGCACAGTTAAAATCCAGCTTAGACAATACCAGACGGATAAAGGATTAAGCGTCATAAAATATGTCTAACTGTTTTAACTTTTACTTTTTACCACTTGTGGGACACTTTGTTTGCTTTTCTCCGGTCCAGGTCAGTGTTCGGTTTTGAGTCAGTCAGTTTCCTCACATTTTGCTGACCTTGTGTCTAACAGAAGGATTAGATAGGCGTCATAAAAACAATGAACGATGGTCTGAGTCGCTCACGTTCCAACTTTCTCTTTATCATAACGGTCACAGAAGTGACCAGGTGATCTGTGTTTATTGATTGATCAAATTTCGCTGAACACATGCACAACTGGCTCTTTTAATTCTTAGGAAAATCACAAACACTGACCATGTGTACAGCAGAGGAGGGTGGATGGCTAAGAATAGGAGAGAAAGGAGACACCCGGGCTAAGAGACATAATTTATCGATCATCTTTCCAGTTTACTTCCACCCAACGTCCGATCTTTCCGTGCAATAAAAAAAACACGCATCTACGATATAAAAATGAGCCACAATCGGACCTTTAATTGTTCCCTGACAGGGCTGCAGCAGGATAACAATGCAATGAACCGGAGGACAAACTAATAAAGGATCGTATCGGTAAAAGCACGTTCCGTCGGGATCAAAAAATAAGGGAGAAAAAAATCGCAAAACAATGTCCAATAATCACATCCACCCGAGCATAAACGTCGTGTCTCCGGTCCAGCTTAGAGTGGCTCTGGCGGTCAATATGACATGTAGCAGCCGGTTTACGGTCTCCAATCAGCGATTGATGATCCGGTGATGTCGCCTACCCACGGTACTCACGCATACACTCCCATGTGTACACTCACACCGGGCTGGGTGAGTGCAACGCGTATGGCAGTCTATGTGTATGAATGGAAGGACCTCAGCCGCTTTGATTCATCACGGTTCGTTCGGACCGTGGCGAAAGGTGCCGGTCCGATGTTTTGTTGTCATCGTCGATGGAGATAAACAAAAAGAAAATCGTTACTGTAAAAGCAAACGGACAGATGTGGATAAAGTGTTGTCATTTTTTAAAGGGGACTTTGTAGCGATTGATGGCCAATGTTCCCTTAAGATTTTCAAAGGTTAAAGAAATTTCTCCGATTAAACATTATAAACTTATCAAGTTTTTGCTCAAAATATAAACGATAAAACCAGAGATAAATTAAATTATCATATTGCGATTGTATAACAGAGCGTCAACAGTCATCGTCGTGTTACAGAGGAGCCACGACGATAGTGATTTTCCATAACATTAACAATTTCAATCGTATTCCTTCATACTAGCACCCATTGTGTTCGTCAATGAATATGCTTTAAGCAGAGATTTCCTTGTACGACACTTCCTTCTAAAAATCAACAACAAAAATGTACGAAGTAGGAAAGGTAAAAAAAAATGGGTGGGTTATATCTACAACAAATCTAAGGTTGACGTGGGACTCCCATTGGCTTAGTAATCATCTGTCTGTATTAATTAAATATTGATCGAATGAAAAAAAAATTGAATTCAATTGCAATCAATATATTTGCTGTGTTAGTAAATAATTTGAACACACGCCATGTAATGTAAGGTACCTTGGTTTTGATGGCTGTGTTGGGGAAACCGTAACCCGGGCCTATCGAAACTGGTCAGTTAGGGCGTTCAGATAGGAGTTGATATTTTACAGTTATTGAATAATGAGATTAGGAAAAATAACATTTTATTAATTGTGATAGATGCGTAGACATATTTCCTATCAATTGATGCAAGCATATTTTCGATCTATTAAGAAATGTTTGAGTTATATGCATACGAAATCTTTCATTTTTTCTGCATGCTCTGTATTTAAGTTTTCATTTTAACCGATTAAAAACAATTAAAAACGGGTAATATTGAGGCCGTAATTATTTCAAAGGTACGCAGAATCCTTTGGATTTTTTTCCAGAACTCGATGATAAAAAAATGAAATGCAACATTAACTATTCGAATCGACCGCATGTATATCTTACTCAGTTTCCGGTTCTGCAACATTTACCCGAATACTATTCGCCCGAAGCACGTTTACCCGAAGCACATTTACCCAAATGTAACAAACACCTGAATGAATATTTACCCAATTGCGACGAATACCCGAATTCCACAAATACCCGAATGAAACATTTGCTCGAATGTAACGTTTACCCGAATGAAGAAGGGAAAATTCCGACAAATCAGGTAATTGTCGGTATTTTTTTGTCGAAAATCCTGATAATGAATTAGAATTAATCAATACAATATGGAAGAGCACCAAAAATCGCAGTAAAATGAAAAAAAAAGTAATGAGGAAATTTGAAAATGAGGCGGCAGACTTCGCTGATTCATTCTTAAAAATTGGTATGGGCTCAATTAACATACCGCCTTCTTTCATTTCCGTATTGCTCTTCGAGATTTAGAGAATATTTAGCAATGAACTCGGGCTGTGGAATATGTTTTTTCGAAAATGATGCAGGTATGAATGTTCATAAAAATATAGAGCATGTCTTAAAAATGTGAAAAGAATTGGTAAGAAAAAAATGGTACTTACGTATTAATGCCACCGCAGCGCAAGTTCTATTATGAATTTATTTTTTTGTAATGAAATGAGGTCAATGTAATGGGGACATTACATTGCCTCATTTCATTCTCCATTTAACGCTGATAAGGAATCAAGGCGGCCCCATGTCGTCAAGGTGACGCAATCCGAGTCGGCCGCCAACCCGTCGTTGGAAACACTGATTGCCCGGTTAGTTTCAAACATAGGAGACGGTCGTTTGGTTAGGTCTGACCAAGCGTTGGTGAGCTTATTAGAAAAAAAATAACAATGTTACTTCCGAGGGTAAATGTTACATTCGAGTAAATGTTGCATTCGGATAGATGTTACATTCGGGTACCGGTCGCATTCGGGTATTTGTTAAAAACCATGTTAAACCATGTTAAAAACCAATAAAGGTAAATTTTTCCAGTTTTGGAATTTTATTTTTTTTTAAATATCACTTAGGATTGTTTTAAGCTGTCGGAAGATCCAACTCCGTACAGATTCATATGTTTGCTGGATATGATCCTAATGGGTTTACTAAACGAATGAATTTTGAAAAGGAAACTCTACTGTGGACGTTATCCGAATTGCAGTTGAGAAAACCGAGCGATCGTCCAAATCCATTGGAAATGCTGCTATTAAGGGGGTATTCCAGTGCAGAGGAATAAATTTCGAAAATTTTTTTTCGAGCTCTAGACAAATAAAACAAAGATTTATTTTATTATCCTTTATCTCATTATTTGTATCTTTGTCTTTTAACAAAACAACAAGAAGTAAACGGGAAAAATATTCAAAATTGGAATAGTTACAATTTGAAGAAGAAGAGACGGGTTATCGTCGTTCGGTACTAAAAGGGTTAAGCATCAAATTGTATAACTTTTTTTACTATATTTTCTGTTTGTGTTTTAAGCAAAAACTTGCTGGATGAATTTTGTATTTAAAGGTATATAACACAACATATGTCGCAATAACGGTTTTGAGTAATATGTGGTTGAAAACCCTTAATCAATTGTTACATTTTTACAAGGGTTAACGACGGATATATTGTCGTTCTGTACTAAAAGGGTTACAATGGGTATGTTTTTTCGATTGCAGTAACCATTCGTTTTCCTCCCCGATGCAACTAGCAATCTTTTTGCCTACAATTCGGCGTTAGCTCACAATGTTAGTTAATGTGTATCACGAGTTATTGTAGAGTACAGACAAACAGGCATTTATAAGTTGGTAGAATCAATGGAGGGATGATCTTGGTAGATTTTTTTACTCTATTACTCCCAAAGTTCAATCAATTCGAGCTCAATTCACGTTTTTATCGTGTAGTTCTTGCTACTTACAATTTATGTAATTGTAATCCAGGATGTCATAATATCGAGCATGTTGTTTGGTCATTTAAATAATGCAATTAATGAATTTAACTGACTGCTGGTTTTGAAGTTCGGAAGGGTATACTCACACATATTAGATTATGATAGCTCGAGTAGTCACGATCTTAATATTATCTTTCCTCATGTATGTCTTCCTTCGGACCCCACTTCACTTCCTCGAATGCACTTGTCCATTCTCCTTTCCCTTTCTTTTATATTCCCTACAGCAGCTACACGAAATTCCCAAGAGAGCCACTCATGGCCATAGGATACTCAATATACATCATCTGGCTATAATTTTATTACTACCCCCTACGAACAATATTCTGGACAACGTGGCAACGAGGGAGAAAATGCTTTTATATCCATAATACATTTCTGATTTATTTGACCTTAGATTTATATCTATGTAGATCTTAACTATTTATATTTGTGTTGAAAAATGATAAATGGTATTTTTGTGAACATTTTTGAACAGAATGTGGTTCTGGATTCTACCATGTTATATTATCTAACCCGTAAAGGATACAAGTTCAAATTGAAAACGGTTTTTGCAGAGCTTCCATTTTATGTATCAAAAGACAGATTTGGAGCAATGAAAAAAACTCAATTCAAATGCAATTACTACACACAATCACAGTCCTATGTCAAGATCCCGTCCGTGCCCTTAGGTCCAGGCCCATCGACTTTTTTTTGTACCATCACAACCCACCAATTTGTAACTATTTTAACTTAATTTTTTTTTTCGTTTAAAGGGTGTGTCACATCAAATTGCATCACGGAAAAAACGCTGTAGAAATTCGCCCAGTAGACCGATCCTTTTGAAAATTTTAGACAGTAAAATAAAAACTATTAAACAACTTTTGGCATTTTATTTTTATTCATACTTCGAGCCCAAGCCCGTATGCTCGCACCTTCCTTTGTACCCCGTCCATAAGGTTCTGTACAACGTCAGGTTGTAGTTTTTTTGAACAGAAATCCATTTTCTCTTGAAGTCCGCCTCCGATTTGACAACTTTTGGGTTCTTCCGGAGGGCCTGCTTCATAATCGCCCAATATTTCTCTATTGGGCGAAGCTCCGGCGCGTTGGGCGGGTTCATTTTCTTTGGCACGAAGGTGACCCCGTCGGCTTCGTACCACTCCAACACGTCCTTTGAATAGTGGCACGAAGCGAGATCCGGCCAGAAGATGGTCGGGCCCTCGTGCTGCTTCAATAGTGGTAGTAAGCGCTTCTGTAGGCACTCCTTAAGGTGAACCTGCCCGTTTACCGTGCCGGTCATCACGAAGGGGGCGCTCCGCTTTCCGCAAGAGCAGATCGCTTGCCACACCATGTACTTTTTGGCAAACTTGGATAGTTTCTGCTTGCGAATCTCCTCCGGAACGCTGAATTTGTCCTCTGCGGAGAAGAACAACAGGCCCGGCAGCTGACGAAAGTCCGCTTTGACGTAGGTTTCGTCGTCCATTACCAGGCAATGCGGCTTCGTCAGCATTTCGGTGTACAGCTTCCGGGCTCGCGTCTTCCCCACCATGTTTTGCCTTTCGTCGCGGTTAGGAGCCTTCTGAACCTTGTATGTACGCAGGCCCTCCCGCTGCTTGGTCCGCTGGACGAATGAACTTGACAAATTCAGCTTATTGGCGACATCCCGGACCGAACTTCTCGGATCACGTCTAAACTGCTTAACTACGCGCTTGTGATCCTTTTCACTGACGGAGCATCCATTTTTGCCGTTCTTCACCTTCCGGTCGATGGTTAGGTTCTCGAAGTATCGTTTTAGTACTCTGCTGACCTTGGATTGGACGATTCCCAGCATCTTACCGATGTCCCGATGTGACAACTCCGGATTCTCGAAATGAGTGCACAGGATTAATTCACGACGCTCTTTTTCGTTCGACGACATTTTCCCAAATTTACGAAAAATTGACAGTGAAGCATGGCCAACGTGATCTATACACTCTTATCTGATTATAAGCGAAAGCTGAAGATATAATTCCTAAAAATTAAATTTCTACAGCGTTTTTTCCGTGATGCAATTTGAAGTGACACACCCTTTAGTTATTGTTGTATTTCTAAAAGATAGAAAAAAAAGCCACATTGATATAATAGATGTTGAAATGTTCTTTGTTTTATTTTTTTTCAGAGATCAAAATCCATCCGAAATTCGTGCTTCTACACTAGAATACCACATTTAACAAAAAAAAAAAAAAATCCAACATATTCTGAATCAGTAAAGATGTCGCTATCGTATGAACCTCGGACAAGTCAAGAAAATTGTTTGAAAAAAATAAATTGTTTTTTATGGCAATTTAATTTTTTTCACATAGTAACATTATTTGCATAAGAAATGCATAAAAAATGTTCACAGATAATGTAATACTCGAGGCGTAATTTGACAAGAGATAATAGGTGGTTACGGACGACGGAACGACAATTTTCTATCATATTTCTGAGCATGAATTTTATGCTTTGGAATAGTTATACGGAAGAAGGTAAAATGGAGAACAAAAAATCAAATTTCCAAAAAAGTTCTTTGTATAGCAAGCGATCTGCGTTTGTGCGAAACTTTCGTTACTTCTGAGCATATGAACCAACAAATTTACCCGAAGGGGTGCCTACGGGAGAGACTACTGTCTTTTCTGGACCAACAAGAGGTGCATGGGCTATTCTGGCCGGCCTTGACAAGCTATCACTATTTAAATTCCACCAAACAATACACAATGGTCCAGGAGATGCATTTAAGTGGAAATCAGCATTTAGAGTTCGACAGTTATTCTCTAGACAAAAACTGTCTTCCACAAAGTTGTTACATATGATAGAGCGCTCATTTTAATGTTGCCAAAAATAGGGTGACCAACATTTGCGATGAAATAAAAAATCTAACTTTCTTATCTCTATATATAGAGGTATACATAGTTCGACAATGTTGTTGTCCCATCAATTTAAAACATCTCTGTAGAACAAAGTTCTTTTTATTTATATTTAAAATTCTACATCAAAATTGTCTTCGTACAACTTTTAGAGCTTATCAATACCAATATTTTGCGATGCAGAATTCGTCAATATCTTAATCCTACTCAAAGTTATTGATGGGTTTTCACCCAAAAACTCATGATTTCAATTTTAATTTACTCAAATACAAAAAATAACATAACTTCGAAAATCACATATTATATAGAGTGAAATTTGTTCTTTCAAATTCCGTCAACAAACATTTTTTATGTCTGCCCCAGAAATAATGGCAAGCAATTGAACAGAGCGTATTTTTTGGGAAGAAATATCAATAACTTTGAGTGAAGTTGAGATATTGACAAGTTCTGCATCGCAAAATGTTTGTATCAGTATGTTCTAAAAGTTTTTCATAGATAGTTTGTATGTGGAATTTGAAATATAAAAGTTAGAGCAAAAAACAGTTTTTTTAATGGTGACCCCAACGCAAAATGCGATATATCGGTTTTTTCAAGAGATAGAAAAGAACTTTGTTCTACAAAGATGTTTTAAATAACTGGGACAACAATATTGCATCCCTCCTATCTGATCGATAAACATTTACTTAGTCGCGGCAATACATACACATACTCTTTACAGATACACAGGTCGAAGGTTGTGCAGGCCACTAAACATTCAACAAGAGCCAAAGGTTGTACCGCTCATGACAACTCTACAGGAGCTGAAGATTGTACCGCCCAGTGACTATTCTACCCTGGATTCCTCGAGTCAAGAGAGATGCACCACGATTGATATGAGGTACCGACTAGGGGGGCGTCGCTGATTAATTATCAGTTGCACCCCAATAGGAAGTATCCCGTGTCGGCCACACATACATAGTACTGGAGACTGCCACATCCCAATTATGAGAATCTTTGAAATACTAACCTCGAGCCAATCGCGAGTAATCGCTTACATATTACTAACATTGTCAAAATATTGAACTCCCGGCCCCGTCAGGCTAACGCCATATGTGCCTTGGTAAAATATATATTTTGGAAAAAAACAATATTGTCGAACTCTGTATACCTCTATTTATAGAGATAAGAAAGTTAGATTTATTATTTCATCGAAAATGTTGGTCACCTTATTTTTGGCAACATTAAAATGAGCGCTCTATCGTATGTAACAACTTTGTCGAAGACAGTTTTTGTCTGGAGAATAACTGTCGAACTCTAAATGCTGATTTCCACTCAATTGCATCTCCTGGACCATTGAGCAATGGTACAGAGAGAATGGCGTTAAAGTGATTTCCAAAGTGATGAATCTGTTCAATACTCCGGAATTAAAACCAGTTAAGGAATACAGGTCAATTGTGGAAGCACATACTAAATAAAGAAGTGAGAAACTGCAATTTAACATTAAGAATTTCAAGTGGAAATGGAATTTGACAGCCAAGCAAGTGGAAAAACAGCTCGGGCAAAAGATGATGGATTGTGAACGAAGAAAAGTTCGAGTGATGGCCTTTGATAAGAAGAAAGACTGAAGCAAGGGTCTCACAATAATCAGAATACCTACTAAACTTTGAAACACTTCGAATCCGGAAACACTGTTCATTTTATAGCAGCGGTCATAGTAGGCATATCTGAAATATGTTGACAGAAAAAACCCGTTTTGTTTTGAAAAAATTGTGCAGCATGGAAGACTAGAGTAGAGTTAAGAATCCCGCGTGATCAGGTACAAAAATCGCGAAATCGCTGCGAGTTGCTAAATCGACCGTGTAGGAATGTGTGCATGACTTTTGTTCGGATGGTCAGAGTACGCGTCGTGGTGGAACTTACGATCAGAAACTGAGGTTGAAGGTTTTGAGAACAATTGAGGTAAAATCGAGACTCTCGGATTGTGGCATCGCTAAAAAAAACCCTACTCTGACTAAAGTACCATGCAAAGAATCCGTATGCGAGAAAGATATAATAATTTCCATGACTGCAAGCAGCCAAACAGGTTGCTGAAGCGAAATTTGGTCACCAAAAGAGGCGCTCGAAAGTTGTAAACAAAGTTTTGACGAAGTACGAAGGATGCATACTGATGGATGACGAAATGTGCGTGAAGATGGATTTTGGACAACTCTATAATCTCTAATTCTATAAGGCTACTCGCAGAGGGGATGTCTCCCGCAAATTCAAGTTCGTTTTCGCTGATAAAGCTGCTAGGAAGTTCATCATTTGGCAGGGGATTTGCAGCTGTGGACAAAAAAAAACCAAGGTTCTCGTCACAAACAAGACACTGAGCTCGAAAAAGGAATAAAGAAGAGTGCCTACAGAAAAGTTTCCTCCCGTTTATTAAGACTCACAAAAATCTGGTGCAGTTTTGGCCAGATAGGGCAGGCGCCCACTACAGTCGAGCAGTGCTTCAGTGGTACCGTGACAATGGTACTCCCAATTGCCCCCAATTCCGACCAATCTAAAAATATTGGGCAATTGTCAAGCGGAAATTGAAGAAGGATGCCAAAGTGGCTCGTGTGCTGCAGTCATGAAGAGATCGTGGAATAAAATGGCCGCTGGATGACCAACGGATAGTCCAAACTTTGATGGAGGGTATCCGAAGAAAAGTACCAAAAATCAATTAAATATGTAGGGGGTCTCCGTAGCCACATTGGTTGCGCGTTCGCTTAGTAAGCGATCGATCGTGAGTTCAAAACTCTCAGGACCCCCTCATTGACCATCTTTGTGTTGTTACAGAATAACTACGTCCACGCAACAATCATCAGCGATGGAGATCGATCCACGGTCGAAATAAGATCGATTCATCCATACAACTGCTCTGCTCTGCAAGACACATCGGGCTGCTGTTCTATAAATAACTCAACAATGATCAATCAACTGTCTCCGCTGTCCGGTGGTCCAACTGGATAATGGAAGAACAGAAAGAATACTCTTACGCCTAAATGGCTACTGTGTGAATGTACCATATGTAATGGTATAGAAGGAATACTGGCGAATGACAACTGTGTAATGTGCTAATTATAGATATATGATAACCATGTGACATGTACACGATTAAAAATTCGGCTCTGTTACAGCTAAAATGCTAATGAGCCTTAAATATATAAATGGGATAAAAAAAAAAATTAAATATGTAATGGAATGGAATAATTCTTTTTTCTCTATTATAGTGTGACTTTCAACACATTTCGGCTGGTTCATCACTCTTCTTATTTTCTTCTTAATCTCTGCGTGAAAGATATGGAAGTTACCACTACGCCAGATCGCCTCCACTGTAATGGAATAATTTTTTCAATATTTTTTTCTGAAAAGAACAATAAACTATCTATTTTTTTTAATATAAAAAAATTGTACCTATAACCAATCCCGAGATACAATTGAATTACAAATGAATCAAACTTTAATCGCCTGTGACTCTGTGTATGTTCATTTTTGCACCGAAATTTTTTGGCACAGAGCTAAAACCGAACCATGCAACTCGCGAATCCAGAGTTCTTATTCGAACATGGAATCATTGAACCATGGACTGACTCTCCGGGAGATGAAATTGGACAGTTTTTGGTGCTGTCGCGGTTATATTTTGAAAAACTTCTATTTGAGGCGTGTTGCCAAAATCGAACGAATAGTATATTCAATTACAGTATGAATTTTTTATCTTACATTGAAGAGTTATGGTCTCGTTCACCTAGAACAGTGATACTCTAGCTTTTTTTCTTAGGGGCCACAAACAAGTGTTAGTCATGACGCCGCGGGCCGCGAAAAAAAGGGATATATGAAGAAGGGTGATGTTCAAGACACAACCGCACTGTTAACATAGAACTACAAAATTATTGCCGGAGACCACAAACATTGAAGAAATTTAATAATAAAATTCTTTGATACATATATTTGATAGCAATGACAAGGGCCGACAAATGAATGCTTTCACTGAGCGGAGAGCCCGAAGCAATTTGAGAAGATTGTCGAATTAATTATAAGCATCAACATGTACTGTTGATTGTTCGCTGTCTAGAGCACTGAAACTGGAATACTTAGCTTCTTGAATATCTGAGTAGTTTTTCAGTTTCTCCTAGCAAAATTACATCTCCAACGCAGAACGAAACAGCTCAGCAGCTGCAGAACGGTAACAGAAAATCCGAATCGGTATTGCCAAAGCAATACAATCGAAATAAAATTTTAACTTTAGTTTTTCTCCGAAGAACACAACTCGCAACGTTGAAAAATACCTTACGCCACTTTCAACCCGAAAAGTTGAATGATCGTCACAAATCACAAATCAGTCATCCAAGCAGCAAGGCTTTCCAAATAGTATTTCACAAGCCCGGGTTGTTTAGTTTGGTATTTCAAATTGATCTTTTACAATGCTAGAGGTGAAGAAACTGAGAAAGCTTTAACCCTCTACAATTGAAAACAACATCATTACACCAATAAATCCAAACTAAAAAAAAAAATTAAATAGATTTTCAGAATGCATCAAAACTTCTTAAATAACTCTTTAGTCGAAAATTTTAGTGGTTTGTGTTGTTCTGTACACGCAGCTAGAAATGGTTGGTTTATGATTTATTATTGTTCTCGCGAGAACAGTACACGTACTCACAACAATACACGTAACGCATTCAGTATGTATCGCGGCATTTTTCCCTTACTACATACAGTGCGGTTCCAGGAGATTTTTGTCAAACACCACTGTTATCTATTTGATAACGCGTAACGCATAAGTATAAGTCAAAAATAATTAATTCGTACAATCTCCACGGTATGAAAACCGACGACGTACTTCTATTTCTCTTCTGCTTTGATTCCGCTCTACACTATGCTTGCTTATTGCATATTCTGAAGATGCATTCTGTGGCGAAAAAAATTGTTCAACACAGACACAAAATAGAAACTGAGATTGGCCAGGGCGAGCACAATATTTAGAGAACTTTCGCTGACAACCAACGACATGCATCGACAAATCGTGACTAAGATGGACTTTTAAGCAGGTACTCATATGTATCGATTTTTATGATTTCAATAGATTACTTTGGAAGGAATTTTTGATATATTGAAAAAAGTTTTGGGTCAATAAGTAAACAGTATTACTCATACATCTTTTATCTTTCAATTGAAGCGATTGACATATCACTTTGTACAAAGAGGTGTTAATAACTGAAACTTTGCAACTCCAAACGTAACGCTCTTGTTTCAGAAATTTTAAACTTACGTCCCAGTACAGATTCACATATGATGTGATGCGAAATACAGAGGCACTCTTCACCGGACGGCATGCAAATCGACGCAGTGCCCCCACAAATCGCAAAAAATTGTACCATACAGTGCGAAAATTGTCATTCATTCTTCCTTAGAATCGAGCGAAACCATTGTGTGTGATATCAGCATTGAGAAAGACTGCTGTTTGATATCTGGAGCGAGACGACTTGAACGATAATGATGATGATAATGTTTTGAATGATAGAGGCTTTCGAATTCATTAGTTCATTCGTCTCTAGCCTTGAAAAAGGTCAATTTGGAAAACTCAACTAAACACTCGGCCTTGAGAAAGGTTACTCGAAAGACTCGCTGCCGTCTAGTCGCTAGCTATTGTCCGTGGAACAAATGCTGCAATTGCATCTCGAACGACCAATCTTATTTAATCGGCCTGTCTTATGAGCAGTGACATTTTAATATTGTACCTCCCTCACACATACTCGGCCACAAGAACATGACAGGAAAATGTGTATTGTTCCAATTTTTCTTAATTTAAATCATTTATGGGTTAGGGATCCGTCATGTATAAATTACCGAAAAAAAATTAAAGAATTTCCGATTCGATTGAAATACAAAAATTCATTCATAGATAAAATAAATATAAAGGGCAAAAAGGAAACAATGACAAGTTTTCTGATTTGGCACCATTACTGTAAGATAAAGTCTCATGTCAAAAAAAGATAAAGTCTCATGTTGAGCTTTTTGGTAGGAAATTGCTGACTGACTGGGACTGACAATTATAAAATAACTAGCTGGCCAGGCAAACGTTGTTCTGCCAAATAAACTATTTCTAGTGAATATTTTGGGTGTTGAATAAAACACACTAATGTATTGTAAGTGTGTTTGAATATTTTAACGATCTTTAAAATAAATCGAATGTGACCGATAAAAAAACGAATTAAATTATTTGAACGAAAGGTTATATGATGTTTCATGGTGTATTTCATTAACGTAACTGACATGTTTGATCTCTTAAAAGTTAAACGTCAACTGAAAAAAGTAATATAAGTTTGTCGTAAAGTAGAAAAAATGAAATATAGAAAATCAATATTTATTGCTGTCTCCTTGTTAGAAAATACGTGCATGTGATTTTCAACATGGCTTAGTTTATAACAGCTTGGTCTCGTTCATAAATTGGAAAACAGCGATACGCCAGCTAATTTCAATGGAGCTGATTAATCGGCCTGTTTGGAATCGCGGTATTTTATCGTTGTCATTCAATCGAGGAGTATTCACATCGGTTATCTAAGTTTGAAACACAGCCATATTGCTTTCTTTATTCATGGATGTTTTTATTACTCTTCACCGATTTGTAGAACTCAATATTCATATATGCATATGAGTGATCGGATTTTACAATTCGATCGAAATCGACTTTTACACTCTTAAATTCGTTCGCCTTGTCGCGAAACAATGGTCAAAATAAGTCATCCGTATTTGTGGTTCAATTTACTCTCTATCTGATCGGCATAATTCCGGAAATAATTCTAAATTGTTGAAATTTGAATGAAAATTATTATTCGATTTCGTTTGGATGCTAAATTTGTTTTGAATGTGTTTGAATGCTAAATTTTGCGTGTTTATTCCACCCGAAAAACCATTACTATTTTTGCTTCATAGAAATGGAACATGGAGACCAATGTTGTTTACGTCGAATTGCGTGGCAAGGTTGTCACATTTGCTCAACTCGATAGGACTTGAGCTTGAACAGAATGCAAAATTGCGCTTTTTCCATTCAACAGAATACAACCAACAATATATGGGGACGAATACGATCGAATTTCATTTTGTGTTTGAACACACGCGCAGTGTCATGACAATGCATTGCGCTTTGGCCTGGCTATAACTAAAGCTGTGTCGGCGTTGCTCATGATAGTGTCTCGCAAGTGAATGTATTATTCCTCGCACCGCTTTTGTTGATTGTGTAGTAAGAATTGCAGTCGTTCAATCTGTACCTTCGCGTATATGTCGACCATAAATTGTTGGCACAGCTTACGATATCTTGAATTGGCGTTTCTTGACCATGTCAAATCACCATATGATAAACATAAAAATCCTTCGAGCGCGCCCTCTGTTTGTTTCGTCGCATGTTCATAAATATTAAATCAAAATGAGAAATGATGTCATAATGAATTAAGTATCTGTGACGGGGTCTCGTTGGTCTAATGTTTATGCAAGAGATTTTTCGTTAAAGAAACCCTTCTGACTTGCACTGTAGTCACGCGTATTCTTGAGCTTGCCACTCCAGAATACATTCAAGGCGTATTGTTCGTCATCGAAATCTCAACTATTTACTAATAAAAATGACGCAAGTAGTACTACGTTGAGAAGGCAAACCTTGGGAACGTTAGTGCCATTGAAGAAGAACATAGCGAGGGTCGTATGAACGGTGTGTGTCAACGATGAATTCCAGATTATTGTTTTTTCTTCGCATTAAATTTCTCGTGTCACATGATTCCAGCAGCACTTGTGCTTTGGATCTACACACGTGCTCTCCAGCTGATGTTTTATCAGGGTGGATGGCAATAGCGTGATTGTCATTTTGTAATCCGAGCAAATGTGATTTGAAGAATTTCGATAACTCATTGTGCTCATTCAAAAAGGCTTCCAGATCGTCGGAGATGCTCCCTGCTTTAGATGAATTGATGTTACTTGTGTATTTGTAGATGGATGTTCAACGAAGCGGGCGTTACGCCATCAGTCATCAGAACAACTTAAATGAATTCGTTCTGTTGAAAAAACGAACAACGGTTAAATTATTAGAATATTTTTGACACAAAAATAATAAAATCGCAATTAAAAATAGGGAATTGGGGTCAAAATTTAAGGTTATATGTATGGTACGAAGTCAAATTTTTGAAAAAAAATATCCAGATCTTTTTTCTGCATAGAGCCACCCTATTCGGTATTAAATGTATGGTTATCGGTATCCTACCGGTATCATATATAGTTTACAACCTATTCTCATACCTACCAAGTATTTTGAGTATAATTTCATCAAAATCGGTCGAGCCGTTTCGGAAGAGTTCGGTAACAAACACCGTGATACGAGATTTTTATATATATAGATAAAATCGGGGCTTAATTAACACCTTAAGTATTTCGGTTTTTTTTTCTCTTTTGATGCATCAAATGGATGCCCTGGAAAAGCCGTTTTCTGTATGTACTTGTATCCTTTAAACGGGTTAAATGACATAACGTGGTAGAATTCGGTACCGCATTCTGTTCAAAAATGTACACAAAAATACCCTTATCTTGTGTTGATTCAATCATGCAGAAGAAGACAAAGAGTCATCATGTATCATTTTTAAACACAAGTCTAAATATGTAAAACCTACATAGATATAAAAATATATTATAGATAAAAATAGCATTATCTCCTCCGTTACCACGTTGTCCGGAATATTGTTTGTAACAACTTCATAGCCCTGTAAGATCGCGACTACTCAAGCTACGATAATCTGATTTACGTGGGTATACCCTTTCGATCATCTAAATCAGCAGCCATTTAAATACATTTATTGCATTTTTACATAACCAAACAATATACTCGATATTATGAATACTAGACCACATTTATACAAATTGTTAGTAGTGATATCTACACGATAGAAACATGAATTGAGCACACATTGATTGGACAACATACAATATAATATAAAATTAATGCCTATTATCGGTAAATGGAGAATAATTCATTTTACGCAGCAACTCACATTATGAGCTAACGCCCGAATTTAGGCAAAAATAATGCTGATTGCGTCGGGGAGGAAGCGAGTGGATAGTGCAATCGAAAGAAAACATACCCAATTAAATCGTCAAATTGTTAAATTTTTTTACTATATGTTTCAAGCAAAAAAAATCTGGATAAGTTTCCTGTCTAATGAAATATAGCACAACATATGTCGCAATAACCATTTTGAGTAATATGCGTTTGAAAACTCTTAATAAATCATTCTTCGTAGAGTGACCCCCCTGTATAGAAATCAAAGACATAGTCCTATGTCAAAAAGGTAATGATTTCATGTTCATATTTTAATATCGATATTTTCATTTTTATTCAGTAATGTCGACAGGATTAGCCCTAATGATCGGATTAAATGTATTAAATAGATATTCTATCTACTAATACCACTTAATTAGACAACTAGCTAATGTGTAGAAAATTATAACGGGCATGGCGGGCCAACCAAAAGAGCCCACCGCAGGTTGAGTATAGCTGACCTAAAAGTATCCGAGATATTTGTGTGTATGGAAACTAGTTGAAATGATTTGGTGATTTTTGGTGATTTTTACTCATTTTCTTTCAGTTTGTAAAATGTTGTCGAAAGTTTCATTCTCACCAACTTCTGAAGGAGAATCTTTTTGAATCAATTAATCGAATTCGACTTTTTATGATATAGAAAGCAGTCATGTACAACTAGGAACAAAGTTTTGTCCACAACGTAGGTTTACACGAACAAAAACGTGCTATATGCATCAGAAGCAGATATGAAAATAGTTTTTTTGTCAACATCAGGTTTAGTTAGCAAATTATGTACGTATCTGCATGAAAACAGAAAAGGGATTGGCACCTCTGAGGAAGACTCACAAAGTTACTGCCGTTGTAAATTCGAAAACGCAAGAGATAACCGAATGCGTCCACCTTGGTCCAGCCGAAACAGAAACAATAATTTTTCGCCTTCTGGCCCTCTAATTGAACCTATTTTCGGTAACAGCATAAAAGAGTGGATCCGAAAACGGCCGAAAAATAGCGGAAAAATATCGGCCCGTTGGCACACACTGAAGGAAAAAAGCAGCTGCCGCCGGGCTGGATCGGCTGTCCGATCGAGAGAAGAAGAGGAAAAAAAACATCCTACAAACGTCCAAATGGGATGCAAAAGGACTAACCTCAGCTTTGTATGTGCGATACACGTTTCGAGAGGGATTGCCAGTGCGCAGTTGCAGTTGCCTATTTTTGGCCTCTCTGTGTGCATCCTGATCTGAGCTGAACACTGAACACTCTTGACGAGGACCTCGGCCCACACTTTTTTTTTCTCGGGTGACATATTTTACGAGTTTGTTTGCCCATCGGATAGCTGGCAGTAGCAACAGCGACCGCGTGCCAGGATATTTATAGAAAAACATGAAAACCCGTGCGCGAGAGGGTCCTGATTTCTTTTTTTATGTTCATCTAACCGTTAGCATATATTGATAGGTTTTTCTAGATTTTCCCGTTTTCGTGCATGATTTCCTCATTAGGAGGATATTACAGGAGTCAATGTGCATTCCGGGACCTCTCGGAGCACGCGGCTGCTGCTGATGATGATGATGACGACGACGACGCGGCACTTCATTAGCGGACTAGTTTCGGGAAGTGAACATCTGACACAAGTCGATACTCGAAGGAGACCCGCACGCTTTGCCACGAGAGTGTGAAATTAGTGCACTACCGATGTCCCTGCTTGTATCCTCCCGTATTGAGTTCACTTGCCCTTCCTAGAACAGTTTCCATGCCGTGTCCCAATTCGAGAAGAGTTTGTTATGGCTGCTAGTCGTCGTATTTGTTCATCTGCAACGGCGGTGGTGGCAGCAGTGGTGGCGGTTGGCGTCTGCGCGGGATTTAAATTGATGTTCAAGGCTAATGAGGTGAGCCGTGAAGATTTGTATCGTAAAACTCATTTCCCTACGACACAGATGGTTTCGATAAAAATTTGTCAGTTTTTGTCGAGACGGGTGTAGATATTAAGAAAGCAAGGTTGACAACAAACGGCCATAAATAAAGAAATCGTTCAACATCGCATAACAGTTGAATTATGGATACGATCACTTCAATTGCCCACGTTTTCACATTGTTGTTTCAACTAAACTTTGCAATGAACTATTTAGTAATACAACAAGCCGTAGCATTAATTTCGCAGAATTCCAGGCCATCAAATCGTCACCTGTTGACCCCTACGCAAAACAAAAAAAAAATAGTCCTGTTCATACCTGATCCTTCAAACTGCACTGCACCAAACTTCGAAAAAAATATCACAAGAGATCACAGATAAAAAGCCAAAACACATGTGCCGTGTGCGATTTTTATTGTTTCGATATTTTTTTCCCTATGCGTTTCCAATAAAAGATGATGATGAAAATATCCAGCATCCAATTTCGGCACCCTGATCCGGTGGTTTACTTCCCCTGTGCCTAATTCTATTTTGCTCTAGCCAGCCTCCCGTAGCCGAGGGAGAGGAAGCAGAAACGGCATATGAGGGCATCGAGTTTCGTTCCCCTCCCCGCGTGTAGTTTATCTAAAATTTTAATTTCTAGTAAGGGGAGATTTTTTTTCTGATTTTTTTTCTCGATTGATTCCTATGTTTTTTGCCCCTGTACTCTGCGCAGGGGTTCTGGTTTTTTCATTGCATAACTTTTTGGTGGTTTATTAGAGGAGTGGAAAATCGACTTCACTGCGTGTCAAGTGGGGTTAATCAGTGATTTTTTTTTGATTGCTAGTGTTTTTTTATGTTTGCTGGCAGGTTAACGAAATTAATACGAGGGGTTGTTTTTTATAATAGGTTTTTGATGGTGGGTATGACGAATGAGAAGAAAAAAAAACAGGACGCGAGGTGTAAACAGCTCTCTTGTTATTGGGTAATTTGTTTGATGAGAGGTCACGTGTGGCGTGAGAAACGAAAATAGTTTTTGTTTGCGTATCTAGAATTGAAAGCATTGAGGGGAAGCTTTTTTTTTAATTCACTTTTCATGACCTGTTGATTCAGTTTGATTGTTGATGGTAATTCTTGCGTGTAACATACACTATGTTCAATTACTGTGATACGATTGTTGTTTTTTGAGTTTCCGATAAAACGTTAGGGTTCGGTTGAAATGAAGTATATAAAGTTTAGATCATTGAGAAATTGGGCACTTAATTTTGGCGATATGGGCACAATGTGTAGCGGACCGGGTTTCCAAAGACAACCCGGAACCTACGGCCTGCTCGAAGAAGGCTAAGAAGTTAGCTTTCAAACTCGACCTCTTTTAAGCGATTGGTTTAAGCGAGGACCAATGACAATAAAAGAACGATTACAGGATCACATTATAGTCAAGACTTTTACTCCTAACATAACGACATGACGAAAAACTTTCTGAGTGGACTACAGATTCACATTTATACAATTTATTTGTACATGAATCTTTTCTTAAAGTAAGGGGACATCACATGTGCACGTGGACAAAACAGGGTACCTGGGGAGTGCGGTGAGGACACAAGTTTCCTCACCCACTCCTTCTGCTTTTTTGAGTAGGATTCTTCGCCGGTGAGTATCGCCCAGCGGATCCGTGGAAGGCGCGATGGTGACGACGCTGCCTTTGCTTGGCGTGATTGGTTCGCCAGGTTTTTGCCAATGATGTATTCCCTGTTCTGAATAATTAATTCACATTTAGAATGAGTCCCTAAACAATACAATGTATGTACCTCTAGTCGCTTTGTTTCACGTTTGAAGAATTAAGTGGATCTTTGGAATCTAGGAACAATGTTAACACTGAAACAATTCAAATTATGGTCACGAAAACTCCACGTTACACAAAGAAAATCTTACAAGTCACGATCGGGAACAAAAGCACAATGCTTCCGCGACGTCGGACAGTTCAAGGCAAAATGGTCGAAGAACATTGTAATCCTCAGATAAACCGCAGGGTATCTCGCGCTTCAGAGCTCAGATCAACCGAAGATAATTTCCCCAAAGCATCCCCTTGTGTGCATCTTGCTTCAACTAACCGTCCTTGAATACGACCTTCTCATTACCCTCCCCAAACTCAAGGCCCCGAAAGTAAGCACTGCGCGAACAGACACTCATTGACCGAACAACTTTGGCGATTGAGCTTTCGCCCTGCTCCAGGGAGGTGGGATGGGAAATCTAAGCTCTTAAGTATACTTTCTGGAGTATCTTTTAGTTTACTTTCGATTGTGACTTAGTGGAGGTACACTGTAAATGTTTCAGTGTGAGTTTTTGAATTTAAATTTTTGAATCTGACCTATTTAACAATTTCTAACTATCCTAACCAATGAATAAATAAATGAGTATATAAATAAATAAATAAATAAATAAATAAATAAATAAATTTAGAAATAAATAAACAACACACAATAAATATGCCCACCAACAATAAATAAGTAAATAAATAATCTTAAAACATCACATGACGACAACAGTTGTGCCAACTGTTACATCACTCCATGCTTTAGTTACGAAAATTTAGTTGAATTGATTCAACTTCCAAAATATTGTAAGAAACAAAACCGAATTATAGATTAAATATAGTCATCACAAATATTGCTGCGATTCGTGGTCATATGTGTTCATCATCAGCAAGCTGACTCCTTCTCTGTTTACAGTCTACGTCCCATCACAGGTAGTATCCGCCACTGACCTTCACCGTCGTAAGACTCATGTCTCCAGCGAATGCATATTAAATTTGATTCGACTGTGTGTAATCTTTACGAAAATAAATCTGATCATCGTTCCATCCCATTACGTGTGGCACTAGCAACTCTTCGACAACTGCTTAATGAAGTTCCTCAACAAAACGTCCATTCACAACTCAATATTTTTTTTCAATATTGTGTGAATTCACCGCAAAACTAAACTATTGTGAATAGATTTGGATACCCCGAGTTTTACTCGGGCACTCAACCATTTCCCACCCACAATTCAAACCAACCCACTGTACTGAATGTTTACACCAGAAAAACTGGTCACCATACATTCACAATGATATACCGAAGCTGTTATACAACATTCACAGTATATTTTGACATCGAAGAGTCAACTGAGCCTGTGCTTTAACATTGGGTTCAACATTGAATTCTGAAACAAAGAGTGTGTGTTCTGTAGTTCTATTGTGCACGCTGGATCAACGAGTCAAAGGTGCTGGATCATCTACAGGAAATTTTCCATGATCGGAAAATAAACGGGGGGAGTATTAAATTATTTCTTTAATTTATTGAATTGTTGTGCTTTGTGTGTTTTTCCTTTCCCTTTTTTTTCAGGTAAACTTTCGGAAAAATTGGTTTATTCCGACGAATATGAAAATTGAATAATTAAAAATTAAGACAATGAGGACTATGAGAACCACAAGGATCACATTTCAAAATGGATGAAAATTTACTGAGGATAATGGAGACAATGACTTAATCAAATACTCTGGAATTGAAGATGGGAGAACTACTGAAGGACATTCATTCGATTTGAAAGATGGACGGAAATACCTACATACCTAAAAGGACATCCATCTAACCACAATGAAACGACCTAATATACTTAAATTGATGAAGGAAAAACTACAATACGTTTACACGTGGGAAATACTCTGAAGAATTACAGGAAAAATATGGTATACTGGACAAATATTTCTAATGTTAATACAAAATTATTCTATAGGTAAGGTTAGGAATCAATATTCCTAGTATTCGCATGAATATGTCGAGTTAGGGATGTCTATTTTTCCTTTTCTTCACTCCCTGGCATAAAGTCTGCTTCATTTAATATTGGAACAAATTCTTTTGCTCATTGTGGCGCTCCTAGTGGACGGATTTGGAAACTTTTTTCACCCACGTGTCGGGAAATTCATTACCTTTCACCATGTATTTATGTCATAACACCAAACGATAGCATTTTGTAAACAACCGCCATGGAAGCCGAACGGAGAGATAAAATTGTGCACAGTTTTCTTGAAAATCCATTGTTGTCGGCATCTAAGCTAGCTAAACAGCTTAAAATGCCCAGAAATACCGTATGGCGTGTTATCAAGCAGTACAAGGAAACATTGACGACGGCTCGGAAGCCGCATTCGAAGCGTCGGAGTGGAACTGTCGACCGGAAACTGCGTGGGAAAGTCATCAAGGCCGTCAAGAGGAATCCCAATCTTTCAGACTGCGATTTGGCCAATAAGTTCCAGGCCGCTCACAGTACGGTGCGACGAATTCGTCTCCGGGAAGGAATAAGGTCATTCCGAGCCAGCAAACAGCCAAATCGGACGCTGAAGCAGAACAATGTGGCCAGAATCCGTGCTCGAAAGCTGTACGACCAAGTGCTGACCAAGTTCGACGGATGTATTCTGATGGACGATGAGACCTACGTGAAGGCGGACTTTGGGCAAATCCCTGGTCAAAAATTTTATTTGGCGACGGCTCGGGGGGATGTAAAGGGTGTGTCACATCAAATTGCATCACGGAAAAAACGCTGTAGAAATTTAATTTTTAGGAATTATATCTTCAGCTTTCGCTTATAATCAGATAAGAGTGTATAGTTCACGTTGGCCATGCTTCACTGTCAATTTTTCGTAAATTTGGAAAAATGTCGTCGAACGAAAAAGAGCGTCGTGAATTAATCCTGTGCACTCATTTCGAGAATCCGGAGTTGTCACATCGGGACATCGGTAAGATGCTGGGAATCGTCCAATCCACGGTCAGCAGAGTACTAAAACGATACTTCGAGAACCTAACCATCGACCGGAAGGTGAAGAACGGCAAAATTGGATGCTCCGTCAGTGAAAAAGATCATAAGCGCATAGTTAAGCAGTTTAGATCCGAGAAGTTCGGTCCGGGATGTCGCCAATAAGCTGAATTTGTCAAGTTCATTCGTCCAGCGGACCAAGCAGCGGGAGGGCCTGCGTACATACAAGGTTCAGAAGGCTCCTAACCGCGACGAAAGGCAAAACATGGTGGGGAAGACGCGAGCCCGGAAGCTGTACACCGAAATGCTGACGAAGCCGCATTGCCTGGTAATGGACGACGAAACCTACGTCAAAGCGGACTTTCGTCAGCTGCCGGGCCTGTTGTTCTTCTCCGCAGAGGACAAATTTAGCGTTCCGGAGGAGATTCGCAAGCAGAAACTATCCAAGTTTGCCAAAAAGTACATGGTGTGGCAAGCGATCTGCTCTAGCGGAAAGCGGAGCGCCCCCTTCGTGATGACCAGCACGGTAAACGGGCAGGTTTACCTTAAGGAGTGCATACAGAAGCGCTTACTACCACTATTGAAGCAGCACGAGGGCCGGATCTCGCTTCGTGCCACTATTCAAAGGACGTGTTGGAGTGGTACGAAGCCAACGGGGTCACCTTCGTGCCAAAGGAAATGAACCCGCCCAACGCGCCGGAGCTTCGCCCAATAGAGAAATATTGGGCGATTATGAAGCAGGCCCTCCGGAAGAACCCAAAAGTTGTCAAATCGGAGGCGGACTTCAAGAGAAAATGGATTTCTGTTCAAAAAAAACTACAACCTGACGTTGTACAGAACCTTATGGACGGGGTAAAGAGGAAGGTGCGAGCATACGGGCTTGGGCTCGAAGTATGAATGAAAAGAAAATGCCAGAAGTTGTTTAATAGTTTTTATTTTACTGTCTAAAATTTTCAAAAGGATCGGTCTACTGGGCGAATTTCTACAGCGTTTTTTCCGTGATGCAATTTGATGTGACACACCCTTTACCTGCAAAATTTAAGTTCGTGTTTGCGGATAAATTCGCCCGCAAGTACATGATTTGGCAGGGGATATGCAGTTGTGGACAGAAAACCAAAGTCTTTCTCACTGACAAGACAATGACATCCGAAGTCTACAAAAAAGAGTGCCTACAGAAACGGATTCTGCCGTTTATTCGTGCCCACGACCGTCCAGTAATGTTTTGGCCGGACCTCGCAAGCTGCCATTACAGCAAAACGGTTATGGAATGGTACGCAACGGACGGGGTCAGCGTAATACCGAAGGACCTCAACCCCCCAAACTGCCCCCAGTTCCGGCCGATAGAGAAATACTGGGCAATCACGAAGCGGAGGCTTAAGGCAAAGGGAAAACTTGTTAGGAACATGACTCAAATGAAGAACTGGTGGAATCAAAACGCCAAAACGGTGGACGAAAAGGGTGTGCGCCGCCTAATGTGCCGTATTACGGGAAAAGTACGAGAATTTCTTCGAAACAGCAATGAATAATTTTTTTAATTTTTTTTTTATGAAAGAGTAAAGAAAATGCTACATTTGTATGAAAAACACATTATGAATTCGTTAATAAATGACTGAACTACACGCAATTGTTTGTGTTCCAATATTAAATGAAGCAGACTTTAGATTTGGATACCCCGAGTTTTACTCGGGCACTCAACCATTTCCCACCCACAATGCAACCCAACCCACTGTACTGAATGTTTACACCAGAAAAACTGGTCACCATACATTCACAATGATATACCGAAGCTGTTATACAACATTCACAGTATATTTTGACATCGAAGAGTCAACTGAGCCTGTGCTTTAACATTGGGTTCAACATTGAATTCTGAAACAAAGTAAGTGTGTTCTGTAGTTCTATTGTGCACGCTGGATCAACGAGTCAAAGGTGCTGGATCATCTACAGGAAATTTTCCATGATCGGAAAATAAACGGGGGGAGTATTAAATTATTTCTTTAATTTATTGAATTGTTGTGCTTTGTGTGTTTTTCCTTTCCCTTTTTTTCAGGTAAACTTTCGGAAAAATTGGTTTATTCCGACGAATATGAAAATTGAATAATTAAAAATTAAGACAATGAGGACAATGAGAACCACAAGGATCACATTTCAAAATGGATGAAAATTTACTGAGGATAATGGAGACAATGACTTAACCAAATACTCTGGAATTGAAGATGGGAGAACTACTGAAGGACATTCATTCGATTTGAAAGATGGACGGAAATACCTACATACCTAAAAGGACATCCATCTAACCACAATGAAACGACCTAATATACTTAAATTGATGAAGGAAAAACTACAATACGTTTACACGTGGGAAATACTCTGAAGAATTACAGGAAAAATATGGTATACTGGACAAATATTTCTAATGTTAATACAAAATTATTCTATAGGTAAGGTTAGGAATCAATATTCCTAGTATTCGCATGAATATTTCGAGTTAGGGTTGTCTATTTATCCTTTTCTTCATTCCCTGGCATAGTCCTGTAAGTATTTCTTTCATCCTTTCCAGCCCATTTCGTTGGAGTAAAATGCTAAATGCTCATTCTCAACGTCAACGATTGTTGGTTTTGTCGGACGGCTCGACTCAGTAACTGAGGAGACTTAGAATGGTTGTTTAAATTTTTGTGCAAGCTATTTGCTGCGTGGTTCACTAAAACAGTCTACATAGCTGAAATATTTGTTTTTGTTAATAATTTGGAAGGGTATGTTTCTTGAGGTATTTACAATGAAATACTCCAAGTATTTTTTTCCCATTTTCGTCATCAACTTCATAGCAATGATCGCCAATTCGCCTTTTGATTTGTGCCAGAACATATTTCGGAGTCAGTTTCGCACAGTAACCTTTCTCTTTATCAGATATCTCTGTGTTCTTTTGAAGAACTTTTTCACCCACAGAATATGTTGGACATAAGTGTTTGATCTTAAATTATAATATCGAGAATGCTTTTCAAAAGCTTTTTTGATATTTTCTCGGATTTGCTTGTATAATTCATCTTTTTCTAGAACATCTAAACCCTTCTCTGGGGCCATGGTAAGCGGCCATCCTCGTCAAACGACCAGAGAAAAGAAACGCTCAAATGCGTGGAACTTCTTGTGACGAAATCTGTTTTTTGTTTATTGTTTTATGTTTAATTGCTTGTCCGTATGTGCATGTGAAATGAATTATAGTAAGCGCACATCGCGGCATGGTCTCGGCCGTTTTTGCTGAGACGAACCAACCCAGGAAGCTGAAAGTCTCAAAAATAAAGAATAAAAAAAAATCTAAACCGTTCTTTACGGAGGAATTGTCTCTCATATGACGCTACTCCCTCCCATCGGAAATCATATTCCTTCCAAACATCACGAAAGATGGCCAATATTGAGTTGCCTCGTGCACGGAATACCTCATAGTGCTCGCAATTATATGGATGTCATTAGCCCAATATTTATGCTTATTTTTTATTGTGGCTCTTATCGCTGTAGGTGCCGGGTTGTCTTTGGAAACCCGGCTACATTTGACCAGCAAGATTTTTACATCGTATGCTTGTTTATAAACAGTTCTTTTCGGACTAGTGTTTTTGCAGTTTAAAACTAACGTGGATTCGGAAGGATTTGATTGAATTATGGATGAATGATTGGTTTTAGTTTATTATTCTATAAAATATACTGCTCTTAGATTTGCTTCATCCTGTAACGATTGTAACGATTGGAAGAAATACTCACCAAATTGCTGTTAGACATTAGGGGAAATTTACTTTTTTTAGTATATTTTTGTATAATCTTTAATCATCATCTGTCAAGTGATGAAAACAATTTGATGATGCAATAAACGCTATATCGGTAAAATGTACGCAAAGTAGAAAGTGACCAGCTTGTGTCTCGTGGAAAAAAAATGAAAAGCAAATGGTGGCGATTGCAGGATGTCATCTGGCCACCTTTTACCGCGTGAAACGTTCTGTTTTATTGGACCATGACCACGGAGACCGGGTTGTGGACAACCAAGGTCTACACCAGGGATTCTCAAACTATCATGAGCAAAAGACCCCTTTTCCCGAATGAAGTGATACCTTAGACCCCTATAGCCAAATTTCTTCAATTTAGAAAGCCGTGGAAACTAGGCAAGGAATCGACTCAAACTTTAGAGAACATAAACCTTTGGTAAGAAAATAAACTATAGAAACAGTTGAAAAATTGTGGCAATATAGTTTCTTAACCCCAAAAACACTGCTTGCTGCTGCCTCGTAAACTTATTTTATTGTGCCTTCGGTTATACAAAAATTAAAACAATATCTCCAGTGCCGCGATAAAACATATTTTTTAGACCTTTTCGTCATTTTTATAATTTTAATTTTCCATCAAATGCATAATTTGTTTTATTGAAAAAACTGCATGAGCTAACCCAGTAGATCCTCAATAGAACGATTACAGTGAAAAACTCATCAACTTGTTGCATTTTGAATGAATTTAAACAGGAATTGCTGCTTATGTTTACATATGTTTGACATAAACAAAAATGACCCGCAAATTAATATCGTAATTTTTAGCAGCCCTAAAAAAATGGAGTATTGCCTAGTGATTTTCTACCAATTTATCTAAATTCGGTTCAATATTGGTGAGTTGAACCCTTAAATCTCCACGTTCGTTGATTTTCAAACGGTTTTTTTTGTTTTGTCATAATTTTTGTAACCACATTCAAGCTTTTTTCGACAATGTATGAAGATAGAAAATCGATAATATATTTTTTAAAAATGTTCCATATTAATGTATTTGGTGCGTTTCAACCAGAACTTCTGATAGTATTGGTTGAGTATCTGCTTGAGCTTCTCATCTGGGCAGAAGGTGATGAACTCTTCTTGCATCGTTGACATTAGCTTTGAGGAATTTGTAAATTTAGGATATCCTCAAATCCTTGTCTAAAACGTCGCGAAAAAAGAAAACCAAACGTTGATAACTTTTCGGTAACAAGTTTCCTGGGGTTGTTAAAAAAAAAGAAAGATATTAAAACAAAACTGCACAAAAGTATGGTTACGCTACGCGCGTAGATAACTAAGTATTTTGTAAATCCTTTTTCAATCACTTTACTTTAGATCACCTTATTTAGCTATGTAATCACTTTGCAATTTCTTGTATTAAATTAAATTAATAATTATCATTCGAGCTCCAATGAAGCTTAAAAAGCGTTCTCAGAATATGCACAAAGAAAACTGTACAGTACTAAGCTGGCTTTCGCATGGATTTAGACTTAGGATTGCGTCTTTAATTTCTGTACCGGTGTGAAAGTTAAAAACATCAAAAACAGGAGATTACGTCGGAGGTGCAAGGTTTTGGGCGTTAATAACTCTTTGCCGACTGAACGAAGTTATATGATAATCACTTCATTCGAAAAATAAAATGTTTACGAGTGATGTTTTTTTCAGAACTTGGGACTTAAGTGCAAGCAATAAAGGGTGTGTCACATCAAATTGCATCACGGAAAAAACACTGTAGAAATTCGCCCAGTAGACCGATCCTTTTGAAAATTTTAGACAGTAAAATAAAAACTATTAAACAACTTTTGGCATTTTCTTTTTATTCATACTTCGAGCCCAAGCCTGTATGCTCGCACCTTGCTCTTTACCCCGTCCATAAGGTTCTGTACAACGTCAGGTTGTAGTTTTTTTTTGAACAGAAATCCATTTTCTCTTGAAGTCCGCCTCCGATTTGACAACTTTTGGGTTCTTCTGGAGGGCCTGCTTCATAATTGCCCAATATTTCTCTATTGGGCGAAGCTCCGGCGCGTTGGGCGGGTTCATTTCCTTTGGCACAAGGTGACCCCATTGGCTTCGTACCACTCCAACCCGTCCTTTGAATAGTGGCACGAAGCGAGATCCGGCCAGAAGATGGTCGGGCCCTCGTGCTGCTTCAATAGTGGTAGTAAGCGCTTCTGTAGGCACTCCTTAAGGTAAACCTGCCCGTTTACCGTGCCGGTCATCACGAAGGGGGTGCTCCGCTTTCCGCAAGAGCAGATCGCTTGCCACACCATGTACTTTTTGGCAAACTTGGATAGTTTCTGCTTGCGAATCTCCTCCGGAACGCTGAATTTGTCCTCTGCGGAGAAGAACAACAGGCCCGGCAGCTGACGAAAGTCCGCTTTGACGTAGGTTTCGTCGTCCATTACCAGGCAATGCGGCTTCGTCAGCATTTCGGTGTACAGCTTCCGGGCTCGCGTCTTCCCCACCTTTCGTCGCGGTTAGGAGCCTTCTGAACCTTGTATGTACGCAGGCCCTCCCGCTGCTTGGTCCGCTGGACGAATGAACTTGACAAATTCAGCTTATTGGCGACATCCCGGACCGAACTTCTCGGATCTAAACTGCTTAACTATGCGCTTATGATCTTTTTCACTGACGGAGCATCCAATTTTGCCGTTCTTCACCTTCCGGTCGATGGTTAGGTTCTCGAAGTATCGTTTTAGTACTCTGCTGACCGTGGATTGGACGATTCCCAGCATCTTACCGATGTCCCGATGTGACAACTCCGGATTCTCGAAATGAGTGCACAGGATTAATTCACGACGCTCTTTTTCGTTCGACGACATTTTTCCAAATTTACGAAAAATTGACAGTGAAGCATGGCCAACGTAATCTATACACTCTTATCTGATTATAAGCGAAAGCTGAAGATATAATTCTTAAAAATTAAATTTCTACAGCGTTTTTTCCGTGATGCAATTTGATGTGACACACCCTTTATACATTAAAATATTAGGGGCATGTTTGGACTTGAATTTGTTCATGACTGCCTTCTATTAAATCGAGTATATGAATCAAATATAGCACAAATCAAGACGCGCCTGAAGGACTGAAGGAAAAATTTTCTCGCACGAACTTGTTGTTTTGTTTGTTTATTTGTTGTTGTTTTTACCTGCCGATTTTCTAATCTTGTATGAATTTATGAACTTATGTCGATGAGCCCTGTTGAGTTTTTTTTTGTTTTTTTTCTGTATTATAGTGATTTTCAACACTTTTGGCTGATTCGTCACTTTTGCTTCCATTTTTGGAAGAATATCGGGAGTGAGAATTGAACTCGTGATTTTGAGTGTTGAGTTTTTGAAAAGTACAATAATAATATTAAGTTGGGAAAAAAGAAATCCATTATTTCCTCGGTAGATGGCTGTTGTCTTTGATATCTCGTATAGAATCGATCAAACAGTTTCAAGGTTATGCTCGTTGGCATGATGAAATTTTACAAAAAAAAATCTTTTGCTGTTTTGCAGGGTGTTAACAATGGAAGTCAATTGAAAATTCGGTACATTCCACAGTTTTTATTTGATAAAGGTGAAAATGCAAGCCACCCCACTGATATTGTAAATGGTGTTTATGGTGCCGATACTGTAACAGCTGATTACGTGCAATTTTGATTTTTTCGATTACGTTCACGCATTTTTGATGTTAAAGACGCACCTTGCACGTGCAGGTCTGGCGTCAAAATTGTTGATAAAATCACATGATAATCCGAAGTTGACCGCCATGATATTAGTCGTAGCATCGCCCAGGATCTAAATATCGACCATAAAACAGTTTTAAACCATTTGCGCAGATCTGGATTCACAAAGATGCTTGGTGTTTGGGTGCCACATCAAACACAAAAAAAATACGATAGATAGAATTTCCATCTGCGAAGCATTGGACAAATGGAATGAAATCGACCCAAACGGAATGTGACTTAGGATTAAAAATGGGTCACATACGACAATATTGTGTGATAAAGATCGTGTTCAAAGCATGGTAAGACAGCTCGAACATTGGCCGAACCAGGACTAACGGTCAGGAAGGTTTTACTGTGTATTTGGTGGGACTTGAAGAGAATCATTTTTGAGTGTCTCTCTCATAGAAGGCTTGGGTCTTATTGGCGAAAAACTACAGCGATCGATTTTCACAACCTCCTCTTGATCACACTTTCTTATCACTCAGGAAGTTTTGCAACACGATAAAAAGGTGGGGTCGATTTCGGTTTCCTAGGGGTCGACAGAAACGAAAATTGATTTTGGGAGTCGACGGGGTCTGAATATCGACCCCTATAGAATAACACAAGTTCTTATTTGAAATATCAAAGATACTCCATAAGTTGTGTTATGTGAACCATTCTCTTATAAAAACAAAAATGACCAGAGTTGGCACATTTGATCCTGCAAAATTTTCTGAAAAAATCTGTATATTTGTATTTTTAGCAAAAAAATCTGCATCAAAACACAAGAAAATTTTGACTAAAAGTTCAAAATGGGTCATTTGACCCCTCGTGGTTTAGTGCTAAAATACAGAATATTCTGTAGATGTGGCAACCCTTAGAATGACTTATATTCTAGTAGAAAATATTATTACTGTACATTTTAAAAACTCAACGAGACGATGAGTGTGCACAAGATGAAACTAAAAAAGTACAAAAAGTACAAGATGAAAAATTCGGCAGATAAAAAAACCTGAACAGGTGCGTGCAAGATAATGTGTTTGAGCGTACGAATTATTCAGGCATGTTCAACATTTCTCTGTATTTTAAACATATACGTGATTTAACACGAAGGAAGTCATCATCAAATTCATGTCCGAACATGCTCCTGATATTTAACAGTATACCGAGCTTGTCCTTAGGTTGCAAGTTCATAAGCGTTCTGAAATGAATCGATAGTTTTTTTTTGCCGAAAAAGCCATTCCATGGAAGAACATTGAGACTGATGGTGCACCATCGATGGTTGGACGTCGTCGTGGTTTTACAGCTCACTCAAAGTTACAACTGCGTAAGGTAATGGCCATTCACTTCGTGCTTCACAGATTGCATTTAGTAGCAAAAAAATCTGCGCCCTAGAACGCATCAATCTTTACTATATATTATGAGTGCTATCAAAAAACTTCGAAGCAACACTCGATTATTTGTTCAGCTATATGAAAAAAACGACGAAATCTTTACTCGGTTACTTCTACACGCTGGAGTTCGCTGACCACCAAGAGCCCCTGCCTAGCAAGATTTTCAGTTTTTTTGAATTTGTGTTTCAGCTGCAAGGTGACGATTTCAACTTGATTGAAACAATATCAATAATATCGACCCTTCTGACAAAACGTTCAAAACAAAATTTGAGCAGAAGAGAACATTCACAGTTTCCGCATTTGTCAAAATTATCACAAAAGCTTCAGGACCATGTTATATTATCATATGTCACTCACTTGGAAGCATTACACAAGGATTTTACTAAAATATTTTTGGACCTTCAACATTTTCAAAATCTTCAATGGAGCCAAGGTGATCATGCAAGAAAAGTTGATTATCATCAACACAGATGAGGAGCTCAAGCAGGAGTACAATCAAGGTTGTCCTATGTTCTAGTTATAACGAAACATTGAAAAACAGTATCCCGCAATGTGAGACATTGCTGAAAAATATCTTCCCGTTTTACCATCATCATACATTGTCGCAAATCGCTTCATTATGGTCACAAACAATGCGAAACAGAATTTTTAGAATCAACGAACGCGAATATTTAAGGCTTCAAATAACCAATATTGAACCGTATTTTGATATTTTGGTAGTTGGTAGATTGGCTTGCGATTAGAATGTTTTTATTGGTTGTGAGTGATTTGTATTAATAATTATTTATTACACTCGATATTTACTAAATTTTATCTCCATTTATTTTGTTGAATATAATGAGAAAATATTTTTTTTACTTTATTAGTGACTTTCAACACTTTTGGCTGGTTTGTCACATTACTTCCATTTTTTGGAAGAATTTTTCGAGAGTGTGAATTGAACTCGTGATCTTCTGCGTGAGCAAATAATGTAAAGTTAACCATCTGCAATGTTTTCAAACTGATAATTTTTTTTTTTATCCAAAATATATATTTTTATTAAGGCTCATATGGCGTCAGCCTAACGGGGCCGGGAGTTCAATATTTCGACAATGTTTGCTTACAACTATGTTAGTAATATGTAACCAATTACTCGCGGTTGGCTCGAGGTTAGTATTACAAGTGTTCTCATAATTGGGATGTTGCAGTCTTCGATGCTCTGTACGTGTGCCCGACACGGGATACTTCCTATTGGGATTAATCAGCAACGTCCCCCTAGTCTGTACCCCATATCTAGCGTGGTGCGTCTTTCTCGACTCGAGGAATCCAGGATAGAATGGTCACTAGCCAGCGCAATCATCAGCTCGTGTAGAGTTGTCATGAGCGGTACAACCTTTGGCTCTTGTTGAATCATCAGTGGACTGCACAACCTTTGGCCCGTGTATCTGTAAAGAGTGTGTGTATGTATTGCCGCGACTAAGTAAAAGTTTATCGTTTGGATAGGAGGGATATGAAACGGGGACACATCGGAGGAAACATCATTAAACGTTGACATCGGCGTTTCCGAGGAACAGGTATAGATGAAGCAGAAGATCAGGATCACGGCTACCTAAGATATCCCGGACGGGGATATCCGATTGTTTGCCTTGTGCTCTCAGTGCTCTAGAGAGCTGAGAGCGAGCAGTATGGAACCGGATACACGACCAGACAACATGCTCGATGTCGTGGTAGCCATCGCCACAATCACAAAGATTGTTTGCTGCGAGCCCAATGCGATAGAGATGCGCGTTTAGGTTGTAGTGATTGGACATAAGCCGAGATATCACGCGAATGAAATCACGACCTACATTCAATCCCTTGAACCATGCACTCGTCCAGACCTTAGGGATAATCGTGTGTAACCAACGACCGAACTCATCACCACTCCACATGCTCTGCCAACTTACGAGCGTGTGCTGACGAGGAATGTGAAAAAATTCATTATAGGCAATTTGCCTTTCAAAAAGTGTGCCTTTTGAAGCGCCCACCTTAGCTAGCGAGTCCGCTTTCTCATTCCCCGGAATCGAGCAATGAGAGGGAACCCATGCTAAGGTAATCTTGAATAATTTTTCGACCAAAACACTCAATAGTTGTCTTATTCTTGTTAGGAAATAAGATGAGCGTTTATCAACTTTCATTGAGCGGATTGCCTCTATTGAGCTGAGACTGTCTGAAAAAATAAAATAGTGGTCGATGGGCAATGTTTCAATGATCCCTAATGCGTAATATATCGCACCCAGTTCAGCGACATACACGGAAAAAGGATCTTTGAGTTTGAAAGAGGCACTGGAATTTTCATTGAAGATGCCGAAGCCAGTGGACCCGTTTATGTATGAACCGTCAGTAAAGAACATTTTATCAGATCTAACTTAGATGATCTGGGAGCGTAGATGATCTGGGATTCCATGGATTTTTTGTCGCATGGACAGATCAAAAGTGACAGAGGAATTGCAGAAGTATGGGAAGCAAACTTGGTTGGAGATGCCTGGTGAAGGGAGCACGTCGTGGGTAAGGTACTCATGGTATAAAGACATAAAACTTGACTGAGGAGTCAGTTGTAGTAGATTTTCGAAGTTATCAATCACCAATGGATTCATGATCTTGCAACGGATGAGAAATCTGTAGGATAATTCTGTGAACCGAAGAGTAAGCCGGGGTACTCCTGCCAAAAGTTCGAGACTCATCGTATGTGTCGAATGCAAACACCCCATGGCTATACGCAAGCAACGATATTGTATTCTCTCCAGCTTGAGAATATGAATCCTGTCAGCTGATCGGAAGCAAAAACTGCCATATTCTAACACTGATAATATCGTTGTTTTGTATAACTGAATGAGGTCTCCTGGATGGGCACCCCACCATGTTCCGGTAATTGTTTGGAGAAAATTGATTCTTTGCTGGCATTTCTGTTTCAAATACGCAATGTGTCTCCCCCAGGTACACTTAGAATCAAAATATACAGGTATTTGAAAAACATAGAGTGTTGGATCGTTTTGCCGGATAGGTGAAGCTGGAATTGGGCGGGTTCGTGCTTCCTAGAAAAAAACGACCATTTCAGTTTTCTCCGTAGAGAATTCAATACCCAGCTTGAGGGCCCACGTGAACAGATTGTTCAGGGTATCTTGCAACGACTTTTGCAGAACGACGGGATTAGTACCCGTGATGGAAATAACTCCATCGTCTGCAAGTTGTCTCAGCGTGCAGTCTCTAGTTAGACAATCATCCATATCATTGACGTAAAAACTGTACAAGAGGGGGCTTAGGTAGGAGCCTTGTGGTAGGCCCATAAAACTGTAACGAGAAGATTTCGAGCTGCCATGAGAAAAAATCATGTGCTTTTCTGACAGTAAATTGTACAAGAAATTATTGAGAATTGGTGAAAGTCCACGATTATGAAGCTTCTCTGAGAGAATTTCCATGGAAACTGAATCAAATGCCCCTTTGATATCGAGAAAAACGGAAGCCATTTGTTCTTTGCGAGCAAATGCGATTTGGATTTCAGAAGATAACAGCGCGAGACAATCATTTGTCCCTTTACCTCGGCGGAAGCCAAACTGCGTATTTGACAGCAAATTGTTCGCTTCAACCCACTTGTCCAAACGAAGTAGAATCATTTTCTCTAACAATTTATGAATACAGGATAACATTGCAATCGGCCTATACGAGTTGTGATCGCAAGCCGGCTTGTTGGGTTTCCGTATGGCTATCACTCTCACTTGTCTCCAGTCACGCGGGACAATATTCAGCTCCAGAAACTTGTTGAACAAGTTCAGCAAACGCTGTTTTGCCAAGTCGGGAAGATTCTTCAACAAGTTGAATTTAATCTTGTCCGACCCCGGAGCTGAATTGTTACATGAGAGAAGAGCAATTGAGAATTCCACCATCGAAAAATTCTCATAAACGCTTTGAAGTGGAATGTCGCGTACGACGTTTTGTGCAGGAACGGTGTCGGGGCAAACCTTCCTTGCAAAGTTAAAAATCCAACGGTCAGAGTATTCCTCACTTTCGTTTGTATGGTTCCAGCCACGCATTTTCCTAGCCGTATTCCAAAGAGTGCTCATAGCGGTCTCCCTCGACAAACCATTGACGAACTTCTGCCAATATCCACGCTTTTTTGCTTTAATCAAACCTTTTAGTTTGGCTTCTAGAGCTTGGTACTTTAGAAACCATTCCACTAAACCAGTTTTCCTGAATTTTTTGAAAGCGGATGATTTTTCAAGGTAGACCTTTGAACATTCCTTGTCCCACCAAAGTGATGGAGGACGACGTCGGAAAGTGGTAGTCGGCACACGTTTCTTTTGAGCTTGAAGTGCGCTTTCGTAAATCAAACTCGATATAAAGTTATACTCTTCGAGTGGAGGAAGTTCATGCATTGAAACAATTGCTTCAGATATTATTTCCGCAAATGTTCTCCAGTCAATATTCTTCGTCAGGTCATACGAAATATTGACTGACTCACGAAAGCTTGATTCATTAGCGATCGATAAAATTATTGGTAGGTGATCACTACCGTGGGGATCTTGGATTACCTTCCATGTGCAATCCAGGGATAACGAAGAAGAGCATAGAGATATGTCTAGCATGCTTGCCCGTGCAGAAGGATTGGCTATTCTGGTTGCTTCCCCAGTATTCAAAACTGTCAATTTGAAGTTGTCGCACAGATCATAAATCAAAGTGGCACGGTTGTCATCGTAGAGTGATCCCCATGCTGTTCCATGGGAGTTAAAATCACCTAAGATTACCCGCGGCTCCGGCATTGCCTCGATAATATCAAAGAACTGATAGCGGCCTACCGTAGTCCTGGGAGGAATATATATAGAAGCAATGCAGAGTTCTTTGCCATTGATTTGTATCTGGCAAGCGACAACTTCAATGCCTGTAATCGATGGGATAGTGACTCTATAGAAGGAGTGACATTTTTTAATCCCCAATAGTACGCCACCAAACGAGTCATTTCGATCGAGGCGAATAATGTTGAAATCGTGGAAATTCATCTCATCGGCTGAAGAAAGCCATGTTTCACAGAGAGAAAATACATCACAGTTAGAACTGTGAACTAAAAATTTAAACTGATCTAGTTTAGGAATGATGCTTCTGCAATTCCACTGTATTACAGTGGTCAAATCCTTGACCTCTTGCCCTGAATCAGGCATCGAGGGAAATGAACGCTGCCAAAAAACCACATTTTTCTTTCAAAAATGTTCTCACAATCGGAAGCAAACATAATACTATGCTTTTAAGAGGGTCATTTATATTTAGAGCATTTAAAATGTTGTCCACCAGGTCAGAAAGCGCAAGCAAGCCAGATTGTGGCTGTTGCCTCGACCGCGAAAAAGGAGCAGACGTGTTGGGTGCTGCTCCGGGAAGTGCTGAGGACCCCTGGTGCGTAGAAGAACCGCTTAAACCAGGAGGTACTTGCTTCGGTCTATTCTCAGCACGTTCGATTCGAGTTTTCATTCCAACTTGGGAAGTTTCGGTTTTCTTTCTGGGAAGTGATGGAAAAGAAGTAATTTTTCTTTTCCTGATGGCACCCTGCGATGTACCGGAACTTCCTGCATTGGGAGCGTCAGCAACAGGCTCGTCGTTCTGCAGCATGGAATAGGGATTGTCCTGAGTCGTTGAAACTGATAATTATTCAGTATGAAAAAAAGCTAAAGATATGATTTTCAATAAATTTGGCTATGGGGGTCTAAGGTAATTCTGGAAAAGGGGTCTCTTGTCGAAAACAATTTGAGAACCCCTGTGTTAGAAGAACTTACTATAGACGACATAAAGATGTAAAAGTTTTTTATATTAGATTGAATTTTTGAGAATGATTTACAGTACATTGAAAATGTATTATTTCTCAAACGGTTTATTGATTTTCCAATAACCTTGTCAAACATCATATTATAATCCGACATCTGGTTTTTGAGTTACTTTATTTTGAAAGTAAGATCAATCATTTTAATTGCGCCCTTTTAAAAAATCAGTCGTAATTTAAATTGGTCATATAATAATGAAAATTTTAGGTGGTTTCCATCATTTGTACCAAGTTTCAAAAAAACCATAGAGGGTCGGGTGGAATTGTACTATACAATAGCTGTATGAATGAAAGTAATTGGCCGTTTTGAATTTGGATTTTTCATGATCTAATGTGTTCTATTAGTCAAGCCCTTTCATTTGATACTCGTATTGATGGGGTTTCGATAAAATATATAGTCCGTCATTTTGTAGCGGTCGCCTTCTTGGATTTTCAAGATAATGGAATACGCAATTTTATAACGACAGCGGAGATAAAGGCGTGTTTCAACTTTCAGATCAATCGATCAACAGGAAGGGGGTTAAATTTCTATTGATGTGGCACAACCCTACAGATAAACATGCAAACATACTTACAATATGCGATGCTCAATAAACCCGTTTAAAAGTATAGTATAACAACTATATTTTTATGTTTTTGATTTTTTAATTATTCTACATATCCCATACTTACATTTAAGTGCCTATTCTATCAAATTCCGTTTGTAAATCCTATTCAAATTGAACGAGAAAAGTGTCACCCAGATCTGGGTGACGGGGCGATGAAAGTGTTAAACATTTGTTCGTATAGCTAGACGTTATCACCAGATTGCTTTGTCTGTAGTGTTAGCATTTACCTTCCCGATAGAAGTAAAACGTATCCGTTGATACAGTGATAGACATTCGTTCAGCCGCACTTGAAAAAACTTGAAACACTTTCAAAACAACTAGGAATGTTCTTTTTATCGGAATACTTATTTGCTGTAGTGATAGTATATTTAAGTCAATTTTATTGAAAGGACGCGCGTCACAATCACACACACACACAAGACGGCATCGGTGGATATAAACATTCAAACGTCGTTTTTTTCCCGAGACATACGTTTAACCGCAGGACATAAAAATCGAGTTTTCGCAAGCCTTTATCTGTGTTTTTTGAAAAAATACTTGGGAATGTTCAATTTACATGATAAGTATTAGATGTGCAACGTAAGAAGTTGGTCAGATTAGTGATTTACGTAGAATTTAAAGGAATGGCGAAGGTATTCTATTGACGGAAGAGGGGCGGAAAATAATAAAGATATTCAGTGGATAAAAGTTTTCTAATCGCTCGATCGTAACAAAAATTGGTCTATCTGAGAAAGTGGTACGGAATTTCTTTAAATAGTGCCAGAAATATGGGATATAACGACCAACAAATGGGACCATCAAAGTTACTTTGCGTCGAAGCAACCAGGAAACGATGTCCTGCTCATACATTAAGGCAGAATCGGTTGTTCCAGTAACGAAAAGGCATATTGCGCGCATCTTTAATGAGTCACCAAACATCATGTGGAAGAAACCTCAAGGGAAGCCGAGACTGACCGCAACCCATAAGCAAAACCATCTCATTTTCGCCCGGCAATACATGGAATGGAAACTAGAATTGAGAAATGTTGTATTTTCCGGCGAAAAAAGTTCAATTTGGATGGTCCGGACTGTAACAGTTGCTATTGGTACAATTTAAGTCAACGGCATGTCGTGAGATCGAAGCGAAACTTTGGAGGCGGAAGTTTGACAGTGTGGGGAGCCGTTTCCTATCACAGCAAGCTTCTCATTTGTTTCATTTTCACCCGAATGAACTCCGAAAAGTTTCTTCAATTACTGGAGGACGTTTTGATTGGCCACATTGAGAATAACGCTACCGAGGATGTCGAGGATCCACGTTTCCAAGCAATCGAAGGCATGGTTTGCCGAGAAGGACATTCCGCTTCTTGAATGACCTGCTGGCAGTCGATTGCAATCCCATAGAGAACCTATGGAGAATCTTGGCCGAGATGGTTTATGCAAACGGATGACAATTTGACAACATTTCCAGTCTCAAGGCAGTAATTCAGGAATGTTGGGCTATAATCAATATGGCAACACTTTAAAACCTGTCTGACTCGATGCCAAATCGAGTTTTCAAAGTGATGGAGGTGAATGGAGGTGGACATACTAAATATTAGCTACCGATTGGACTCGAAATTTGCCGCATAAATTTTCTTTTATTGAAATTTTAGGATGCGGCTAAACGAATGTCCACCCTGATTCCACATATTTGAATTACTTAGAAAACAAAAAGTGAATTTATGCTTTTTTTTTTGATGAATTCGATGAAAATAAACAATAATCGTCGTTTATGAGCAAAACTGTACATAGAATTGACTTATTTTTAAAAATATTGAGGAAAAATAGTGTGCGGCTAAACGAATGTCTACCACTACCACTGTTTCAGTTGTTGTCGGATAAAATCATATAGGTTTGGAAGAAATTCCAACGGACTAACCATCACATGAAGAAATTGAAGATATTGTCAAAAAAACCACTGAAACATGTTTTGAAGCCTTCATTTAATTTCAGTGACCAGCTTCAGATTCAAAAATCAAAAAAGGATTTTATAATTTAAAAGTTATGGCTGTAATACCGATAGATAGACATGACTATTGAATTAATTTGCCAGAGACTCACATAGATTAAAATTTTAAGATTTGTTGTATTAGATTAGCAATTAAAGAATCAAATATGATATAAGTTTAAAAAAGAAATATCGATGTGCTTTATTGAACTTAGGTTAAGTATTCAAAATATATGTTCGCAAAATGAATTAATCGGCTGAATTTGCAGTAAAATTTGTATACCAGTTAAACTGAAGAAGTATTGTTTAATATTGATAACGCATGAAAAAATGGTTCATTTATGTAACTGATTATTATAAAAATAAGCATATTAAACAAACAGGTCATTTAAAGTCTGATTTTTTTTACTTACACCAACGTAAATGTTGAGTACGTTGAATTATTCGATCACGAATTTGATGAGTGATAATGCTAAAAACCAATATTATATATATATTTTAATACTGATTTGGTTGTATCATTATCTACTTGAAAATTCAAATGAAGAAGTTTAAGTAATTACAACATAAAAAACGAAATTGCTTCTCAACGTTCATCGCAGTGCAGTGAACAGAGAATAGTAACTATATAAGCAGCGTTTCAATTTTCTCTCATATGTTCACAATGTTCACAATGGTCCAGAAGGTGCATTTAAGTGGAAATTAGCATTTAGAGCTCAACAGATATTCTCTAGACAAAAACTGTCTTCTGTCTCTAGACAAAAACTGACAAAATTGTTGCATATGATAGAGCGCTTATTTTGATATTGCTAAAAATAGGGTGACCAAAATTTACGATGGAATAAAAAACCTAACTTTCTTATCTTTATAGATAGAGATAAACATAGTTCGACAATGTTTTAGAACAAAGCTTTCAGAGCTTATCAAGACAAATATTTTGCGATGCAGAACTTGTCGATATCTTAATCTTAATTAAAGTTATTGATGCTTTTTCATTCAAAAACTCATGAATTCAATTTTAATTTACTCAAATACAAAAAACAAAATTGTTTTCGAAATCTCAAATTATGTAGAGTGAAGTATGTTCTTTCAATTCCGTCAACAAACATATTTTATGTTTGTCCCAGGCGCATTTTATGGAAAGAAATATCAATAACTTTGAGTAGAATTGAGATATTGACAAGTTCTGTATCGCAAAATATATGTCTTAGTAAGCTCTAAAAGTGTTCTGAAGACAGTTTACATTTAAAATTTGAAATATCAAAATTAGAGCATAAAAAACGTTTTTTCATTGTGACCCTAACGCAACTTAGAAAAAAGGCGCTATATCGGTTATTTCCATAGAAAAAAAACTTTGTTCTACAAATTTGTTTAAAAAAACTGGGGCTAAAACGGTTCTGAACCATATTTACCTCTCTCCATAAAGATAAGAACGTTATATTTTTTAATTCATCGAAAATTTTGGTAAATGGTGATAAATGGACTCAGATAAATGTGCCTGTTTGTTTGTTCCAGAATTCTGAATTTATATTATAAAACTCAGGATTAAAGATTCCATATCAAAAAAGTTGGATTGACTTTAACATATCCCACATTTTTATCCCAAATTGTTTATCCCTGGTTCTAAGGTTTAGAATACACAATAGGATAACGAATTATTGATTCCAGACTGTAATTAAAGTTTTATATAAAATCTATGCAGTGTAAATGCGAAAATCTTGATTTTAAAATTCTGTAATTCAGCTTCCAGGCTGAAATATGATAATCAAATCTAGTAAATTTATTTAACAAAATTCAATATTCAAAAATTTCAATTATTTCAAATTTCTGCTCCATTTCCTTTCCCACTCTAGCATTGATTCATGTTTTTCATCTTTCAGACATACACTCAAATACAAGCAACTGTCTCCGAAAATTTTAATTCCGGTCGTTTGAATGACGTCCGTCAGAAGCCAAAAAGAAGTTAATTCATTGCGGAAAATTGGCTTTCAATTGGATTTGCATTCCACACCACATTATCCCTTGGCTTGACGGGAGCCATGTCACTTATAGGCATGCAAATTGACCCAAGTGAACACTTGACCGGGCAACGGCAAAACGGATGACCAAAAGTCACCATCACAGCGCGTCAAAATCCCATTTGTAGGCAATTTCTGCCACCAGACCAGACGACAGTATGAGTGTCCGTCCGATAGTTCTCTGCCATCTGGGGCGTCTTGTTGGGTCACAGACCCTTTTGTGTGACTCAATTTTCGCAACCTCATCGCCCACACCATCGGCACGGCATCGGTTTCGGCATGCGCCACAGCCAAATGACTCTTCGGGGTCAGACTGGCGCAAAAGGTGACGGCGGTGAATTCAATTATCGATAGGCATAACCAACTCGTTCAAGAGAGTGAGAGAAAAAGGGATTCCCGTTCCATAATGAGAGGATGACTGGGCTTAAAGCGGAGCACACAGCGAAAACAAACAATCCTTGTGGTCTCGATCTCGAGTCGATCATTAATCATTGCTTTGAAGTTTTTGGAAATGAAAAAAAACCGGTGACATATGGAAGCGTAACAAAGTCACTCGAACGAAAAAAATTAGAATCAAATACTATTGATCGATTTTTTCTTTCGTTTGAGCAAACAAAAAAAAAGTACCAACAATCCTCCTGAGGATCATCGTGAGCTGCGTGTTTTGCTGGGAAGAATCACTTCAAGGCTGACGGGATGAGCAAAAGCGCGCGCGCGTACCACGATCGGGATCAAGATACCGAGAGGGATCATAATAACGTTAAAATTGAGCATCTTCGGTTTCATAAGTTGACCCAAAGTCCCTTGTAAGACGACCTCTAGCCGGACGCCCCGTGGGTCGCCCCTTACGACCTGGCTCGTGTTCGGCATGAATAGCACCTTCCCGTCTTTTGTGCCAAATTTTGGAAGCATAAATGTCGTAATAATGGATATTGTTACCTTTCGATTGTTCGACGGTATTTTTTTTCACCCCTGAAAGAGGGGAGGATAAGAAATGCCTGTTTTGATTCTTTGGTTTCTAGGAGATCTCCGCTGGCCCTTGCGCAGCATCCAGACGATGGTTGTTTTGTTGTTACTCGTCTCTTCCTGTGCAGACTCAGGAGCAATAGCGACGATGATGATGATTGAATAGAGATTTCTCTTCCGTCCCTTCTCCATTTCAGTGTGTACCAATGAATGAATGCTTAAGTTGCATTGACGCGTTCTAAAGAGCGAGATTTTTGTTCCTGCTTCCCTTCTTCCGACAAAGATTGGTCGTGGGCCAGGCGGGGGAAACGCGGACAGCACACCAAGGATAACAAATTGTAGGAAGAACGAATGCGCGCACGAGGATAAAATTATCCTTCGGGAGTTGAACGATTATAATTTGTGTGTGTTTTCGAGGAAGTGCAAGCTGCAACGAATCTCGGAAACACGCGCGATCGTCTCCGATTACACCGGTTCGCTCCGGACTGGTCAACTGTGTAAGTATTTTTGAGAGACAAACGAATGGGAAACACCACCTTCTACGACACATCGTGTGTCGATGTCGATGGCATCAAACGAAATGTGAATCCTTTCACAACACTTCGGGAGTAACCACGTAAAGTTCGAGCGTGTTTGATCTAGCAGAAAGTATTGAATTTCTAAGAGTGCCTGAAGAGGGAAGCTAAATAGACTGAATCTGGAAGGATGGCCGCAAGGGTTGTGTGCTTGTGGGTGGAACACCAATTTCTGCGTCAAAATAAGACAAAGACTTTTATTAAATTCATATCCAATAGTTATCTCTTTCTGATTTGAATAATCCAAATATTCTAAGAAAACCTTTTCTATCGTTATAGATCGAAAAAAAAAATATTGATATTCTTCTAGATTTAGTCAATTCAGGATCTCTTAGAAATTCAATACTTTCTGCTAGACCAAACGCGTTCGTTAGTTATGCGGCTGTTTCCGAAGTGTGTTTCCAGTCTGTACATGTGCTTGTATTAATAATTTTAGTGAATATTAGTATTTGCTACAGGAATATCACATGATACATTTTATCAATATCTACACTGCGTTTCACAACTCTAGAACCACTAATTTTTTTCTGAGTTTCCAGAGATATGTAAGAATTCGGTTGAATTGAAGTATATAGTCTACAATACAATAACTATCTTCATTGATAAGACTGGCCATTTCAACTTTATTGTTGTGTTCAAACGCGAAACATTCAAAAAACTAAAATTCCAGTGTTTCATAACTATACTGCCATGATCTCGCAAAGTGACGCAAGCGCCAAAATTGACATTTTACTTTTTATGTTATAAATCGATAAAGAATACCAAATCCTTTCAAACGACTGCTAAGTTTTATAGAAATGTGGAAAAATGACCCCGTAAAAGCTTCAAAACGGAATGGCGTAAGCTCCATTTCCACTGTGATGTGGCGCAAGCGCCATTTCCCTTATAATGTGACGTAATTTGGAATCTTATGCGATATGATTTTTAATCCGTTCTGATGGCATAGAATAAACGAGAAGAGACAAAACATTTCAAATAACAACATCAATCAAGGGACAAAGCATCTTAACGATGTTCACTTACCTCACTTGCTCAATGTCTTTTTCGGATGAATTGAAGCTGAGAGTTGATCGAAGGGTAATGTCTAAAATCTCCATCGAAACGCATCTTATATCAAAACTCAGAACATCCTCGCGTAAACTGTATTTGCTTTACATCGGATAATTTCGGACGGCATTATCTTATTCAACACGGATGTTTTCAATTGCATTTGGATTGGAATAGAAGATGCTGTCAATAGTTATTACAATCGGGTTCTCAACTACGTTGGCCCGCTCGACACACGCTACAAAGACGGAAAATGTGCAAAACTCTTCTCTCTGATGCTACCTCTTGCTCCACTCAACGGTGGCATGTTGTAGAAAATATTTGGAAACAGATTCTCCCATACTTTGATGGATGAACGCCAATCGGTTGTGGAAACAGCGATTAAAATTTGCTGTTTCCACAACAAACTGGCGTTGGTAACATAGCTTAAATAAAACTGCATTTTTTCAAAAATCGAGCAGATGGCAATGTTTTTCCATCAATTGTACACAATTTGTACAGATCAGATTTTCGCAATGTACGCATATGCTGATTATACATGCAATTTTGCGAAAAGTCTCGTACTGAAAATTTCTCCCTCTGGCGCTTGCGTCACTTTGCGAGATTACGGCAGTATAGAACCAGATGAAAAACTCTCACTCTTTTACAAAATTAACACCAATTTAACATAAGTTACGATAAGTTTCTAATTCGTAGGTCATCTTTAGTTCTCAATCAGTTCAAATAACTCACTCGGGGTAGTTTCGACCAAGCTGCGCCGTGTTGTAGTGTGTATCTCGTTCTACGCAAAGGATACTGCTCGTTTAAGCTCTTCAAATCAGTCATACTACTTGTAAGCTGCATCTACTATTCGTCCGATCACTCCTCAGAAGTTCCTAACAGGGTTTTGATTTGGTAAACAAACTGACCTGTCCAAAATCTGAAGTCCCTATATTCATCAAACCATGCCATAACCTTCCAGGTTTTATGAATCGATGCAGAATTACCCAATTATCAAATTGTTTTTGATGCAAAAACAGCAGTAAATGATTCTGAAGTACTTCGTTGCTCTTCTGATTGTTCATTCGTGTTGATGGTGAGCTACTTAAACCAGGGTTTTTTGAAAAAATTCTCCCCAAACCATTAAACTGCCACCTGCAAAGTTACGAGTTGATAAATTAAATGACACGTTCCGTAAATCCTTCCAGTATGAAGAAATTCTATTCAAGTTGGATTTCTTTTTATCAGAGAAGTTCTCCTGAAATAGAGAAATCCATGGGATTAGTTTTCACATTAGTTTTTGGACTCGCAGCTTTTAAAATGGAATTTTTATGGTTTGGGGAAAATTTTCTCAAAAAGGCCTGGTTTAGATAACTTACCATCAACACGAATGAACAGTCAGAAATGCAACGAAGTACTACAGAATCATTTACTGCTGTTTTTTCATCAAAAACAATTTGATAATTGGGTAATTTGGCATCAATTCATTAAATCCGGGAGGTTATTGCATGGTTTAATGAATAGGGGCTTCATATTCTGGATTGATCAGCTTGTTTACCAAATCAAAACCCTGTCAGGAACTTCTGAGGAACGATCGGACTAATAGTAGATGCAGTTTTCAAGCAGTATGAGTGATTTGAAGAGCTTAAACGAGCAGTATCCTTTGCGTAGAACGAGATACACACTACAACACGGCGCAGCTCGGCCGAAACTACCCCGAGTGAATTGATTGAGAACTAAAGATGACCTACGAATTAGAAACTTATCGTAACTTATGTTAAATTGGCGTTAGTTTTGTAAAAAAGTGAGAGTTTTTCATCTGGTTCTATAGTTATGAAACACTGGAATTTTAGTTTTTAAAATGTTTCGCGTTTGAACACAACAATAATGTTGAAATGACCACGCTTATAAATGAAGATAGTTATTGTATTTTACACTACATACTTCAATTCAACCGACTTCTTACATATCTCTGGAAACTGGAAAAAAATGAGTGGTTCTATAGTTGTGAAACGCAGTGTATTACACAAACGTTTATGACTCATCGTTCGTCTATTCTTTCGTAAAATTAATTAGAGCATCTTCTGGAGGTGTTGTCTTAGTTTCAGTCACGAATATGCATTCATTTGTTTAATTTTTTTCCTTAGAAAAATGTTGTTAAAAGACGTAAAACAACTGAAAGATAAATGATGTGTTCGTTTTTCATTTTAGCTTGAAACAATAAAAAAAAGCCAAATGTACATATTTTTTTTTTTTGCAAAAAAGAACGTAATTACGACCGATAGTGATCTCCACTGATAGCAACGTGGCGGACCTTCGAAAAAATACGGATCAATGATTCCGCATAAACCACACCAAAACTTCAACGCTGAATTCAATTTTTCAATGGGAAAGCGGATCTTCTTGAAGTTGAACGTTGAATTCTACGCTGGGACAGGTCATTCGGCTGTATCTTCCAGTCGAACTGTACTTTCTACGGTTTGAGATCAAGGCCCCTGCGTAGAATATTTTATGTGGTCGGTGGTCGAGTAATACAATCCCAATCGTTGAGACCTATTCGCTGGTAGTCAACGTACGTACCTCTGTACGTACTCTGCGAACATAAATTGGTAATTTCATGTCCAATAGAGTAAAATTTGAGCGAAATTGGTGTCCATTATTGATCGAATAAACGATTATGATGACCAAGAAATGGTTGGTGTTCCGTCAGACCGGACTAAGTAGCATAATTATGATTTCGAATAAATCGGTTTCAAAGTTTGAAGCTGTATAGTTTTAGTAGCTTCCAATCATTCTCCTCATTTGTTTTTCTACAGCTCTTAGTTACTTTTTAGCAAGGTCGTATAATCGTCCTGATGATACATGTTTCCAGAATACATCTTTACAGAACGCACTTTTAATATAATTTTTATAATAAAATTCCATATTTTGTAAATGTTCTCGGGCATTTTAAGATGAAGTGACGATACAAACTAAGCATTTTTTTTACTTTTCTATCACTTTCGGGTTTTGGAACTCTGCAAATTGACAAAATTTTTTTCGGGTCGATGAAAGTTTGATTGAGCAAAAAAAAAATTCTGGGAAAAAGTACAAGAGTTATGAATAAATATTTCCAAATTGTGTCATTCTGTGTAAAATCGTAGAAAATAGATTACTAAAACTAAAATGAAATAAGAGGGGTCATGTCCACGGACTACGAAATTATACTGCTGTTTAACTATAGAGCAATTTCACCCCAAATCAGCCAGCCGCTGACCCGACCTTCTCCGATTTTTTTTTTAAATTTGGTACTTATGATAGAATCTATCTCAAATCCGTAGCCACATTGGTTGCGCGTTCGCTTAGTAAGCGTTCGATCGTGAGTTCGAAACTCAGGGTCCTCATTGACCATCTTTGTGTTATTAATGAATAACTACGTCCACGCAACAATCATCAGCGATGGAGATCGATCCACGGTCGAAACAAGATCGATTCATCCATACAACTGCTCTGCTCTGCAAGACACATCGGGCTGCTGTTCTATAAATAACTCAACAATGATCATATCAACTGTCTCCGTTGTCCGGTGGTCTAACTGGATAATGGAAGAACAGAAAGAATACTCTTACGCCTAAATGGCTACTGTGTAAAAATGTACCATATGTAATGGTATAGAAGGAATACTGGCGAATGGCAACTGTGTAATGTGCTATAATTATAGATATGATAATAACCATGTGACATGAACACGATTAAAATTCGGCTCTGTTACAGCTAAAAATACTAAGGAACCTAAAAAATAAATAAATGGAATAAAAAAAAAAAAAAATATCAAATCCAATTTTTTATTATCATATGACCAATTTAAATTACGAAAGGGCGTATTCAAAATCATTGATCTCTCTTCCAAAGACTCAAAACTCAAATGTCTAATTAAAATATGATGTTTCACAAAGTTGTTAGAAGATAGATAAACTATTTAGAGGAGATAACATTTTGAATGTAAGTTTAAAAAATCTAACTCAAAAATTGAATTTAATATTAATGAAAGTGTGTATTCCGTTTGGGTTGGAGGAAATATGAGTTTTCCACAGCAATTGGGAATTTTTAGACTCAAGCGTAACTTTTGAAAAGGGCGTATCGATTTGAGTAAGAGAAATCTTTGATAATTTATATCTCAAAAACTATGAGTCGTACCGACACTATAGAAAGAGTTATAGAGTATTGATGGTTGAATATGAAAAAATGTACACTGAGAAAAAAAATTAGTACTCTTTTTTTTTATTTACAAACTAAAAATTCAATTTGCAATATCCAAAATACATATTTTTTATTTTTTTTTATTTTTTCATATAAAATAGAAGTCATGTAGAAAATTAAAAAATTGGGCCCAAGATGGTAAAACTATTGACAAACTTTGTGGAACATCGAATTTTTAGGAATTTCCGAGACTTCGAATTTTTGTATGTTAACAATCATTTTTAGCCAAAAATTATGAATCCTGATGTGATTTAAAACAAAAAAGGATATTATCAATCTCCTTCTAAATGTAGCCATTCTCAAAATATTTGAAAAAATATTTACAATTTATTATCTTTTTTATAGTAAATAATCCCTTTTGATATGTTTGTCGTGTTATACCGTCATGTTCATGAAATTTTATTAATTTGCTTATAATTTCCAACAACTTTTCCAAATACATCATCATGGTTCATTTTTTGACTCAAGCGTAACTTTTGAAAAGGGCGTATCGATTTTAGTTAGTACTCTTTTTTTTATTTACGAAATAAAATTTTAATTTGCGATATCAAAAAATATGTATTTTTTATATTTTTTTCAATTTTTTCATATATAATAGAAGTCATGTAGAAAATTTAAAAAATGGGCCCAATATGGTAAAACTATTTTTGACGAAATTTGTGGAACATCGAATTCTTAGGAATTTTCGAAACATCGAATTTTTGTATGTTAGCATTCATTCTTAGCCACAAATTATGAATTATGATGTGATTTAAAACAAAAAAGGTTATTATCAATCTCCTTCTAAATTCAACCATTCTCAAGATATTTAAAAAAATATCTCTAATTTATAATCTTTTTTTATAGTAAATAATCTCTTTTAATATGTTTGTCGTGTTATACCGTCATGTTAATGAAATTTTATGAATTTTCTTATAATTTCCAACAATTTTTTTGATTGATTGAAGTTTGTATTAAGACAAAAAAGATTTTTTAGTTTCGCAACGTTTTGTATTAACCCACATGTCTTCGAATGTTTCGTAACGTTTCGTTTCGTAATATCTTTACCATGTACTTGGAAAAGTTGTTGGAAATTATAAGCGAATTCATAAAATCTCATGAACATGATGGTATAACACGACAAACATATTTAAATGGCCTATTTACTATTAAAAAGACAATAAATTACAAATATTTTTTTAAATATCTCGAGAATGGCTACATTTAGAAGGAGATTGATAATAAGGTTTTTTGTTTTAAATAACATCAGGATTCATAATTTGTGATTAAAAATGACTGCTAACATACAAAAACTCGAAGTTTCGAAAATTCCTAAAAAATCGATGTTCCACAAAGTTCGTCAAGAATAGTTTTACCATCTCGAGCCCATTTTTTAAGTTTTCTACATGACTTCTATTTTATATGAAAAAATTGAAAAAATATAAAAAAATACAAATTATTTGATATCGCAAATTAAAATTTTATTTCGTAAATAAAAAAAAGAGTACTAATTTTTCTTCTCAGTGTATATTTTTTTCAAATTAAGCCAACCGGATTAGAGTATTACTCTTTCTAACATACTATTTCGGTACGACTCATATTTTTTGAGATATAAATTATCGAAGATTTCTCTTACTAAAATCGATACGCCCTTTTCAAAAGTTACAAAAACATTCCAATTGCTGTGAAAAACTCATATTTCCTCTAACCCAAACGGAATACACACTTTCATTGGAATAAAAAATACAAGTTTTTAAAATCTGCATTTTTAGGACGATTTCATTTGGATTTGCTGCATGGTTATCTCAACAAAATGAATACATATTTAAATTTCTGAAATTTCAATATTTTGTGAAACCCTAACTATTTGAGAAAAGTAATATGAAAAATGAAACACTACATGAAAAAATATATATAACATTTGATTCTAAGATAAACCGTTCTCGAGGTACAGGTCGGACTCGATTATCCGGGGTATTGATTTTTTATTCACTACGGATAATCGAATCCTGCGGATAATCAAGTCATAAAAACACGAATTTACTATCGGTAAACGTAATATAATTATGATTTGCACTTTTTTGTTAAACGGTTTTATCTAGGTTGACCCGTTTGTATGTTTGTGACTTTAAAATAATATGCTTAAAAGCATTTGAAGAAATATGGGGTATACGCTATGTTGAAGCGATTATAGAATTTTGAAGGTTCTTTTTGAGCATCCCTAATTTGTCCAAATTTTGCCAATGTAGTTAGTATTGAGGAAAGAATAAAGCCAGTTGAAATAGAGAACTAGACCGCGTCAGTTTACGTTTTACAATCCCGAATAATTCTATTAATATAATAATATTAATTTAACCGCCATCTTGTTGACCGATTGATCCAAAATTTGGAACACATCTTCATCTCTGAATGACTTGACTTGGAGAACACGAAACATGATAAACAACATAAATTCAAAAAGGTCGCCGCCACTAAATGGACGACTATGTATTTTTTGCAATCCTCTCACAATCGGTATCAAATGAAATGATTTGACTAATAGAACACAGTACATCATGAAAATATTCCGAAGAAAATTAGGTAAGAAATAAACGTTGGATTTCCGTTATCCACAGTTAGTTGTTTCATCATATGCCCACGATTTTATTTTGGTCTCATCATTGCCCTAGATTAATGAAGAAACGGATGTTATAACTACCAACTGCTACTTGTCTAATTATTTTCTAGCTTCTATTACATTAAACCGTTTAACTTGAAAAGTTATTTTGCTCATTTTATTTTCTAGTTTTTAGTAAATTATCTGTATCATTAGTATACTTCTCTACATTAAAACCATTCGATTTTTTTTTAAATTTTTATTTCTAACCAAACTATTTTCGGAATATTTTGATGATGTACTGTATTCTATTAGTCAAATCATTTCATTTAATACCAACATTGAGGGGATTGCAAAAAAAACAGGGTCGACCATTTTTTGGCGGAGACCTTTTCGAATTTATGTTGTTCCTACACTCGGAAATGTATTCTCCGAGTCAAGCCATCCAGGCATTTTTTAGCGGTGGCCAAATTTAATTTTTCAAGATCATGGAATACGCAGTTTTATAATGACAGTAGAATTAAAGGTATGTTCCAAATTTCAGATCAATCAGTCTTCAGGAACGGGGTCAATTTTCTATTAATGTGGGACAACCCTACAAACACTCAAACATACATACAAACAGGGCAAGCTGAATGGAACCATTAAAAAGTAATTGGTTATTTGGGAACTGCGGTCATCTTGGATTGGGATGTTTCATGATCTACTGTGTTCTACCAGTCGAGCACTTTCATTTGATACCCATATTGATGGGGCTTTGAAAAAAAATATGGCGCCATTTTATGGAGACGGCCATTTTGGATTTGCATTTTTCATAAATAACTGTGTTCTACTAGTCAAGTCCTTTCATTTGATACCCATATTAGCTGTTCAATATGGAATTATTATACACATTATTCAAAATTTCCGAAAATCAAAAATAGGATACTCCGGATAATCGAGTCTCCGGATCATCGAGTCCGACCTGTATAACCAAATTGATACAGTTGAACTCATGTTCGTTAAATTTTAGTGAATGCATACCGCTGCTGGATTTTAGAATTAAGGTTCCGACATCATATAAAAATTTCACTAACATTATTTTCACTATAAAAAAATGATATATCTCGACAACGGTTAGTCCTAGTATAAAATGTTATACAGTAACGTCTCGATTATATCACTGTGCGTTTAAATCACGTCACGTTTTTATCACTCTCGAATTTATTACTGAAAATATTTCACTGTTATCACGTTTTTCGAAAAATGATAAATCATATGAACAGTTCGATCTGTTCTGTCGAAATTGAAGCAGATAAAAATATTTTTGAGCATTCATGCCGCATATAGTGATTAGCCGTATCCATATGAAAATATCTTACTGTGGGATGTGTAGCGTGATGGGGTTTCACAGGGGTTACCGGTATCGAAGGGATTTCTTTTCCGTGTTAAACGACGATCGAGTTCCAGAATGGGTGTAACTTGGGGATTTAGAGAATTATTCGGAATTGTAAAACGTAAACCGATGCGGTCAAGTTCTCTATTTCAACTGGCTTTATTCTTTCCTCAATACTAACTACATTGGCAAAATTTGACAAATTGGGGATGCTCAAAAAGAACCTTCAAAATTCTATAATCGCTTCAACATAGCGTATACCCCATATTTCTTCAAATGCTTTTAAGCATATTATTTTCATAAGCTCAGAACTATGAATAATTCTGAGCAACTTTCTCTTGTGAAATGAAATGCACGACCTGTGCCGTTTCCCAGTTTGAGCCGTGGAATAGTCGGTAATACTTTTTGTAATAAATTTATTATTGCGTAGGGACAACTAGGCTAGACATAAATTGTGAAAACATACAAATCACAAACCGCTCAACAATTCAGTACGACAATCAGAAGAATGCTAAAGGGGAAGATGGTATATGTTCTATACTTACTTCAAGGAAAAATACAACAAGCTAAAAAAGGCTGTGGTTTCTCAAACAATGAAAAGTTAACAACAGCATTTCTTTTAAAATGGTCTACTAAGCTAAGAAGTGTGCGCCTAATTTTGGAGTCGTTTATGTTCAGTGATTTTGATTCTAATTTTAAAATTCGTTCAATGGATGATTTAAATGAAAAATTACTTACTTGAAGACTTATGATTTGATCGTTGACTAGGTATATAATTGAAACGATGCTGCCTTATTTTTCAAAATGATTACCAGATAAACATTAACTCATATGGAAGGAAAAAAGCGTCGCATAAATCGAAGCTGACAAAACCCGGATAATTTTCATGTTCCAATGTTTCTGGTACTCATAAACATTTATTGATGATAATTGAAAAATCGATGTTTCAAAGGGGAAACTATTTCTTGAATGCTTCTCAAATCAGTTTGTACTGGAAGTTACCGAAAAAGACTACAACCTGAGGGCGTTCCGAAAATAGATAACTGCATTGCGCAACATTGTGGAAATGGAATTTTCTCTGGTGATGGACTGAATAAAGATCGCCTAATACCAACAAAATGGTGGATCAGGGACTAATTCAAAACATAAAAGTAATATATGTAGAGAAATTAAAAATGACAATGAAGCTAAATTTAGAAGCACTGTAAACAAAAGCACTGCCGAAAAATTCTGGTACTTTATATTCGGTTAAAATTACAGAAATATTGTGAAAAAAGTTTGATGTGGGTAACTAAACATCTCCGACATGCTCTATTTTAGTACTTGTTCAAATAGCTAATGATAGTGGTTGTTACATAAATTCAATTTATAAATTGATGTGAAGAACTCTGATATCAATACACCTTCAGGATAGATTAAGAGGATCAATTTTTGCTCAACATTTTAGACGAAGCACCCATTGTCACTCCCGGAGTGCTCCCGTGACCGAGTGGTTTGAGTCACACCTAACATGCCCGGTCATGCTTATTCTAGAGCTTGCCACTCAGAATGCATTCAAGGCGTGTTATTTGACATAGAAAATATAATAAAAATATAAATATAATATAATATAATAAAAATGACGCAAGAAATAGGGTGAAGTTTCTCTAGGAACGTTAGTGCCATTTAGGAAGAAGAAGACCCATTGCCACGATAGTGAAGCATTTTTTCCATGCCAACACACCAACACATCGTGTGTTGAGTTGTGGTGGTGTAGTGTCAAATTCGCTCCTCCTACACTACACACTGCCGTTGCTTGAGGTGAAAACGCAAGATAAATTGTACACCATTTTTTAAAAACATTGGAATCAAACAACATATACCCAAACAAACCACGAATACAAATATGTCACATTTTCAAAAACGCGTACGAAAACACCGATTTGTCTCATATTCCGAACACGAATACTTCAATGTAAGTCATAATTGAATAATGAAAGCCCTGACATTCTTTGAGGCATAGGCTACATTTTAACATCATTTACAGGCATTGATACAGCCTATAATTAATAATATTAAACATTTATAGAAAAGTGACAGTCAAAACCAAAGATAAAATGTTTGCGTTAGCAAATTGCGTAAAAAACAAGCATCGTTGATTTTTCAGTTTTTGTAGTTTTTTCAACTTTTTTGTTTGCTTTTTTTCATGTTAACTGTTAGAAGAAGTAAGAATCTACAATAAAAAGTTGAAAAAAATTATATTTTATGCATAAATATTCATTAAAATTAGTGTTTAAGTAGTGTTCGGAATTTGAATCAAATTTCTTTACATGATTCAAATTGCGAACACTTTATTTTAAATGTAAATTTACTGGACTTTAATGTTATAAATAATCGAATAATGACAGCCTTGACATTCTTTGGGTCATAGAGTTCATTTTAACATCATTTACAGGTGTCGATACGCCCTATAATTTATAATATTAAGCATTTGCAAAAAAAGTGACAGTCAAAACCAATGATAAAATGTTTGCGTTAGCAATTTCCTTGAAAGACAAGCAAAGTTAATTATTCAGTTTTTGTAGCGTTTTCAACTTATTTGATTGCTGTTTTCATAAGAGAGAGACTTTAATGAATTGATGAAAAAATGATGTTTTGTTCAGAATTATTCATTTAAATTAGTATTGCAGTAGCGTTCGGAATTTGAATCAAGTTTCGACGCATGAATCGAATTCCGAACAGAAAATGTTTGAACACACTATTTTCAGGCAAATACAACGATAATTCACAAATTGGGGTACAAGTACAATCCAATTCTGGAGCAACAATATAAAAATACCATTTGTTAATAAATATTTGCAAGCTCTTTCCTTGCAAAACGCAGGACGCAGGCGTAAACCAACGAGAGTAAAATTTATTTTCATAGTCAGGTTTTCATCTAAAACCTCAATAACAAAACCGGGGTCCTGAAGTAACAGGTCGGACTCGATTATATACTGTTTCGATTGTACAGCCCTTCCATGCCAACGCGATATAGTGGATCTCCATTTTATTTTATTTTTCTTAAAATAACTTTTTTCAAAAAATCATAACTTTTGAACTACTGGACCGATTCTGATAATCGACATATCAAAATATAGCCAATTAGGTGTTTTTTTCAAAGATAAGACACCTGCAAAAAATGAATTTTATTTTCATAATACGTATTTGTTTTTTATCGTTTCATGGTCTCGGGACCAAGGGCGCTGTATTTTTTATATGTTTTCTTGAAAGCTGATTATTTCTTACATAACATATCCAAAAGTCAGAGAAGTGTTCTTTTTCGTTTTTGAATTATAATTTTTCAAAGTTAATCGATGATCTAAAAAATTTTTTTTCATTTTTTTCCAAAAATAAGGTTTAAAAATTCATTACTTCGAACTACCGAACAGATTTGGATAATGGAAATATTAAATTGAAGTCAATAGGCTAGTCTTCTTCGAAAAAAATGAGTGGGTTATATCTATGATATAACCGCAAGGTTGACGTGGAACTACCTAAGCTTAGCAATCATTCGTTTGTATTGATTAAATTCTTGATTGAATGAAACAGTTTCAAAATTCAATTGAGTTCAATATATTTGCTCTGTGAGTGAAAAAAATGAACAAATGCCATGTAAAGTCAATTCATTTATTGTGATTGATTGTTCTTTGTTACAAGTAAATTTAATGACGGACCTTTTACGTTTGGTATGATGACTAGAACAAAATATATGTACGGAAGAATTATCAAACGTTTGATGAACCAGCCTAAGGCTGAAAATCTTTCCAATAAAGACAAAAAAAAATTATCAAACGATTATTTTATTTTACATTTCCCTCTGAAGTTTACATCCCAAAAGTGTACATACTTCTCGAATCTCGAATTTGCTTGAAACTGGGAAGTTCATGCGCTTCTAGTGTCTGCACGATTTTTCCAGGTTCCTAAGTTTAGAAGATCATGTTAGGACAGACATATTCCACTCTGCACAAAGGCAAGCGAGGACAGAAGTACTCGCAGTTTGCATTTATTTGCAGAGCCGATTTCCCCAGAAACCTCGGTTTTGAAGTCTGTGTTAGGGAAACACATTTCAATCGGAACAAAAATACCCCCGACTTGCATGAATTTGAAATACCGATTTCTCCAGGCACCTTGGTTTAGAAATCTCTATTAGGGAACACATTTCGGTGGGAACAAAAGCTCCCCCTACTTTCGTGTGTTCTTCTTCTTCTTTTTGGCTTTAAGAGGGTTTAAACTTTTCAGTTCTTTTGCCTCTAGGCTCTTTCGTGTGTTTGCAATGCCGATTTCGCTGCTTGGTTTTAAAGTCTGTGTTAGGGAACATTTTTCGCTGAGAACAAAAGTCCCCCTACTTTCATGTATTTGCAATGCCGATTTCCCCAAGGCTGCTTGGTTTTGATGGCTGTGTTAGGGAAACCGTAAATCGGGCCAATCAAAACGATGCAGTTAGGGCGTTTAGATAACGCCTAATATTTTACAGTTATTCAATTGTTTATCTAATGAAAAACAACATTTTGTTAGTTGCGATAGATGCGTAGAAATATTGATGCAAACATCTCTCCTATCCAGTACGAAATGTTCGAGCTATGAGCATTCGAAATCTTTCATTTTTTCCTGCATATATTCCGGTTAGACGTAGTCCCACGTCAAAATATTGAATTTACAAAAAATCGAGGGGTTGTTTCCGAGACATGATCGCTAGGACGTACGACTACGCAATCTTTTTTTTTTTAATTTGTTGGTTTATCATTTCGGATTTTATTTGCGAATACGTCGTTATATCAATGCACGCATTGCACTGAGTATTTAACGAGAGGCATCTTCCGTACATCGCCATTCAAAAAGCATCAAACACGCGTCTAACAGATGCATGCAGTTACACAGCTCACAGCTCGAGAAAAAACATAAAACACAAAACGAGCAGAATAAGCGACCTTTGTTGTTGTGGCACCGAAAGATTCTGAGAATTTTTCTCAGAGAAGATGCTATACTTATACGCTAGCGACAATTTACTTACTATGCAAGGGTGGATTTTACTTTTTTTTTCTATTCTAGCGGCTGCATAAGTTGCCCGTTATTGACAGCTTTGTTCGGGAAAGCACACAATTGGACAGAACAAATGTATGGGGAAATGGGAATGCTTCCAATTTTCATCAATTTAAATCATACACAGACTATGGGGTTGTAATGTATAGCATATCAAACAAATCTTAGAAAATTTCCGATTCGATTGGTATGCGAATCGTTAAAATACGTTCGCAGCAAAAATAGTTATTAACGTTAACTTTATTTCAAAAAAACGTGACCTGTTTTCTGATTTGGCACCCTCAATGTAAGACGTAGTCCTACGTCAAAAGAAAATGAAATCCTATTTGTACAGATCTCGTCTAGTCGCATAGGAATATCGAACGAAGACTAAATCTTGTTAACTTTGAAAAGTAATAACTCAAAAACGATAAAAAAAACACAACTCTGATTCTTGGATATGTTACGTAAAAAATTCTCAGCTTTCGAGGAAAAATATTAAAAAATAGCGCCCTTGGTCCCGAAACCATGTAAATTAATATAAACAAATGGAGACGATCTGGCGTAGTGGTAAAATCCATGCCTCTCATTCTTCCAAAAATGGAATTAATAGTGACGAACCAGCCAAATGAGTTTTTTTTTTTTTTTTTTTATCCAAAATATATATTTTATTAAGGCTCATATGGCGTCAGCCTAACGGGGCCGAGAGTTCAATATTTTGACAATGTTTGCTTAGACTATGTTAGTAATATGTAACCGATTACTCGCGGTTGACTCGAGGTTAGTATTACAAGTGTTCTCATAATTGGTATGTCGCAGTCTTCGATGCTCTGTACGTGTGCCCGACACGGGATACTTCCTATTGGGATGCAGCTGACCATTAATCAGCAACGCCCCCCTAGTCTGTACCCCATATCTAGCGTGGTGCGTCTTTCTCGACTCGAGGAATCCAGGATAGAATGGTCACTAGCCGGCGCAAACATCAGCTCGTGTAGAGTTGTCATGAGCGGTACAACCTTTGGCTCTTGTTGAATCATCAGTGGACTGCACAACCTTTGGCCCGTGTATCTGTAAAGAGTGTGTGTATGTATTGCCGCGACTAAGTAAAAGTTTATCGATCGGATAGGAGGGATATGAAACGGGGACACAACGAAGGAAACATCATTAAACGTTGACATCGGCGTTTCTAAGGAACAGGTATAGATGAAGCAGAAGATCAGGATCACGGCTACCTAAGATATCCCGGACGGGGATATCCGATTGTCTGCCTTTTGCTCTCAGTGCTCTAGAGAGCTGAGAGCGAGCAGCATGGAACCGGATACACGACCAGACAACATGCTCGATGTCGTGGTAGCCATCGCCAATCACAAAGATTGTTTGCTGCGAGCCCAATGCGATAGAGATGCGCGTTTAGGTTGTAGTGATTGGACATAAGCCGAGATATCACGCGAATGAAATCACGACCTACATTCAATCCCTTGAACCATGCACTCGTCGAGACCTTAGGGATAATCGTGTGTAACCAACGACCGAACTCATCTTCACTCCACATGCGCTGCCAACTTACGAGCGTATACTGACGAGGAATGTGGAAAAATTCATTATAAGCAATTTGCCTTTCAAAAACTGTGCCTTCTAAAGCGCCACCTTAGCTAGCGAGTCCGCTTTCTCATTCCCCGGAATCGAACAATGAGAGGGAACCCATGCTAAGGTAATCTTGAATAATTTTTCAACCAAAACACTCAATAGTTGTCTTATGCTTGTTAGGAAATAAGATGAGCGTTTATCAACTTTCATTGAGCGGATTGCCTCTATTGAGCTGAGACTGTCTGAAAAAATAAAATAGTGGTCGATGGGCAATGTTTCAATGATCCCTAATGCGTAATATATCGCACCCAGTTCAGCGACATACACGGAACAAGGATCTTTGAGTTTGAAAGAGGCTCTGGAATTTTCATTGAAGATGCCGAAGCCAGTGGACCCGTTTATGAATGAACCGTCAGTAAAGAACATTTTATCAGATCCAACTTTCCCATATTCTGCCGAAAATATCGGCGGAATAGAATCGGAGCGTAGGTGATCTGGGATTCCGTGGTATCAAATGAGTTGAAAGTCACTATAATACAGATAAAAAAAAATAAAAATAAAAACGAATACAATCAATAATTACGAAAACAAAACCCATTTTTTGCGAGCGAAAAAAGATTAGCTAATTCGCTTTAATTTGATATATCGATCATCTGAATCGGTCCAGTAGTTCAAAAGTTATGAATTTTTTCAATAAATGCATTTATGCTGTTCGGAATTTGAGACAAAAGTGTTCGGAATATGAGTCAGTGACATAAATGGTGTTCGGAATTTGAGACAAATGTGATTAATGAAATTTTTCGTTTTTCACCATGAAAATATATTTGTAAATCAATTTTTTTTAAAGTGAAATGAAAATGAAGGCTCTATTGTATCCAAAAATCAAATTAATTTCGCGATAAACTTCCATTTTGGATGATGAGACACTGTTTAATGGCCATCAAAGCTTAAGTGTTCGGAATTTGAGACAAAACGGTATCATGTTTGCGTGAGAGCACAAAACTGTGAAAACAGCCTGAACATTTTCATCTCGTACGCAGTGTGCAACACGGAAGATTGTTGTTTAGTAAGCACACAAATAAACAAAACAAGTAGTGTATGGAAAAATGGGAACAATCCCAGTTGTTACAAATTTAAACTATTTTTTGACTAGAGGATTTTAATGTCTTGATGAAATACAATTACTTGTCTATTTTCCATAGCTGACCGTTTTGGATTATTGTCCGTTCAACAGATGGTCCAAAAATTGGTATCGATTTTTAGTGGAACAATTCGGTTGAAGAGTATATAAGGTAACACAGTAAAACTTTTTTTTTTTGCAAAATTCAATTTTATTATTCAACATAATTGCCTTCGAGGGCGATGTATCGATTATAGCGATCTTGCAACTTTTCGATACCATTTTTATAGTACTCTTTCGGTTTTTCCAAAATAGGTCTCAGTTTCGGTAATCACTTCATCATCGGTCTCAAGTTTCTTGCCAGCGAGCATTCTTTGCAGGTCTGCGCACAGAAAATAGTCGCTGGGACCAGATCTGGAGAATACGGGGGATGCGGAAGCAATTCGAAGCCCATTTCATGCAATTTTGCCATCGTTTTCATTGATTTGTTATTTTTCCATTTTTTTCACAATAGTTGCTTCACTCTCAATGCTGTAACTCACGAACCAATCGACCGATTGCTGTCAAATTTTGACACGTATCCATTGAAAGATGATGCTTTGTGATAGTCAAGTAGATTTTGCAAGAGGCACCATGTAGACGTCACCTTATGAAATTTTCAGCCGAACTGTTAAGTTGACTAAATATCGACATTTGTGTTTTGTGGCGTTTATCAAGAGAGTCGCAAATGGGAATGAGATCCACTGCATATCTTTTCGGTCAAATTGTGTAGAACATATACATCGTTGCGATTTATGTAACCTAGTTTCATCATGTGCTCATGATTGATGGTTTTTGATATCTGTATTGAATCTGATAAGTTACGCTCCATGTATCGGGTTGTTACTCATTATTACTTATTACTCAATTATTTCTCAAATCTGAACCAGTGCCAGGATTTGGTCATCATCAATGGTTCATCATCATTCGCTATCCAACTCTTGACGAGTAAAGTTCAGTGTCGTTATTGTGCGTTGCCACTTTTACTATTGTGCGATTGGTATAGTGTACGAGTGAAGGTTTCGAATTGACCTTTTGTGAAGTAGAACAAAGGAAGCAGCGCTCTTGCAGCTTGCAGCCCTTGGCGGCTGTTGAACATTGGCATAACGGGATCGCCATCGTGTGGCTGTCGTTAACGGGAATTATCTTCACGTGACCGTGTGAGCTATTCTTGCGCTATTGTGTTGATCCATAGCGCGTAGCCTCTGTCTCTCCCTGGTTAGGGCAGTAGAGCGCAGTATCGGAACAACTTTTATATTAAGGTACACATATTTAATATTAATATTATTGTTCAACTCATATGTTCATTGCTTAATATTATCATCATAATTTTTTGTTTGTTTGTTTTGTTATTTTTTTTTTGAGATTATTGTTAAAATCAATAATAGATTAGAAATAAGACAAAAATTTTTGTAAAATGGAGAATAGTGGAGGATCTCCAGAGATGGAGATCTCCGATAATGAATCCCATTCAAGATCTGGGAAAAAACATAAACGAGTCCCTCAAAAAGAAGATAATTCTTCTGGGGACGAATCTGCTCATCCTTCCAAGCCCCCCTCTAAGAAAATAGCAAGCCTCCCTTTTGAACCCACTGTTACTTCCACTCCCCCTCTCCCATCATCGATTTCGCTTCCCCCTTCTGATGTTTCCGATCCAACCCAATCCTCGTCCTCGTCTTCTCCCTCTGTTGTCTCCGCTCCACGTGTCAGAGTTTATCCAGAAGATGCACCTGGAACTGGCCCGTGGGTTGTTTTCCTCCGGCCAAAACCAAAAGGAAAAAAACCTTAACGTGATTCAGATCATGAAAGATCTGGCCAGATACACTTCTGTATCTGAAATTCGCAGGGTTAGACCGAACAAATTGCGGGTTGTCGTGAATGAACGGAAACACGCAAACGAGATTGTTGCTGACCAACACTTCACTCTCGAATATAGAACATTTATACCCTCCCATAACGTAGAAATTGAGGGGGTGATAACTGAAACGGGTCTGACGAGCGAACAAATAAAAAAAGAAGGAAAAGGCAAGTTCAAGAAGCTTCCCTCAATGGAAGTAAAGATCTTGGACTGTCGCCAACTCGGGAAACTCTCCCATGATGGGGACCAAACTAAATTTACGCCGTCAGACTCGTTTCGAGTCACCTTTGCTGGTGCCGCCCTCCCTGACTACGTTATGGTGGACAAATTGAGACTACCTGTGCGACTCTTCGTGCCAAAGCCCATGACTTGCAACAAATGCAAGTCAGTTGGTCACACCTCAGATTATTGTGCCAACAAGGAGCGCTGTGCCACTTGCGGAGAGCAACATGAGGGGAAATCCTGCAGTGCGACTGAGCATAAGTGTCCATATTGCGGAGGATCCCCACACGCGCTCTCAGCTTGTGAAACTTACAAGAGTCGCTGGGAGAAACAGAAGCGCTCTTTAAAGGAACGCTCGAAGCGCACTTTTGCGGAAATTTTAAAGGGCGCTTCTCCACTGGCCCAACAACAACAACAACAACCAATCTCAACACACAATATCTTTTCCACGTTGCCAGTTGATGAAATGGAAGCGGACACAGCTAGCGGGGGCACACCGTTTATTTTCAAAGGGAATCCCCGGCGCAAAAATGTGACCACTCCCGAAGTTCAAGAACAAGTCCCCCCGGTGATACCCCCAGTTAGCTTGCCTAAAAAATCGAGTGCAGCGGACAAGCAAAATCAGGTTCCTCCTGGCTTCCGTGGGAATAGTTCACCTTCGAACGACCCAGCACTCGAGGGGACATCAAAAACCCCAACTGTCCCTGTTTTTCCGTCCAGCTCAACTTCCCAATCGGGATTTATAAAGTTGTCTGACCTTTTGGATCAAATCTTCAAGTGTTTTAATGTTTCCGACTCCATCAGAACCATTGTCATCTCAATGCTTCCAGTATTAAAGACAATTTTGCAACAATTGATGCAAACATGGCCCCTCCTTGCAATGATTATCTCTCTTGATGTCTAATTCAAATAGAGAGGTCGGAGATATCACTGTTTTACAGTGGAATTGTCGTAGTCTTATCCCTAAATTGGATACATTCAAATTTTTAATTCATAAGTTCAATTGTGATGTTTTTGCTCTGTCCGAAACTTGGCTTTCTTCGCGAGATGATCTCGCTTTCCATGATTTCAATATTATACGCTTGGACCGTGATGACAGATACGGAGGGGTGTTATTGGGTATCAATAAGTGCCACTCATTTTTTCGAATTGACCTTCCACCTATTGGAAGGATTGAAGCTGTTGCTTGTCATGCAAACATCAGAGGAAAAGACCTCTGTATTGTCAGCTTGTATTGGCCTCCGAGAGCTGCGGTTAGCCGCAAGCAACTTGTTGACATATGCTCACTTCTTCCTGAGCCACGATTGATCTTGGGAGACTTCAACTCTCACGGAACTGCCTGGGGGGAACAGTACGACGACAATCGTTCATCGTTGATATATGACCTTTGTAACAGCTTCAATATGACCGTTTTGAATACTGGGGAAACAACACGTGTTCCTAAACCTCCTGCTAAACCAAGTGCTCTTGACCTCTCGCTTTGCTCGAATTCACTATCGTTAGATTGCAAGTGGAATGTAATCCAGGACCCCAACGGTAGTGATCACTTGCCAATCAAAATTTCCATCACCATTGGGTCGAATTCTTCTGAATCTATAAACATGGCATATGACACATTGACTGGAAAAAATATGCGGACGCGGTTGCTCTAGCCATCAATTCCAGAGATGGTTTACCTCCATTGGAGGAGTATAACTTCCTTTCTCGTTTGATCTATGACAGCGCGGTTCGCGCTCAAACGAAACCCATCCCAGGTTCCACTATTCGTCGAAGGCCTCCCAATCTATGGTGGGATAGCATATGTTCCAAGCTTTATGTAGAAAAATCGAATGCATTTAAAGCTTTTCGGAAACGAGGAACCATTGACAATTTTCAAACGTATTTAGACCTTGAAAATCAATTTAAAAACTTGATCAAAGGTAAAAAACGTGCTTATTGGCGAAATTTCGTGGGAGGTTTGTCACGAGAAACGTCAATGAAAAAATTATGGAAAGTGGCTCGAAACATGAGAAATCGCTCATCAACGAATGAAAACGAAGAATATTCACATCGATGGATTTTGAATTTTGCACGGAAGGTTTGTCCTGATTCCGCTCATGTGCAAAAAATTGTTCGAGATATACCACAAGATAGGTGCGATCTTGATTCCGAGTTTTCGATGGTAGAATTCGCTCTTGCTCTCCTTTCATGTAATAATTCTGCTCCGGGATCGGATAGAATTAAGTTCAACTTGCTGAAAAATCTCCCTGATGTGGCGAAACATCGCTTGTTGAACTTATTCAATCGGTTTCTGGAGCATAATATTGTTCCAGATGATTGGAGACAAGTACGAGTTATAGCTATTCAAAAACCCGGAAAACCCGCGTCCGACTTCAATTCGTACCGCCCAATAGCAATGCTGTCTTGTATACGGAAATTGTTGGAGAAAATGATCTTGTTTCGCCTTGATCGATGGGTTGGAACGAATGGCCTACTCTCAGATACACAATATGGGTTCCGCAGGGGCAAGGGGACGAATGATTGTCTTGCGTTGCTTTCTTCAGAAATTCAAATGGCTTACGCCGAAAAAAAAACAAATGGCTTCAGTATTCTTGGACATAAAGGGGGCCTTTGATTCTGTTTCAATAGAGGTTTTGTCAGACAAATTACATTCTCGGGGTCTGCCGCCTCTATTGAATAATATGTTATATAACTTGCTTTGTGAGAAACATTTGAACTTTTCTCACGGAGATTCGGCAGTAAGTCGGGTCTCTTACATGGGACTCCCCCAGGGCTCATGTTTAAGCCCCCTTTTGTACAACTTCTATGTAAGCGACATCGACAATTGCCTTACACAAAATTGCAGCCTAAGACAACTTGCAGATGATGGAGTGGTGTCTGTCGTAGGATCAAACGAATCCGACCTGCAAGGACCCTTACAAGATACATTGAACAATTTTTCAACCTGGGCCATTGGGCTAGGGATCGAATTCTCCACGGGTAAACCGATCACTCATGCTATGTCATTCAAGTATCTTGGGGTCTGGTTCGACTCCAAATGTACTTGGGGGGCCCATATTAGGTATCTCAGTAAAAAATGCCAACAAAGAATAAACTTTCTCCGTACAATTACCGGCACCTGGTGGGGAGCCCATCCCGAAGATCTTATAATGTTGTATCGAACAACTATTCTCTCAGTGATGGAGTATGGCAGTTTCTGTTTTCAATCAGCTGCCAAAACACACCTCATTAAACTCGAGCGAATTCAGTATCTTTGTCTCCGTATCGCGTTGGGATGTATGCCCTCAACGCATACCATGAGTCTCGAGGTTTTGGCAGGCGTACTCCCACTAAAAGATCGCTTCAATTTATTATCTCTTCGGTTCCTCATCCGGTGTAAGGTTATGAATCCATTGGTGATCGGAAATTTTGAGCAATTGATCGAGCTAAATTTTCATTCTGGATTCATGAATTCATATCATGAATTCACCTCTATGCAGGTTGTTCCTTCTTCGTATATTCCCAACCGTGTTTGTTTTCCTGACTACATCAATTCCTCTGTACATTTCGATCTGTTCATGAAGGAGAAAATCCATGAAAATCCAGATTATCTTAGATTGGGGTTCGTTCCTACAATCTTCAATGCAAAGTATGGGCGTATCAATTGTGATAATATATACTTTACTGATGGGTCCTCTATGAATGAGTCCACAGGATTTGGAGTGTTCAACGAAATTTTTTCAGAATTCTTGCTCTGTGTATATTGCTGAATTGGCAGCAATACGTTGGGCGCTGGACAGCGTCGCCTCACGACCTGTTGAACACTATTACATTGTAACGGATAGTCTTAGCTCTGTCGAAGCTATCCGTTCAGTGAGGCCGGAAAAGCACTCGCCGTACTTCCTTGAGAGAATACGAGAAATTTTGAGTGCTTTATCCAGACGCTGTTATGTCATTACCTTTGTCTGGGTCCCTTCACATTGCTCAATTCCGGGTAATGAGAGGGCTGACTCATTGGCAAAGGTAGGTGCAATTGAAGGCGATATATATCAGCGTCAAATCGCCTTCAATGAATTTTATTCTTTAGTTCGCAAAAATACCATCGCTAACTGGCAACGCAAGTGGAATGAAGATGAATTGGGCCGGTGGTTTCACTCGATTATCCCTAAGGTTAGCCTCAAACCGTGGTTCAAAAGTCTAGACTTGAGTCGGGACTTTATCCGCACCTTCTCCCGACTCATGTCCAATCACTGTTCGTTAGATGCACTACTCTTTCGTTTCAATCTTGCCAGCAGCAATCTCTGCGTTTGTGGCCAAGGTTATCACGACATCGAGCACATTGTTTGGTCGTGCGAGGTGTATCTGGTCGCCAGATCGAATTTAGAAAACTCCCTTCGGGCCCGAGGAAGACAGCCCAATGTGCCGGTGAGAGATGTGTTGGCTCGGTTAGACCTTGATTACATGTCCCATATATATGTTTTCCTCAAAGCTATAGATCTTCGTGTGTGATTGTCCCTACATCCTTATACCCTCCTTTCTTTCCTTTGCGGGTAATTCGTCCCGTTGCTATAAATAGTAGAATAAGTTGAAATGTAAATAAACTATAGATATACGAATAGATTTACGAATTGAGTGCTCATCAACATTGTTACAATTTCCTTATATCCCATTCTTCTCCTAAAAATATGTCACCCTTCTAAACTCGAGTACACCGCGAGTAATCGGTTTTCCACCTTACTAACCATAGATGTAAGAAAATTGTTTCTATATATATATATAGTTTTAAAAATATATTTAAGAATTCGGCTCCTTTAAACTTAAGTAACTGAGCCTGTAAAAATAAACGAATTAAAAAAAAATGGTTCATCAGCACACAATCGTAAGTTGGCAGCGCATGTGGAGTGAAGATGAGTTCGGTCGTTGGTTACACACGATTATCCCTAAGGTCTCGACGAGTGCATGGTTCAAGGGGTTGAATATAGGTCGTGATTTCATTCGCGTGATATCTCGGCTTATGTCATTTCAAATATAAAAACACACGGAACGACTCAGGTATTAACCATGTCCGACACAAGGATACATGCCCACATGTTTAACAATCATACACAAACTATTTTTTATAAAAATATTCAAAGAATGTTAAACTACTCTGCCCGAATAACTCACACAAGAAGCGTGTCATTGATAACAAGTGTGATTTACAAGCAATCAAATTAAAGCTCTCGGCATTTATCCACGCTAATGCCTGCGGAACTGCGGATAATGAATAATTTAGCTTTGAATGAGTATAATTTCCACTTAATCAGTATTATGAAATTGAATGGTTGTTTACAAAAAAAAACAGATACGCTCGCCAAGAAATTATGTGTGTAACCGGAAAAAACCTTGACCTACAACGCACCTCTTTTTTACCGTTGCTATACGCATGGGACACAATCATGTTATTGGCTACGCGCCGAGTTCCTCCCCAAGAGTGCATGTAGCAATTTTCTCTTACCACTGTAGCATGTTTGCCAATGTAATGACAATGTTACACCCGGGGTTCACCTGTTGAATTTTAATAAACATGCACGCGAGGACATGTTTAACACATCGGGCAGAACGTTCCGTCATTTCACCATTCAACTGTGTGCTTCCGTTTGGTGAGGATGAAACATCGCTCCAGGGCAAAATCGGTACGTTCCGGAACCAAGCAGCTTTTCCGGGAGTACTGTTCAAGCAGTTCCATTCATGGCGTCCAGTATCTGGGCTGTCAGGAACGAAGTTGGTGTGAAAGATTCTGGTGGATCGTTGTGTTTGGGTTGTCAATCGTAAGCTGCGCACTGCTGATTCAAAAAGTCTACCAGAAATGGGAACAGACACCGGTGATTGTAAGCTTCGCTGAAAAGTCCACTCCAGTTTGGCAAATCCCGTTTCCGGCGGTAACTATTTGTCCCCAGACGAAGGCATCCAGCGAACGGTTGAATTTTACCACTGATTTCGAACAATATCAGAATATGACGGAGGAAGAGCGCGCCACGTATAACAAGTAAGTGATCTGATCACCGGCTCAAAGGCAAACTATTAATTTGATTTGATTTTATGCAGAACCGATTATCTGCTAGCCATGCTTCAATTGTGCGAGAGAATAGCCTTCCAATTTCTCGAGGGATATAATGCGAGGAACAAAACCAGCAACCAAAGCTACGCTTCGCTCATGTCCGAAATGTCGGTCCCGCTTCACGACATCATAGAATTCTGTACCGTACAAAGTGAATGGACACCTTGCCGCACACTTTTCTCCAATACGATGACCGAGGAGGGTATATGTGTTACATTCAATGGACTATCGGCGGCAGAGTTGCTGCGAACTGATGTACTCCAATCAGAGGATGCGTATATTTCGGAAACAAAGAAGTCTCCACATTGGACCCTAGAGGAGGGATACAGCCCGCAAGCGAACCTTTCATCGTATCCCTTTAGAATTCTGGGACCGGGACTTTCTGCTGGCATCACGCTAAATCTCATGACCGAGAACGAGAACACGGAGTACCTCTGCAGTGGCCCCGTGCAGGGATTCAAGGTTCTACTGCATTCAGCGGCCGAATATCCACAAGTTTCGAAAAAGTTCGTTCGCATCCCCATGGATCAGGAGGTCATGATAGCCGTCAAACCACAAATGATCAGCACAACGGCCGGTCTCCGCGACTACACACCCGAGCGCCGTCAGTGCTTCTTCAACCACGAACGCTATCTGCAGTTTTTCCGCGTATACACCCAGGACAATTGTTACCTGGAGTGTCTAACTAACTACTCCCTGAAGAGTTGTGGTTGCGTGAAGTTTTCGATGCCTCGCACGAATCGGACGACGGTATGTGAAACCAACAAGGTCGGCTGTCTACTGATGGCGGAAAGTGCTCTGCTCGAGATGGATGTCGTGCGTCACGAACCGCAAAGCATGAACTTCCGGGCAGACTGTAACTGCTTGCCGGCTTGCACTTCGGTGCAGTATGATGCGGAGGTAACCCAAACCGACTTTGACTGGGTCAACTGGGCCCGAGCCCTGAAGGTGCCAATGAATGAAACTAAGGGGTGAGTTTGACATTACGTTGGTTTAATCTAATAATTGTTCATTCTTTGGTGGCAGGTGGCATCTCGCTCGTCTTGGGATTTACTTCAAGGAAGCGCAGTTCATGACCTCGAAACGCAGTGAATTGTATGGACTAACGGACTTTTTGGCAAACTGTGGTGGTTTGATGGGGCTCTGCATGGGTTTCAGTTTGCTGAGTCTGGTCGAGCTGCTGTACTTTTGCTCGGTGCGTCCGATTATGCTTTGGAGGAAATTAAGGGACTCGCGAAGGAGGCAGAGTGTGGATGCACCTGCCATAAGTTTACTTTCGATGGCCGTTAAGAAAGACTAGTGCATGGTAGAAATGGCAATATAGCCCCTCATGCAACCCTTTTAGAACAATATAACTGAATGTGAAAGACAGATTACAACTCCAGTACAGTTTAACAACTCCAGAATTTAAACATCAAAGGCATGAAATAAGAAACTAAGAAGCATGAAGAAAATTCGGGGTCATTGAAAGATTTCACAGTTGACCGGAATTTTTTTTTTGTTATATAAAGCAGTCATTTTACCAGCTGTCAATACTTGAAAAATTCCAAATCAGTAAAATTGTATATGTAACAAACGAAATCAGTTTTTCATTTTTTAATAATTCTCTTATATATGAAAGTAATTAACTAGTTAACTATAGAAATTCGAAGAAAATTCAATAAAATTTTAGAGCAAGAATATTAGAGAATACTCTTCAAATATATTTTCAGGAACAATATAATTTCAGAATAATCCATCTGAGAATGTTGAGAATGTGTTTTCTTGTTCTGAAATATATTTATTCCCAACGTTGCAAGAACCTCTTAATAGCATCACTATCGACAGGATAATAATAATATTGGTAGGGTGAAAAGATTAGAATTCACGAAAAAGAGGCAGATGATTCAGACATACTTACAAGGTTTTGTACGGTATTGCTGTTTGCCGATATTTGGCTGAATCTCGCATGTGATTAGATATTGGAAGTGATCTTGAAATAATTATCTCAAGTACTTAGTGAAGTTCTCATCTATAAAATAGATGTGCAATTTTCCGATATGACAAATTATCTCCATATACAGGGTGGCAACGTGAAAGTAATACACTTGTTTGAGTGCTCCAATTTTCAGTTCTATCACCACAGGACATGCACCTTCATGGATTCTCTAAATTGAATATTTCTTTGCTTTTGAATTGATATTCAGCTCAAAAAAAAAACTGAAAGTTCACAAATTCAGCCATTCCATGCCAAACCGATATAGTGGTTCTCAGATTTTCATGAAAAGTGGTAGTTTCGTTCTTTTTTGCAAAATGTTAGACCCGTATTTTTTTTTATTTTCCCATTAGGGTTCCCATTTCCATCTTAGGGTGGTTCAAAAAATCAACTTTTTCCCCTTTCTTCCAAAAATGACTTTCTTCAAAAATTCATAACTTTGGAACTACTGGACCAATTCACATATTCGACATATCAAATTAAAGCATATAAGCTGTTCTACTACGTTTTCAGAAAGTTTGAGCTTTGTTTTCATTATTATTGATGGTATTTGTTTTTTATGGTTTTCATAGTCTCGGGACCAAGGACGCCATATTTTTTGATGTTTTTCTTGAAAGCTGAGAATATTTTTACATAACATATCCAAAGACGTTAACATATCAGAGAGGCGTTATTTTTTGTTCAAAACGCAACCAAAATTCATAACTTTTGAACTACTGTACCGATCCAGATGACCGACATATCAAACTAAATCCAATGAGCTAGTTTTACTCTAAAAAAATATTAAACTTGGAAAAAAATTGGATCTTGTTTTTGTAATTATTGATTGTAATTGTTTTTCATAGTTAACATGTTTCCGGGAACAAGGGCGCCCTATTTTTTTATATTTTTCTTGAAAGCTGGGTTTTTTTCACATAACATATACGAGGGTCGTTCAAAAAATAAGTTTCAGTGCCTCAGAAATCGCGGAAAATAAAGTTAGGACAAAAAACAATGTGATTTTCGTAATCTACGTTTCATTTTATATTTTTCTACATAATCGCCGTAACGTTTCAGGCATTTTTCATAGCGCGGCACGAGTTTTTTCTATTCCTATATTTTTTTCCTGCTATCTTCTTAAAAAATCAAGTAACAATTACGCTACTTGTGGTAAAACAACACATACGAACACATTTAAATCAAAATTAGAGTAAAAGTGGGTCTCAAAGTAAAATTTTTTTTCTTCAAAATTTCAAAATGCCTGAAAATATAAATAGTGTTTATTTGTATCGCGAAAAACACTCTAAAAATTCTTTACAAGATCACATATACCTAAAATAGACGTAGGAAGAAATTTGAATACAAACTAGACTAGCACTGAATCTCAAAATAAAAAATTAATAAAATTTTATTCAAAATTAATATAAAAATTAATTTTAATTTTTTTTAGTATTTGGTTTTATGATGAAAAAATTGTTTGAAAATATTGATGGATACACCTTAGCAAGATGTACTTCCAGAATTTTTTTTTCAGATTTTTGTCTCAAAGCTATTGAGAATGGCGTGAAAAAAACGAACAGGTGCATTTTTCACCATATATCCTATGTTGTATCACATAAGAACTCAAATATATGGTACTACTGTCAAAATTTCATATTTAGTACCCTATACAATATTTTCCATACAGCTCATGATTTGGTTTGGGGGCACTTTTTACTCCCTTACCCAGCCAGACCCTTTGAAAAAATATAAAAAAATATTTTTTGTACCGGTCAACGCTGTAAAAAAATCTGAAAAAAATTACACATATCTAGAAAAGCCGTAGGAACTCATTGAAATATGAATTAGAGTAGTACTAAATCTCTGAATTCAAAAAAAAAAATTCAAAATTTCAATATTGTTTTTAGTACTTAAATTAGTGAATTTTTTTTTGATAATTTTTGTTGATACACCGTAGTGAGGGCTGTGTCCCATTCACCCGAATACCATTCACCCGAAACACGTTTGCCCGAAACACATTTACCCGAATGTAACACATACCCGAATGACATTCACCCGAATGTAACATATATCCGAATGGACATTTACCCGAATGCGACAAATACCCGAATGGACGTTTACCCGAATATAACAAATACCCGAATGCGACATTTACCCGAATGCAACATTTACCCGAATGGAATGGTTACCTGAATGAAGATGGAAAAATTTCAACAAATCAGATTATGAGTTTTGTCGAATCTCCTTTTACGAAGTTACGAATTAAAATGATAAATTGTAATGATTAAATTCGAAAAAAATATTGAAGACTTCGCTGTGTCATTTTTATAAATTAGTGTTGGTACAATTGACATATCATCTTCTTTCCTTTCCGTATTGCCCTTTAAGGCCAAAATATCATTCAGAGATGAGCATGGGTTATGGAATATTCCGAAAATTAGGCAGGTAACTTTAACATAAAAAAATTAAATGAAAATATGAAAAGAATAGATAAGAAAAAATATCATACTTACGTTGGAAGCGGCGGCCTCTTGCAATCAAACCTATGTTCCACTAATTGCCCGGTTTGTTTGAAACATAGGAGACAATCCTTTAGTCAGCATACGACATACGTTTACCTGGTGCATTACGTTTGCCCGGTTTACTATGCATGTCGTGTATTTTGATTTCAGAATAAATTTTATTGCGAAAAAATAAATTCATAGTCAAAATTGCACTTCAGTGCCATAATACGTATGTACCAAAATTGTCAGCCATTTTTTTGAGTAAACGGACTGCGTCATCCATATGAATGGATAAACTTATAATACGTTATAAAACTGCATTCTTCTACTTTTCATTATTTGGAAAAGGAACTTATTCAACGCCACTATTTCTCAAATTGCGTTACCCACGAAAAATCCTTCTTGAATGGGAATGAACATACGAGACAAATATGATCTTCATAAAACACTGGTCAGAAATAAATATACAAATGCTTCCTAAAAATAATATTATTCGAATATATCCTTTCTTTCGGGTAAGTGTCGCATTCGGGTAGATGTTACATTCGGGTGAATGTTACATTCGGGTGGCTGTTACATTCGGGTAATTGTTGCATTCGGGTAAATGTCGCATTTGGGTAAGTGTCGGTTCGGGTAGATGTTACATTCGGGTAGCTGTCACATTCGGGTATTTGTTACATTCGGGTGAGTGGTATAGTTAGCGCTCAACTCCCGAGTTGAACAGACGCGTTTCGTGTTCTGCTATCGTCTACGGAAGTCCTTCGCCGGCTATTATTTTGAAAAGTTTATGAGAGTTTTCGTGTGCTATCGCGATGTCCGCGTTGAAACGCCGCGAAAACACATTTCGCATCGATTATGCAAATGTGCCGAAAAAGCCATCGTCAGAGGAAGTTCACCGTTTTGTCGGTGTAACGCTCAATATGAAACGTGAGGAGATAAAGCGGATTCAGTATAGTCGCAATCTCGGGATCGCTTTTGTTAAAATTACTTCTCTCGAAGTTGCACTAAAAGTCGTTGAAGAGAATGACAACACGCACGAAATTACAGTAGACGGAAAGGCATATGTACTACGTCTAAAAATGGAGGATGGAGCGGTTGAAGTAAAAATATTCAATCTTTCCGAAGATGTATCGAATCAAAAGATTGACAAATTCCTCTGTGTATACGGAGAAGTATAATCCATTCGAGAAGAGGTGTGGGACGAGAAGCATTTTTTCCCTGGGTTGCCGACCGGCGTCCGTATCGTGAGGATGACGGTGAACGAAAATATACCATCCTACGTTACCATCGATGGTGAAACGACACTCATATCATACTATGGTCAGCAACAATCCTGCCGACATTGCAGTGAATTTATTCACAACGGCGTTTCGTGTGTGCAGAACAAAAAGTTACTTGTCCAAAAACTGGCAGCGAACAGCTCATCGTATGCAGACGTTGCTAAAAACACAAAACCCCAACGTACGAAACCATTAACTCCACAATCCCGGGATGCGAAGGCAAGTGGCACAAAAGCAGCAGAAACAACAAAAACAGCATCAACAGATACAGACATGTCTACAAGCAGCACAATGCCTCCTCCTGTTGTTTTAGTTCAGCGCGAGAATTTCGACGACATCGCTATACCCACAAATGTGCAACAAGACCACGAAAACGAAAACGAGCCATGGACCAAAGTTATTCGCAAATCACATTTGCAGAGGAAAACGAACGGGAATGAGACAGACTCATCTACATGTAGCAGACGTTCAACACGAAGCACCAAAAAAATGCGCTGTGATGATGGCGATGACCATGACCTCTCCTGAAATAAGTATCTTCACCAGTTACAATATTGCTACCGTAAACGTAAACACGATCACGAACACCACAAAAATTAACGCATTTCGAACCTTCATCCGAACAATGGAGCTTGACATCGTGTTCATTCAAGAAATAGAAAACGAGCAAATTACTCTCCCTGGCTACAACGTCATAGCTAATGTTGTTCACATGAGAAGGGGCACCGCCATCGCGTTGAAAGACTTCATCCAATTTTCACATGTGGAGAAGAGTTTGGACGGGCGATTGGTTGCTCTGCGTATTCACAATACTACGCTTTGCTGCGTGTACGCTCCGTCCGGCTCGACTCATCGTGCCCAGAGAGAACGATTTTTCAATGATACGATCGCCTTCTACCTTCATCATCGTACCGATCATGTTATTTTGGCTGGCGACTTCAACTGCGTCATAGGGCAATGTGATTCGACGGGATACAACATGAGTCCCTTTCTCCAGACTACCGTCCAACAGCTACAGCTGCATGATGTGTGGCTTAAACTGCGCCGGAATGACGTCGGACATACATATATCACGTCTATCTCCTCCTCACGCCTAGATCGTATATATGTAAGCAGAGGTCTGTGTGAACAATTACGAAATGTACATACACATGCATGCTCGTTTTCTGATCACATGGCATTAACATCACGGATATGTCTACCAAACCTCGGACAACCTCACGGGCGTGGTTTTTGGTCACTTCGACCCCATCTCCTCACCAACGAGAACATAACGGAGCTCCAGACACGATGGCAATTCTGGACACGCCAAAGACGTAACTATGGTAGCTGGATGGAATGGTGGCTGTTATACGGAAAGCCAAAACTAGCCAGCTTCTTCAAATGGAAATCAAAACAAGTTCATGACGAGTTTCATCATGCGCAGCATACGCTGTATACGCAGCTACGACGGGCATACGACAGCTATTACCAAAATCCGGGAATGCTAGTAACCATCAACCGCCTCAAGGAAGAAATGCTCGCTCTGCAACGACGGTTTACACAAGCTTTCGTTCGTATCCATGAGCAAATAGCGGCAGGAGAGTCTCTATCGATCTTCCATCTCGGCGAAAGGAGAAGAAAACGGACAACGATAACACGACTAGATGTCGATCATGGTGAAGTAATTGACGATTCACGACGCATACAAGACCATGTGCTCCAATATTTCTCCGAGTTATATACGGAGACAGTTAGAGAAATAGAACAACCCGATCACTTTCAGTGTGTCCGAATGATCCCAGAAAATGATGCGCCAAACGCGGCGTGTATGGATGCTATCACAACAGCTGATATTTGGAGCGCAATTAAATCGAGCGCCTCGAAAAAATCGCCAGGGCCAGATGGAATTCCGAAAGAATTCTACCTACGAGCTTTCGACGTTATTCACCGAGAATTAAATCTCATTTTAAATGAAGCGCTAGCGTCTAATTTTCCATCAAAGTTTGTGGACGGTGTTATTGTCCTTGTTAAAAAAAAGAGGATCTGGAGACACTGTTAACTCATACAGACCTATCTCCCTACTTAATTTTGACTACAAGCTCCTCTCCCGTATCTTGAAGATGCGTTTAGAGAACATAATGACAGCACACAACATTCTCACCAACGCCCAAAAATGTTCTAATGCGGACAATAACATCTTCCAAGCCACGCTGGCTCTCAAAGACAGAATCGCGTTATTAACCGCACGAAAACAGAAGGGTAAGCTTGTATCGTTCGATCTGGACCATGCTTTCGATCGAGTGAGACACTCGTTCCTCTTCGGAAACATGCGATCACTCGGCATAAACAGTCAGCTCGTAGAACTGCTTAGACGAATCGCAGCACTATCTTCTTCTCGCCTGCTGATAAACGGACGCATGACGGCATCTTTTCCCATCGAAAGGTCTGTGAGACAAGGAGATCCAATCTCGATGCATTTATTTGTGTTGTATCTACATCCTCTGTTGGTTTCGCTTGAGCGTGTGTGCGATAACGACTTGATAGTGGCCTATGTGGACGAAATCAGCGTTGTCGTCACATCTGTGAGAAAAATTGAACAAATGCTTGATTTGTTTCGTCGGTTTGGGAGAGTATCGGGCGCTGTGTTCAACCTGAATAAAACGACGTCGATTAATGTCGGCTTCGTGAATGAAAATACGATTCAAGTGGACTGGTTGAGAACGGAGGACAGTATCAAAATTCTGGGCGTTATCTTTGCTAACTCGCTACGAATTATGATCAATCTTAATTGGAATACGTTGATAGGCAAAATAGCTCACCAGGTACGGCTACATTCTTTGCGCTCGCTCACTCTTCATCAGAAGGTGATACTCCTCAACACCTTCGTTACTTCTAAAGTATGGTATCTGTCATCGATTCTGCCATTGTACAATATGCATTCAGCAAAAATAACTGCCACTATGGGGATACTACTATGGAACAGACATCCAGCACGCGTTCCGATGCAACAGTTGGCAAGACCACGGAAACAAGGAGGGCTGAACCTACAGCTACCAGCGCTAAAGTGTAAAGCACTACTAACCAATCGCCAACTTCAAGAGATCGGTTCCACTCCTTACTATGCCTCCTTCATAACTCAAGCAAATCCCCGCCTTCCCCCACCGAACCTTCCCTGCCTAAAAACTGTCCTGCAAACATTTCCACGTTTGCCTCCCCAGATTCAACTGAATCCTTCCTCCGATCAAATTCACCGTTTGTTTATCGATCAGACAGCCAAGCCAAGAGTTGAAGTACGGCATCCCACAGTGAATTGGATGCGCGTGTGGATCAATATTGGAAGCAACAAAGTGACTTCAGCCCAGCGTAGTAATTGGTATCTATTAGTAAACGGAAAAATGGAGCATCGTGTTCTGTGGCACACAATTGGACGAGTTGATAACGAACAATGCCTACACTGCAACGCTGCACGTGAAACACTCAAACACAAACTGAGTGAATGTCCACGAGTATCAGCGGCATGGACGCTTCTTCAAAGAAAAGTAGCAGCGACACTTAACGGCAGCAGGAGACTTATATTCGACGATTTAATACAACCTATTTTAGGAGGTATGAGTGAAGAAATGAAAGCCAAAATTATGAAACTTTTTATAAACTATGTAATGTTTATCATGAACTGCGATAATGTGATAGATGTAGGAGAACTGAATTTTCATTTATGTATTGAATTTTAAAATCAATGATGTAAATAGCTTTGACAAAACAACGAAATATACTTAATTTGCATATAAAAAATGGGTGTGTTATATCTATGATATAACCGCAAGGTTGACGTGGGACTATCTTAGCTTAGTAACCATTTGTATGTATTGATTGCAGTTTGCATGTATTTGCAATGGCGATTTCCCCAGACACCTTGGTTTAGAAGTCTTTATAGGTAATCAGATTTCAGTCGGAACAAAAATACTCCCGACCTGCATGAATTTGCAATCCCAATTTCCCTGGACACCTTGTTTCTGAAGCCTGTGTTGGGGAAACATATTTTAGTCGGAACAAATTGCCCTCGACTTGCATGTATTTGCAATGCTAACTTTCCCACGCTCCTTGGACTTGAAGTCTGCGTTAGGGAAACGCATTTCGGTGGGAACAAAAGCTGCCCCTACTTTCATGTATTTGCAATGTCGATTTCGCCAATGCTGCTTGGTTTTGAAGCCTGTGTTAGGGAACATATTTCGGAGAGAACAAAAGTCCCCCTACTTTCATGTATTTTCAATTCCGATTTCCCCAACGCTGCTTGGTTTTGAAGTCTGTGTTGGGGAAACCGTAAATCGGGCCAATCAAAACGAGGCAGTTAGGGCGTTTAGATAACGCTTAACATTTTACAGTTATTCAATTATTTATCTAATGAAAAATGACATTTTATTAATTGCGATAGATGCGTAGAAATATTCCCTATCAATTGATGCAAACATCTTTCCGATCCAGTAGAAAATGTTCGAGTTATAAGCATTCGAAATCTTTCATTTTTTCCTGCATGTTCAGTGTTTATGTTTTCATTTTACCCCCCATATATTCCGGTTAGACGTAGTCCCACGTCAAAAAAAAAAAGTGGTATTCAGGTGAATGTCTTTCGGGTATCTTGCTTTCGGGTGAGTGGATTTCGGGTAAATGTGACACAATCGTAGCGAGATACACATTCAGTATATTTCTCAAATTTTTATCTCGAAGCTTTCGACGATGCCGCAAAATAAACGAAAAAGTACGTTTTTATTATAGATCCTACACCCAAACTAGCGTTGGCAGAAAACATTTCATCTTTGGCAGAAATGATGCCATTCCGTGTGCTGGAGAGTCAAATGCGCAAATAATGAGCTGTTTTAAAAGCTAAAAAATAGTTTGTATGTATGCGAGCAGACATCTCCTTCTGTTTTCTTTTCTCATTTCATTTGGGATTGTGCCAAAAAAAAAAGTCCATACGACGTCAAAGGGGATCGAACCAAGGCCGGCTGGAATGCAAAGCTATTTTACACGACCGCAGTATTCACATGGCTAATGATGCTTCAGCAGTTGTTCAGCAAATACGTGATAATATTTCATCTGAAATGGAACATGAAGGAGAACAATATCTATCTCGGTCTGGGCCGTGCATATGACAACGAATGCGGAAAGCTTATTTGTTTTTTGTTTCGCTCGCTCGTTTTAATCTTATATTGCTGTACCATGTATATTATACAAATGCTTACCAGTATTTGTGAGTCATTACATTTTCTGTTATGTTATGTCTCATTTAATGTCATAAATCGGGATGACTAAACATGAGCTAAAAATCAGTTTTGGCTGTATGTTAAACCACATAGGGGTTCAAAGAAACCGCCAAAATTTCTTATTTAATATCCTCTACTATATTTGCCATACGGCTAGTGATTTGGTTTGGGGTCACTTTTTACTCCCTTACCCGGCCAGGCCCTTTTCCATTGAAAAAAAATCCAACTTATGTTTGAGGAAATTTTTCTACAAAACATTCCATAACGTCTTGCGACCTTAGCGTCAGTACTGGTTTTGAAGATACACCCAGTTTTTTTTACGCTGGGGACACGTACCTCGTAAAAAAACGCGTTCATTGGAGAATCCACGTAAAAAACCGCGTTAATTGGAAAATCCGCGTAAAAAAAACCTCGTGGAAAACCGCGCAAAACAAAACCGCCAAAAAAAACCTGGGTGTAATTGGGTATAAATTAAACAAAAAATTTCAGAAATATTTACATTTTTCTGAAAATCGTGATCAATTTCCCGCACTTTACTATTTTCTTCTTACTAATTATTTTCACATTTCTAAGACATTTATGCTTTATATTTTTAATGTTAAAATTACCTACTTAATTTCCGATAAAATATCTTAAAGCCCGTGTTCATTTCAAAATAGCAATACGGAAAGGAAAGAAGACTTGATGGTCATTGTGCCTACACTAATATCTAAAAAAGAATCAGCGAAGTCTCCCGCATCGTTTTCAAATTTTCTCACTACAATTTTTCATTTTTCTGCACAATTTTGTTGCTCGCTCATGTTGTATTGATTAAATCTTATTTATTATCAGGAGATTCGACAAAACTCTTAACCTGATTTGTCGAAATTTTTCCTTTTTTCATTCAGGTGCATTGAGGTAATTGTTACATTTGGGTTTTTTGTTACATTCCGGTGAATGTTATTCGGATATGTGTGACATTCGGGTTTGTCTTCAATCGAGCCTAGTTGGTTTTGTCTATATTTCTGACGATGACTAATAAAATACGATAGTTGACAATATTTTTTTTTTTTTTTTGGGGGTCTCCGTAGCCACATTGGTTGCGCGTTCGCTTAGTAAGCGATCGATCGTGAGTTCAAAACTCAGGGCCCTCATTGACCATCTTTGTGTTGTTACAGAATAGCTACGTCCACGCAACAATCATCAGCGATGGAGATCGATCCACGGTCGAAATAAGATCGATCCATTCATACAACTGCTCTGCTCTGCACGACACGTCGGGCTGCTGTTCTATAAATAACTCAACAATGATTATTGGACTGTCTCCGCTGTCCGGTCCAACTGGATAATGGAAGAACAGAAAGCATACTCTTACGCCTAAATGGCTACTGTGTGAATGTACCATATGTAATGGTATAGAAGGAATACTGGCGAATGGCAACTGTGTAATGTGCTAATTATAGATATGATAACCATGTGATATGTACACGATTAAAATTCGGCTCTGTTACATCTAAAATGCTAATGAGCCTTAAATAAATAAATGGGATAAAAAAAAAATATTTTTTTTTTCAATTAATGAATCTTTGATAGAAGAATATGACTAACTGACACTAGGGGAATGTAGTAACAATTATGTCATACTACAGTCTCCTCTCAAACCGTTGGCGTTTCAATCATTCAATGATCCAACCAGTGGCGTAGCGTGACCAGGTGACACCCGGGGCGGGTTTCTGTGGTGTCACCCCTCCAATTATACTTTGTTATTAATTCTTTGTTTTCGTTTTCGAATGAAAAATCAAATTTATCGAAACAAGAAACATATTTATTATTGGGTAAGACGAACAAGAAATCACAGAATTTTCACGAGTTAGTATTAGTTAGTATTAGTAATTCAAATTCTGCTTCCAAGTAAGATTTGGAAGCGACTCTTGGAATTCCAACTTCGTGATGAACTATAACACATCCAATGCAATCTAGTGATTGACATCATTGAGGTTTATTTCAGTGGCCTTCAAATGTCTACGGAGTCTTGGTATTTCTAGCAGTTTATCAAATCGTCGTTTTCAGTGCGCTGTCAACTACTCATAACATTGCTTAAAAAATTCGAAAATGACCAATGCATTCAACATTCCTTCGTTCATTGTTGACCCGGGTCCGGAAGATCTTTCACCTGGTTTGCTCATTTCATCGTTTCTAGCTATCTAGAAGTATTTAGGAATTCTCCTTTCAATAGCTAATTTTTAATCAATGGATTTAATAAAACCTTCTTAATGGCCATTTCGACAAGACTGTTCCTTTCAACAGCGAGAAGAATTACCAGTGTATTTAGTCTGGTCACAACGTTACTCAGAGATGGTCCTTTGGTTTGCAAATAGTCTGCGCTAGATCTACTCCATGCTGTAAAACGATCAGAAGTACAGATAACACAGAAGTATTAAATCATATACTTCTGGTAGGAGGGACTGTGCACATGATCCAGTATTTGAGTGTCACAATACTCCAGTGGCTGTGATCACCTCATAAATTATTTGACATTTCTAAGCGACCAGTTGACATTGCGAAAAACCTAAGACAAGACGTGACAACTGGCTTCTTACTTTTCTTTTTGCACTTTCGTCAACCAAGTACTAGATAACAGGGAGCCGATCCAAGCGAGATATGAAGGTTGCCAAATGTTATAAAATTTGGGAAGATTATTTTCCCATGCGAGAAAAATGTGTTCTTCCTATCATGTATTTTTTGAGCTGTATTCGTATTAATTATAAAGTCGGGTGTCATATTTTAAACAGTATTTTCCTGTAATTTTGGTATGCAAAACAAATTTAAATACAGAGGGAGCAAAGAGAAATAGAAAACGTAGATTTGATAACAGGAGTATGATATGTTGAAATACATTAATTAAATTTATGGTGCATTTTATTTATCAAGAGACTATGGGCCTTACCGTATACACCTCACGAAGAAAACGAAATAAAAGACACGTTATTGATTTTTGTTTCACGAGTTAGTGAAGCGGCAAAAATAATGATGGAGTTTCGGGCAAAATGAACACTTTTTTAATAGAAATTATGAATGAAAATTAACTTCTCCTCTCTTTCTTCACATGGTAAAATAATTTCTTACAAAAATTGTATCTGAAGTAGTTTTATATTATAATAAGTTTTAATGAGAATATCGGAAAGTGTATAGAAAATGGGTTAAGTTTGGGTAAGAAAGACGTGCTTCAAGTAAATAAACAACGCCAAGTAAGAATTTTCATTCAGATTTTAACAATTTAAAACTGCCTTCGGGCCGGCAAATCCGATCTAGTGAGAGTAGTAAGCCTTGTTAAAAACTAATTTTGTATCCAGATGTCAACATTGTATCGTTGTCATCGCGGATACACTTCATTTCATTTTCACCGTGAAGTGTATACGAAAATAAGGCCATATAATTCAACTCTGTCATCGTTCAAATACTAACAGTACTGTACAATGTTTCCCTCTCTTCGGGAACTGAACACAGGACGTAACAGAAACGAAAATATACAAAGAATCCATAATAGAATTTTTCGCTAAATTGAAGTATGAATGCAACTATTAGTCAATTTTGAATATATTTGGTAACACTGTAAAAATGTTGGAAATCCCATTTTTGTATATTCATCTTTGTTAACTGTTTTCCTCATCAACCAATCAGGAGTTGAGTTGCAAGTGATCCGAGTTTGACAGAAAAAGTGGTCCGGTTACATATATTCCACACTTTTCAGTGAATGCCTTTAATCTTCGATGTGAATTAATTTATTATTATTCTGCGAGAAATGAACCTATGATTTTTTCGATAATGTTGTCGGTGTTAGCAAAGCTTGTTTCTTAAACATAGTTGAACAAAGGTTTCGCTCGATTCATCTAACACTATTTTATGGATTTTTTTTTATGTTAATCAACATTATTTAACTTGATTTTAAAAATACAAACATTAGTGAAACATTTGAAACATTTGAGAAAAGTACGATAATGAATTTTGAAATACATATACTGCCGTACTACGCAGAGTTGTCCCATGTTTTCTGTGTCAAAGTTTTCTAGCGTATTTATCTACCAGAAGCCTTAAGCAATTCAGTTTAGCAATACACCGGGGTTTTTTTTATGGACAATAAATTATTGTCTAATCAAATGTGAAAAGTTTCCCTCACTTGAATCAATCAAGCTTGATTATAAGTTAAAGAATTCATGGTGAGACAGTCATGCTTAGAATACGAGGGTCACTATTTATATTTCGGGAATTGGCAACACTGATGTCATGTGAGTCCATCTAACGGTTCCATCGTAAAGTTTGACATTTTTGACGATATACGAAGTCAGAACATTTTGTCATACGGACGCTATTTGTTTATTTTATATTTAGTTGAAAGTTTGGTCTCGGCAAAAAAATGGAACTGAATCGTGAACATTTTCGTGCGATGATTTTTTACGACTTTCGACGTGGATTATCACAACAAGAGTGCGTCAATCAACTTAATTTGACTTTTGGCGATGAAGCTCCATCAAAAACCACTGTGTATCGCTGGTATAGTGAATTCAATCGTGGTCGTAGTTCGCTGTCCGACGAGTTTCGTGAAGGTCGTCCAAAATCGACTGTAGTGCCAGAAAACATCGATGCTGTGCACGAAATGATTAAGCAAGATCGTCATGTAACCTATTGTGAGATTGAGGCATCCCTTAGCATTAGTTCCACCAGCATATATGCGATTTTACATGAACACTTAGTTGTGCGAAAATTATGTTCACGTTGGATGCCACATAATTTGACAATCGCTCAAAAAAAGGCTCGTGTCGATTGGAATAAATGCTTTGAAAATTGGTTTAAGCGCATGCAAAAGTGTATCGATCATCGTGGCGAGTACTTTGAAAAACAATAAAAATATATTCGCAGCTTAACTATTTGTTTTTGTTCCTATTCCCGAAATATAAATAGTGACCCTCGTATCAACATGGGACAATTGAAACTGATGTTGTTTTTTGAAATACTGGAAACAAACAATTAGTTTTTCTGTGTTTTTCCGAAAGATTATGCATAAAAACATCGTTTTATGAAAAAGGGAGTGATCTGCAACACATTTGCAGAATATAAATCTCGTTGTTATTAGGCATTCGCTAACAAGGTGTACACGTGTTCTGTTAAACTTGTTTTCATTTGTTTGAGAATTAGTTCGTTCTTCTAAACCAGAAATGAGTGTATTAGCCCTGCTGAAAGAGTAGCATAAAATTCTTGTACTTGAACCGTTTCATTCATTATGTATCTACAAAAAAAACATGGTGGGACAGTTATGAATAGAATATCAACATGGGACAATTGAGCTTGATGTTTGTTTAAAAGCTGGGAAGAAACAATAACTTTTTTGTGTTTTTCCGAAAGATTGTGCATCAAAACATCGTTTTATGAATAAAAATGAAAATTGTCCAAAAGTAACATGAAACAACTATGCGTAGAACGGAGTATACTGCCGTAAAATACTGCCGTCTTTGGTAAAATTGAATATTTCTTAAAAAAAACATTGAAGGTATTGTAGATAACATCTATGCTCTCCTTATCTTTCCAAGAGCAATTAAATCGAAATTGAGGTAAAATCATTCAGCTCATTTCCGAATAACCGTTGGAGTATAAAAATTGTCATCCGATCCAATATAGGAAAAATGTATACTATATTCTATATCGAACAAAGGCCCTATAATTCGTTCCTAGAATAGAACCGACCATTGCAAAGTGACACCGATTGGCCGTTACTCGGGGCCGCATCTGGACCTCTCGCGCCAAAACCCCGTCCTGACCTTTCGATTCGAGCTGCAAAAATATATATTTAAATTGTCCATTTAATGTGACCAAACTCTATCCTTCGTTCCGCATAGCTATTATTATTGTTATTAGAGCTATTGCAAAAGCTTACGCTTTCGGGGTCAAGCGATTATTCGCCTTTGAATGAGTGGCAATAAATTTTAATTGACAGCTTCTTTACACCTCGTTTCGCTGCCATTTGACCCCTGAGACATTTTCTTCCATGAGCCTGGCAGAGGAAAAAAAAGTTTGCCAAAATCCCGCTCTGCATTCGTTATAATTACGACAGTGAGCTCACGGATATTCGACGCAAATCGAATTTCGAAGGGGTCATTTACGAGTTTTCAGTCTGCAACAATAACAAATGCGGCTGACCGTTGATTGATCTGCGAACTGTGAACGCGGCAGACGCGAAGGGGAAAAGAAAGAAGCTGCGTGTTGACAAAAGGTCGTCCTTTAAAATTTTCTCACCCCAGGGTCGACCGGGTCACAGCCCGGGACAGGCGAAAAACAAAAGCCACAACTGCGCAGCCTGGGGGAAAACTGTTGACCCTTCGCAATCAGTGACCGCGCCGCTGTCCGGAGGTCGGAGTTCACCATCGGAAACAAAACATCGAATGCAAAATATATTAGAATAAATAACACTTTGATGACAGTCGTCGGTCCCCTATAATTTTTTTTTGTTTGTCCCGGAAAAAGGTCGGCCCATTTTACAATTCTTCTCTCGCTCGCTCGGCTCAGCGCCGGACAAAAGAGTCGCCGTCCGAAAATCGATTTAATTCTTGGTCATTTATCAAAACCGGCGTCCGTTGCGAAGAAATTCGGCAATATTTCGGTTGAGACAGACGGGACAAAAATCTTCGAACGTCGATTCCATTTTATTACCACTGGCAATTGAAATGGTTTCAATTGGAGAGGATTACCGGGCGATGGTGGGAAAATGTGTGTGTTGGGCCGGAAATGCGACTGACCAGCGGTGCGTAACGGATAAAAGCGCCCAAGGCGCCAAAACGTGTAATGATTTTTGTAAATTGTAATCCTATGTTCGGGTGAATGGTGGTGGTGGTGGTGATGGTGGGTAATCTGATTTGATACCCCCTCCCGCAGTCTGACGGCTGATCGATAGTGGACAATTGAACGTAATTACGGTTCGGATCGGATCGGATCGTTTTCGCAGCGCGAGATGCAATAATGGCGGCGTTGAAAATTTGGAAAGTACAGAGTGAGATCCTGGTTGAAAAAATCGTATATGTTTTGATTCTTCAATAAACTCAATAAATATTTATTCCATTCATTGTTGTACACTACGAGAACTAACTAACTATTTTTTTGTAGCTAGAAACCAACAACAAATTAAGAGTAGTCAATCGAACATTGATAATGAGTTATATAAAATTAACATAATAAAACAAGTTCGAATTAAGAATTAAATCAACATTTTTGGGTTTTGGTAGGTAATATTATTCGCTGAGGGCGAGATCTGCAGAGTATGTAGTAATTTATATGAGGAAATTCGTAGTTCTCCATAGTATATAGAATATTATGAAATTTAAACATTAAATTGTTAAATTATTAGGTGTGATTCAATCCCAGGATTAAGCACCATAGAAAGAAGCCATGTTGGTGTCAACGTTATCAAAAATTCAATAGTTCCATATTTGTAAGAATGGGTATATTTGAAAGCATCGATAAAAAAGGGAAATCACAAAACCGAAAAAAATATTTCTTTTTAGAGTAAAAAGAGAGAAATTTATTTGGATTCTTAGTTCTTTTCCAGAAAATCTGTATGGATATCTGTATTGAATTTATAAGCCTAATGTTTAGCCTTAATTTAACCTTTATTATCATTGTTTGGCATAGTTATTATACGATGTTGAAGATATTCACGTAGCGCATTTTACATTTTACATTACATTTTAGTATAAACAAAATGCTTTATTGAGGAGTAATGAAAGTTTAAGCAGTTGCATTTTTCATACATGTTCGCATTGTGCTACGTAAATACCCTTATTATAATACACCGTTTTGTCTCGTATTCTGAACACTTAACCATGGCCATCAACATTAAACAGTGTCTCATTAATCAAAATGGTACTTTATCGCGAAATTAATTTGATTTTCAGATACAATAGTGCCTTCTTTTTCATTTGACTACAATTAAATTTATTTGTAAATACATATTCATAGGGAAAAACTAAAAATATGTTTGATGACTTTTGTCTCAAATTCCGAACATCATTTTTGTCACTGACTCATATTCCGAACACTTTTGTCTCAAATTCCGAACAGCAAAAATGCCATTTTTTTTTAAATCATAATTTTTAAACTACTGGACCGATTCATGTGATCGATATATCAAATTAAAGTCAATTAGCTAATCGTTTTTGGAAAAATGTCATTCTCGCAAAAAAATCGATTTTGCTTTTGTAATTATTAATTGTATTTGTTTCTTGGAGTTTACATGGTCCAAGGGACCAAGAGCGCTATATCGGTATCGATACCTGTAAATGATGTTAAAAAGAAGTCTATAACCCAAAGAATGTCAGGATTTTGAATATCAAATTATTTATAACATTAAAGTTCAGTAAATTCACATTTAAAAATGAAGTGTTCGCAATTTGAATCATGCGTAGAAACTTGATTCATAATCCGAACACTAATTTTAATGAAGATTTCTGCATAAAATATCATTTTACTTCATCCATTTATTGTAGATTCTTACCATTTCTAGCACTTAACATGAAAACAACAAACAAAATAGTTGAAAAAACTACAAAAACTGAAAAATTAACGATGCTTGTTTTTTTACAGAATCTGCTAACGCAAACATTTTATCATCGGTTTTGACTGTCACTTTTTGCAAATATTTAATATTATAAATTATAGGCTGTATCGATAACTTTTGATTATGTTAAAATGAAGGCTATAACTCAATGAATTCCAGGGGTTTGATTATTCAATTAATTATGACATTAAAGTTCAGTGAATTTATACTTGAAAATGAAGTTTTCGAAATCATTCATTCGTAGAAACTTGATTCATATTCCGAACACTACTTCAATATTAATTTTAATGAAGATTTCTGCATGAAATATCATATTTTTTTCACCCATTTATTGTAGGTTCATACATTCTTTAGTACTTAACAGGAAAACAACAAACAAAATGGTTGAAACAACTACAAAAACTGAAAAAGGAACTATGCCTGTTTTTTACGAAATTTGCTAACGCAAACATTTTATCATTGGTTTTGACTGCCACTTTATTGAAAATGTTTAATATTACATATTATAAACTGTACCGATACCTGTAAATGATAACAAAATGAAGACTATACCTCAAAGAATGTCTGTGTTTTCATTGTTCAATTATTCATAACATAAAAGTTTAGTAAATTTACATTTAAAAATAAAGTGTTCGGAATTTGAGACTGTTCGGAATATGATACAAAACGGTATTCTTGAGCACACACAAAAATGTAAGGCTTGTAATGGTAGCATACTGGATAACTACAGTAAAGCAAAAATGCGAGAAAATGTTATGGCTGTGGTATACTATTAAATGTAATGCAAAGGGTCCGGACCAAAAAGCACCCGGATTCAAAAGCATTACTATACCAACGAATGAAAAGGGGACATTAAATTGGCATGAAGCCATGTGCTTAGGATGAGAACGTGTTAATCAAGCCTGATCACTAAAAATTTGTTCGCAAATACAGTTCTGATGTGGTCTGCTTTCGATTTGATTGACATGTCTGTAAAAATTTGTCCATTATCAGTATCCAACAATCACAATCGCTTCAACTGATACTTAAGTTGGTTGTTGATTCGAGAATCTCAACATCCATAAATTAGAGAGCCCTCGTGAAATGACAGGCCAAAATCGCCTCACCAAATATATGTTGGTTGTTGCGCAAATCCTCTATCGTTCTTCTTCTTGGATGGCACTTACGTTTCCAGTGAAATAAAATTTATTTTTTTACTATCCCCCGATAGGATAACACTTAACTACATATGAGATATAACAGTTTTTAGTATTAAATTTGATTTTTGAGTAAGATTTTCTAACAGTACATTTGAAATGTTACTTTTCCCTTATAGTTACCGTTCTGAATCATATTTCGGACACTTTGTTCTAATATCTTGAAATGCTTCATGCACTGATGATATAACTATAAATTTAATTTCACAATTGCTTCTTCAGTGAATCCCTTGTTTTCACTATCACTTCATTTGAGAATAACATTTGAATTATCACATAATCGGCAAAAATCCGACAACACTACTCATAATCGTTTGTGTTTGACGTTCGCTTAGCGTGAGCACATAGAATTTACCCCTTCATCAATATTTAAATTCCAGCCGTAATTTAAATTAGTCATACGATAATGATAGTTGTCATTTTTGGTAGTTTCCATCATAAGTACCAAGTTTAAAAACGGGTGGGTAATGTCGGGGACATAACCGGAGTGACGTAGGACTATACAAAGGGGACAGCTTATGTTAAATATATATTTTAAATATATTGTTTTTTTTTCTTCTCCTACGTGAATACCTACCTATCTACCTGAAAAATGGATTAGTTTACTGTTTACTTTTTATGAATATGTTGATGGTTCTGAAAAGAACCTTTGGTGTTGTGTTTTTGTTATCACTCGATATTCCCATCTTGTTCAGTTAAACCTTCCTGTTTAGCTATTGCGTTTGCCACCCGCCACAGCTTTCACAGTTGGAAAATTTCTTCCCATCCAGCTTGTGACATGTTGTTCAGTAAATTACGTTTAATGCGACGTGCCGGAGAAACACTTTGCCACTCACTGAAACTAATTGTTGCCTTGAAGAGCGCCGAACCGAAGCTGCTCTGTTCTTGATGCGGGTTTTCTGATTGTCGTGAGCAGCGTTGCAAGCCAACTCGAGCACTCCGACGGCCGAAACTCTATAATCGCTGTTAGGTATACTGGTGCTCCGGCACCAATCCGTTCGGCCTAGTTACCCTTGCGGAGCAATCAGTGAATGCGACCAACAGGGAACTGGAGACCTGCACGGTTCGAGTGAGACTTTGCCTTTCCCTTAACTTGTCCTCCTTTGTTACGTCTACGATGCCGATGCCGTACACGGGTTTACGGTTTGAAAGAAAATAAGATATTTTTTGGGGTCCGCGTGTTTTATACTCTAGCGGTACACACTCACAGGATAGAGACAAATCGGCAGACTCAGCCAAAGAGGCGAGTCCAACGAGACGAACGAATGAGCGTTAAAAGGGAGCGATGGCAAAAAAATACATTCATTACGATTTGTTCGCTCGTTGGATTCACATGCAGGCTAAAAAGGGTCCTTTTCAGGATCACAAAATTATCTTCAATCTAAAGAGTTTATTGTTTTGTTATCACTCGATATCCCCATCTTGTTCGGCTAAACCTTCCTGTTTAGCGATTTGTTGCCACTCGCCACAGCTTTCACAGTTGGAAAATTTCTTCCCATCCAACTTGTGACTTATTTTAGAGTAAATTACATTCAATGGCAATTGAACATTTGCGATGACAGTGGTACAGTGTCGACTTTCAATGTGGGGTCATAATTTGGACCCCGAACTCTATGTTTACAAAAATGTCCAACTAAATATGTCTCATTGCAGGTCCGTCCAATTAGCTAAATGTCGAGATAAGTGTAAATTACTGTACTTTCAATCTAGAAGCAATTTAAGAATTGGTGAAAATCAATAAGCTCAGAACAACTACCAAATTCACATACTCATCATATCCTGGCAAACAAATTATGAAAAAATCAATTTGTGTTTTATTATTATTTTGGATATTGTTTTAGAAAGCATTGAACTGTATTTCCTAAACTCTTTTTTGGAAGGTTTAATGGCCCTGAAAAGCGCCTTGTTTTATGGAATGGTTCCAATTTAGAAAACTTTGTACTCGTGGTTTTGAAAAAAACCATTTCGAGCGCCCTCGATGCCGCCTTGTTCTGAATTTGCCACCAAAGCAGTTTGTATAAAGAACAAACTTTTTTCTTCTGCTACCTGATGCCGTTTTGCGATTGCGTTTGCCACTCGCCACTCGCCGCAACTGCCTGTTGTTGTCTTGATGTCCACCGAACCGAATGTGTTCTGTTCCGAATGTGGGTTTTCTTATCGTTGCGAGCAGCTTTGCCAGCTAACTCGATCACTTCGGCGGCCGAAACTATATAACGCCGGCTAGGTGGACTGGTGCACTGGTACTAACGCGCTCGGCCTAGCTACCCTTGCGGGGAACTCCAGATCAACACGGTTCGAGCGGGATTTTGCCTTTCCCTTCACTTTTCCTCCTTTACCATGTCCAGACATGGCTGCTTGGGTTGGTTTGTTGATGTGTTGTGATGCGAACCGATGTGGTGTACGGTTTGTACGAGAATGATTGTTACGGTAGGTAGGTGGGTATTGTATTATAGAGACTTTAAACTTTTGCAGTTCATTCGTCTCTAGCCTTGAGAAAGGCCCTTTGAAAACTCTACTCTACTCTACTCCAGTGCTACCACCTCCGCCCTCTTGCCTTGAGAAAGGCACTCGATCCCTCGCCGTCCAGCCCGTCCAGCAACGATGTTGTCCAGTCGGTGTCCACACAAAGAATGATCGTTACGGCAGCGGAGCGGGGATTTTTAAGCTGACTGGCTGGCTCGAGAATTACGCATGTGTGAGACTGCGACCAATGTTTCGTCTTTTTTTTCTTTTTCCTTTCCAATCGTGCTTCATTCTATTTCGCTGCTGCTCTGGTTGCCCGTTTTGGTCGGTACGATTTGAGGAGCACAAAATGGACCAATCAAAAATGGGCACATAGTGCATTTTGACAATGCTTGATATTTCACAATTATTCAATTATTTATCTCAAGAAAAATGAAATGTTATTCGTTATGATAGATGCGTAGATATATTTCCTATCAATTGATGCAAAAACCTTTGCGATCTATTGAGAAATGATCGAGTTATAAGCGTTCCAAATCTTGCATTTTTTCCTACTTTTTCAGTGCCTAGATTTCCATTTCACCCCCTATATCTTCCGGTTAGACGTAGTCCTACGTCAAAAAGTCGGAGAGAATCGGGTTGACGGCCGGCTGATATGGCGTGGAATTGCTCAATAGAGAAATACAAAAGAATTCAATAGAGAAATACTACGCAAAATTGAAAATAGAAATTCCATTAAAACATCACCACTAATTATCTGTGTGCATAACAGTCGAACTCCGTCTAGCTTTAAATTTAGTACAAGTTGCTGAAACATTTCCACACTTATTGCCTCGAAATTTATCCGTTACAATTTGAGCAGCATTAACGCACATACGCCCTAGCGGCCACTAGAAGAACTACATTGAAATTTTTGAAATATTTCATTTTTTGTATTATTTCAGTAGCCTTTCGAAGCACATCGTGAGTATGGTCGGCAGAGATGCCAACCTTCCTGATTTTCAGACTTTTGGCATGATCCCTGGTATCCTCACAAACACTCTATTTTGAAGATTTTATTTCATCAGAATGAAAATCATCTTTAATAAATATACAAGGTTTTCCAGGTTTGAAATGACTACTATCATAATATATTCCGAGGCAGTTCGCGTAATTGAAAATCTTTATAAGGTAAATGATTTTGGTTTGTCCAGTCGAAAATATGATCACTTTTTAATGCTCTAATTCAGCACACCTTTGTCAAATCAGATATTCGAATGTTTCGAAACATATAAATAAAACTGTCTTTTTCATGATTTACAGTAGTTTTATAGTATATTTTTACGGAAACACATGTTTTGAAGGAATATAAAAACATCATCTTTTGGTGTCAATGCGCCCCCCCCCCCATTCCAGCTAACTAACTAATCGTTCAGCAGATGATTATTTCGCTCGTATTCAGACCTTTTCTGGATTATAACACTTACAAATATTGTAAACATATTCTTGCACACCATTTGTATCAGATTTACCTAGCTAAACCATTAAATTACGCATTTTGATGAACTCAATTCTGATCTTTAGTTGTTCAATTCAATAATGTTGTTTTGGCGCCCTGAAGTTTGATTATTGTGTCCTTCGCGCATAGCAGAAATAAAGTGTCTCTGTGTTGAGTGTGTTAAGGGTAACACTCTTAAAATGCCCAAGAAAAGGCAATATTCTGAAGAAGCCCAAATTATGAATGGATCAATATGATGACAGTAAACTCAAGCAATGATAAATGCAACATCTATTTGGGAATTCTAATGTTTTCATTCAAAAATGGCGATTTTTAAAGCCGGACAAACCATGATAATTTTTTGTGCAAACCATGATCAGAGGTGGTCAAACCATGATCATAATTCCTCTTTGAGGAAAATCGTTAAAAAACATAAAAATTTGAATAATTTCAACGCCTTATGGTAGTATTAGCAACTGGAGACTTGGGGTTTTTCAACAAACCCAAACAAGTATCGATTATATGTGATTTTCATGAAGAAAAATCGATTTGCATTTACTAGTTGCGTAAAAACTCCCCAAATCGGACAAACCAAGATCATTTACCCTATATAAAAAGGAATTTCTGTCTGTCCGATTATTATGGACTCGGAAACTACTGAACCGATAGACATGAAAATTGGTAAGTGGGGTTTTTTGGGATCGGGGAAGGTTATTATGATAGTTCGAGACCTCTTCCACTTCTCTAAGGGGGTGCTGCCATACAAACGAAACACACATTTCTGCATTACTCGGGAATTAATCAAGCAAACGAAACCAAATTTGGCATGTGGAGGTTTTATGGTGCAGTAAATGTTTATGGTTGTTAGACACTCCTCCCCCTCTCTAAGGGGGCCTGCCATACAAATGAAACACCCAATTTCTCTATAACTCGAAAACTAATCAAGTAAATGGAGCCACATTTGGGATGTGAAGGTTTTTGGGTACGAGAAATGTTTCTATGATGATATGACACCCCCTGAAAATGGAAGTAAAAAGTGACGAATCAACCAAAATGTGTTGAAAGTCACTATAATAGAGAAGAAAAAACAATGAGGATAATGTTCTTTTTCCTTTCACTTCAGATTCTTACTTCAAAGCAGATTTACATTTGGCAGATTTTATACGTATGTAAAATGTGTAACATTCTTATACGGTTCGAAATTTGAATTGCAGGTATTTGAAAAATAATAAGCGCAACGGAAATTTCTGGAGTCTGGTTGGAATGTGCTGTCCCATCAGCCAAACTAACCGAATATTGAACCAGCAAAATTCACTTAAAAGAGCAGGAACTTTGACTCTATGGGCGGCATGAAAAATACCTTGAACAGTTTTCGGCGATATTTCGGATTATATCGATTTCTGTACTGATAAAACATAGTTTTCATGCTGAAATATCGTTATTCCGTGTTTGTATCTCATTTGTAGTCCATGAACGCGTTATCCGGAATTTTCGTTATTCGCGGTGATCTTCCCAGACTATTTTGCGAATAATCGAGGTTCTACTGTATGTGGGCCTAGAAAAAATCGGTACGAACTTTCCAGACAACCCAGAATGAGTTATCTTGTTTTCTTTCTGATTATATTTTCATTCCTCCTGAGTTTTGAAAATTGTAGGGGGGAAGGGTGTTATTTTTGCTGAGTAATTCCGAAAAGGAATCCATTCCTTCATTGAGCGTTAATAATTCTGCTCCGGATCAACGATATAGTATGTAATGTTTTGATACAAAAGATACAATGTCCAAGAGGTATATGATTGCTACTTATTGACTCGAAATTTTTTTTTCAATAGCTTCGAAATAGCTTTGAAATTACACAAATCCGTATATAAGCTGGCGCTTGCTCGGAAATCCATTTAGCTGTGATTGGAATGTGACGTGAAGATGATCTCGTTCGCTCGCTTAATCCTTCTACAGTCGTGCATAGGTCTGACAGACCGATAATCAATGAGGAGGCTGAATTGAATAACTATTAAAACTGAATGAAGTTAAAGAAGAAGAAAAATTCTGGAGTTTTTCTATTTAATTATAGCTTTATCTTAACACATTGCGGACCGCTCACAAGATTCCTCGTGTTTCGCGTTCCGTCTGTTACGGATGGATTACGAAATAACCCGTGTTTTCTACACTTGAAGATTAAATCCTTGGTTTGCCAAGAATCTAACAAAGCCTACCGATGGCTCGCCTTCGTCTCATCCACATCGAAGGAAACGATCTCATTTGTGGAATCCGAACAAATGAAGCGTTTAAATTTGCCCCAAAATGTGCGGTCCTTAATGTGTTAAAATGAATACCAATAACGCCTAAAACACACAATAGCAGTACTACAGAGACACGCACAATCTGTGATTGTATACTCGATTTTGCACGCGACTATAGGAGAGTTAAATACTGTTCTATTCTCTCCCAATTCCTTCCAGAAACGAATGCACTGCAAAGTTTAAAGCCTCTTAACAACAAAGAACTCAACTCAGCCTAACCCATTTCTTTACTGCAGCCGGAGCGAATGTAGTCTTCAGCGGAAAACAAAGTGTGGATGACAATTCGATACAGATTGTTTACAAATGGTGACATTGGCTATAGATTTGATAGCGGAGAATACGAAATGTTTAGTATATTCCACCATATCGAAGAAACCATAATGTTTGATGAAAGCAAGAATGTTAATATCTCTAATATCACTGGCGGGGAGGGGGGTTATTATTTGTGCTGGGTATTTTCGAGGAGAAATCGATTTTTCTTTGAGCGTTGATAATTCTGTTCCAGTTAAACCAAGTGGATTTTAATTAATTTAACCAGAAGATAAACTGTCTTAGAGCTATACGATTATTAATTATTGCCCCGAAAACTTGTTTCATTAGCTTAAAAAATACTTTGAAAACTGACTAATGGGACCGTAAATCTGTATACAAACTGGAGCCCGCTCGGAAATCCGTTCAAGAACATCGTTGGATGTTTGCTGAAACGAGCACGGCTTGCTGGGGAGCGTCGAACGACAATGAAGTGTCTTTGTCAAGGCAAGTGGAGAAAAAGTTTGGATTGAGTTTTCCCAAGGGCCCTTCTCAAGGCTAGGGACGAATGAACTGCAAACATTTAAAATCTCTATAATTCAAGAAGAAAAAGTATAAGAGGAGAAGGAGAAGAAATCCATTAAGCGAAGTGACATGAGAATGATCTCGCTAGCTCGCCAAACACTATGCTCTTCTCTCCCAATCCCATTTCTTTTCTGCCGCCGGACTGAACGGAGCTGATTTTTTTTTGTGAAAGCAACAGTTTTATTATCGAGTGCTTACGAATGCCGCTATGGACCGATGATTGCATTTGTCGGGGGTTAGAGAGGGGGTATTATTTGCGCTGGGTATTTCCGAGGAGGAATCGATTCCTTCTTTGAGCGTTAATAATTCTTTTCCGGTTAAACGAAGTGGTATAACATTACTTTATTCGAAAGATTAACTCTTTGTGGTCGTTTGTCTGCTCTCAGCCACCACAACAAGAAACCATGCTAATCTTTTATTTTACTCAGACAAGTATCATTTTATGCTTCTCCTAAACGAAGCTTGATGTCTAGTGAACCTGTTCACGAATCAATACGGTGCTCCTATGAGTAATAGATAACGGTACTCAGTATCAAACAAAGTGGTCACTAACACAAGACAACGCACGGTGCGTTGATTGCATAGGAATGTGGGACAAAAATCATAACAGCAGAATTTAGCCATTGTAACGCTTTGGTGTGATGGAAAAGATTGTTCATCACTTCAGAACTACTGTTTGCATAAATGTCTCATGTTATTTGAATTGAATAATTTGGATAATCGCATAAGTGTCTCAAGCGACAAAATTTTTGTTCATCTAAAGTGAAAGTTCTGATAATGTCGGATACGCAGAAATCATTATTTGATTAACTACTGGTTTAAATTATGTTGAAGTAGTTGTTTATTTTTCTTAATCTTGCATGTATCACTGTTTTTTCAAGGAAAAATGATTCCGACCAGTACGAGACCCATGTCCAAATTCAATACGACCGCAAAGGGTTAAATGTTTGAGAGTTATATGCTTTTTACTCATAGCCATCAGAAATTTCAAGACAAATGATTAATTAAGGGTCAGAAATACGTGTTTAACCCTCCTGTAATCGCGTGCAATATCATAACACATATACTCGTGCACGGTGTCACAGACCGAAAATTGAACTTCTCTGTAATGTTTTTTTGACGTAGGACTACGTCTAACCGGAAGATATAGGGGGTGAAATGGAAATCTAGGCACTGAACAAGTAGGAAAAAATGCAAGATTTGGAACGCTTATAACTCGAGCATTTCTCAATAGATCGCAAAGGTTTTTGCATCAATTGATAGGAAATATATCTACGCATCTATCATAACGAATAACATTTCATTTTTCATGAGATAAATAATTGAATAATTGTGAAATATCAAGCATTGTCAAAATGCCCTATGTGCCCATTTTTGATTGGTCCATTTTGTGCTCCTCAAATCGTACCGACCAAAACGGGCAACCAGAGCAGCAGCGAAATAGAGTGAAGTACGATTGGAAAGGAAAAAGAAAAAAATGAACGAAACATTGGTCGCAGTCTCACACATGCGTAATTCTCGAGCCAGCCAGTCAGCTTAAAAATCCCCGCTCCGCTGCCGTAACGATCATTCTCATTCAAACCGTACACCACATCGGTTCGCATCACAACACATCAACAAACCAACCCAAGCAGCCATGTCTGGACATGGTAAAGGAGGAAAAGTGAAGGGAAAGGCAAAATCCCGCTCGAACCGTGTTGATCTGGAGTTCCCCGTAAGGGTAGCTAGGCCGAGCGCGTTAGTACCAGTGTACCAGTCCACCTAGCCGGCGTTATATAGTTTCGGCCGCCGAAGTGATCGAGTTAGCTGGCAAAGCTGCTCGCGACGATAAGAAAACCCGCATTCGGAACAGAACACATTCGGTTCGGTGGACATCAAGACAACAGGCAGTTGCAGCGAGTGGCGAGTGGCAAACGCAAAACGGCATCAGGTAGCAGAAGAAAAAAGTTTGTCCTTTATACAAACTGCTTTGGTGGCAAATCCAGAACAAGGCGGCATCGAGGGCGTTCGAAATGGTTTTTTTTCAAAACCACGAGTACTAAGTTTTCTAAATTGGAACCATTCCATAAAACAAGGCGCTTTTCAGGGCCATTAAACCTTCCAAAAAAGAGTTTAGGAAATACAGTTCAATGCTTTCTAAAACAATATCCAAAATAATAATAAAACACAAATTGATTTTTTCATAATTTGTTTGCCAGGATCTGATGAGTATGTGAATTTGGCAGTTGTTCTGAGCTTATTGATTTTCACAAATTCTTAAATTGCTTCTAGATTGAAAGTACAGTAATTTACACTTATCTCGATATTTAGCTAATTGGACGGACCTGTAATGCGACATATTTAGTTGGACATTTTTGTAAACATAGAGTTCGGGGTCCAAATTATGACCCCACATTGAAAGTCGACATTGTACCACTGTAATCGCAAATGTTCAATTACAGGTTAAAATTACCTCCAATCCGATACTGAGTGGTGGTAATGCGACGTGTCATTGAATGTAATTTACTGTAAAATATGTCACAAGCTGGATGGGAGGAAATTTTCCAACTGTGAAAGCTGTGGCGAGTGGCAAATGCAATCGCTAAACAGAAAAGTTTAGCCGAACTAGATGGGGATATCGAGTGATAACAAAACAATAAACTCTTTAGATTGAAGATAATTTTGTGATCCTGAAAAGGACCCTTTTTAGCCTGCATGTGAATCCAACGAGCGAACAAATCGTAATGAATGTATTTTTGTCATCGCTCCCTTTTAACGCTCATTCGTTCGTCTCGTTGGACTCGCCCCTCTGGCTGAGTCTGGCGATTTGTCTCTATCCTGTGAGTGTGTACCGCTAGAGTATAAAACACCCAAAAAAAAATGTCTTATTTTTTTTCAAACCGTAAACCCGTGTGGTTGTACGGCATCGGCATCGTGGACGTAACAAAGGAGGACAAGTTAAGGGAAAGGCAAAGTCTCACAAACCATGCAGGTCTCCAGTTCCCTGTTGGTCGCATTCACTGATTGCTCCGCAAGGGTAACTAGGTTGAACGGATTGGTGCCGGAGCACCAGTATACCTAACAGCGATTATAGAGTTTCGGCCGTCGGAGTGCTCGAGTTGGCTTGCAAAGCTGCTCACGACAATCAGAAAACCCGCATCAAGAACAGAGCAGCTTCGGTTCGGCGCTCATCAAGGCAACAATTAGTTTCAGTGAGTGGCAAAGTGTTTCTCCGGCACGTCGCATTAAATGTAATTTACTGAACAACATGTCACAAGCTGGATGGGAAGAAATTTTCCAACTGTGAAAGCTGTGGCGAGATGCAAACGCAATAGCTAAACAGGAAGGTTTAACCGAACAAGATGGGAATATCGAGTGATAACAAAAACACAACACCAAAGATTCTTTTCAGAACCATCAACATATTCATAAAGAGTAAACAGTAAACTAATCCATTTTTCAGGTAGATAGGTAGGTATTCACGTAGGAGAAGAAAATAAAACAATATATTTAAAATATATATTTAACAAAAGCTGTCCCCTTTGTATAGTCCTACGTCACTCCGGTTATGTCCCCGACATTACCCACCCGTCTTTTTTTCATCCCTTTTGTTTATTTTAGGCTCATTAACATTTTAGCTGTAACAGAGCCGAATTTTAATCGTGTACATGCCACATATTTATCATATCTATAATTAGCACATTACACAGTTGCCATTTTTCGGCGTTAGAGTATTCCCTTCTATACCATTCCAAATGGTACACATTTATACAGTAGCCATTTAGGCGTAAGAGTTTTCTATCTGTTCTTCCATTGTCCAGTTAAGGCTGGACAGCGGAGACAGTCGTCATCCATTGTTGAGTTATTTTTAGAACAGCAGCCCGATGTTTCTTGCAGAGCAGAGCAGTTGTATGGATGAATCGATCTTATTTCGACCGTGGATCGATCTCCATCGCTGATGATTGTTGCGTGGTCGTAGTTATTCTGTAACAACACAAAGATGGTCAATGGGGGCCCTGAGTTTTGAACTCACGATCAATCGCTCACTAAGCGAACGCGCAACCAATGTAGCTACGGAGACCCCCTGTCTGTAATGTTGCCATTGTGTATTTTTCAGGCTTTATTGGCATTTATTTGAAGAAGAGGATATAATTGAATGAAAATACTCCGAAAAATATGTTTTCTTCGTCTTTATTTTGTTTTAATAGTTCAGCCACCTCAAAATAGAGTAATTTTTGATACTCCAACATAAACAACGAAAATCGAATTTTTCAGTGTTATTAATTAGAAGTAAGCAACTGAATATAATTCATGTAAGTATAAAGAGCTATAAAATAACATAAAAACGTATTAATTGATTGTGGTTTCATCGGAGTAAGAAACAGAACATAGAATAACTGCATGTTCGAAACAAACATATTTTCTACATTTCATTTTCGAAGAGTAGAATGTATCACGACCTTCTAGATAATTACCAGATGATAAAGGTTCTGGAATATAAAGTTTGCATATTTCTAATATTCTTTGTCTCTGTTTTCTTGGTAAACTAAGAACTCATGCCTTTTTTAGATGGGGCGTAAAAAGATTATGTAAAAGGATTCCTAGTAACTTTCTTTTCGTTTTCTTGTTTTTATGTCGATATTGTCCATTATAAGAAAAATATCCCCGAAACTGTAACTGTCAAAAATTACCATTAGCTACCGATTAGTTTATAGCTTAGACTAATGCGGGGCAAAGGTGCGCATTGGCCATTTTGAAGCAAACGAGCATAAAATTTCGACAACAGTGAAGTCGTTTGATACATTATTACACCAGCAGCTCACACATATAAAAAAAAGATACATTTCATGAAAGTGGCAAAAAGTTATGAGGTAAAAAGAGTTTTGCGATGTTTTGATCTAACTTTTTCAGTTTTGGAGATGACGATTTACTTACCTAAAATAACTGGAATGTTCGAAACTATAGACCGTTCCAGTATTTATGGGCACACTGGAAGAACGCTGCCGTTCAATTGTAAATAGTTTTCTGTGACCGTGTTTGGATACGTCCGTTTGTTTACACTCTCTGCTTCATTTTGGTGCAAACACAGTCGATTTTTAACACATCCTTTCAAAATGCGAGGACTTTCCGCAGAACATCGTAAAAAAATTGTGCACAAATGGATTACAGTTCCTGGATTGTCCCTGAGAAAACTGGCGAAACAGGAAGGTGTAAGCGTTAAAGCTGTTCGAACTGCGATCCGTAAGTATGGTGAGGAGAATTCCTTTCTGGATCTGCCGAAAACTGTCCGGAAACGTGGTCCAGTATGCCCAAAACTCGACAAAAAGATACAAGAAGTATTTACTACCAAACCTTCGGCATCGGTACGCGACGTAGCAAAAAAAGTGGGAACATCTACTTCAAATGTTGTGCGTGCTAAGGGAAGACTTGGCCTGAAGACATACAGGAAGCAACGGAATCCAAAGAGAAGTCCACAACAAGCAGCATCAGTGAAACCAAGGGCCAGAAAGTTGTACGACAGTATCCTGAGCAAGAATAAAAACTGCAATATAATGGATGATGAAACCTATGTAAAACTGGACTACAAAACTTTGCCGGGACCGCAGTTTTATACGGTAAAGGAAGGGAAAAGTCTTGAGGAATCGGAAACATCGATTTATACCGAAAAATTCGGTAAAAAAGCCATGGTGTGGCAAGCAATATGTCAGTTTGGTAAATTTGCCCAACCTTTCGTCACAACTGCTACTTTGAATACACAAATATACATCGAAGAGTGTTTGCAGAAAAGATTGCTGCCTCTGATCCGTCAACACAAGGATCCAGAAGTTTTTTGGCCAGATTTGGCATCCTGCCACTACGCCAAAGCTACGCTGCAGTGGTTTGAAGATAATAAGGTCAATGTTGTTCCGAAGCACATGAATCCTCCAAATTGCCCGGAAATACGCCCAATTGAAACTTTTTGGGCTCTAGTGAAGGCGTACCTCAGGAAACATGTTAAGCCATCGACTACAGTGACTCAGTTTCAAAAAGACTGGAAGAAAGCAGCCGCAAGCGTCGGAAACTCATCTGTGCAAAAGCTTATGGCGCACGTACGAGGAAAAGTTCGCCATCTTGGATATGATTAATCAAATGAAGGTTTTGTTATTATTTGTTGTATCTAGAGATAATAGAGAACATATTTGCTGAATAAAGTTTCTTCATAAAATGTAAAATACGCATGTTAGAGTCATTTCCAAGTGTGCCCATACTTTCTGGAATGGTCTATACACTGTCAAGGAAACCTTCATTCTATAGTAGAAGATAGTGCGTATTCGTTTTTGTGAAAAAGTTCAAGAGCTTTTTTTAAAATTCGATTAGTTCCAAAATTGCTTGTGGGGCAAGGGGAGGCAGTGGCTGTGGGACAAAGGTGCACAGTGGCTGTGTAGTAAAAGCTCGCATGTTTTCAATAAAATTTTTTAACGGGACCCACAAGAAGAAAACCGATGTGAAGAAATGCACTCCAGAAATGCTCAAATGGCCCGACAGAGGCTTCGGAAGGGAGTCTCGAAGTGTTGGAATGCAGCAGACCTCGGTATTTCTGAATCAACTCTGAGGAAGAGGCTCATATCAGAAAGTGATTTATGATTTGAATCTTCTTTTATTGACATTTCTACTTCTGCTGGAATGTGTCAGCGAGCACCTAGTGCGGTTCAGATAGGTATTTACGAGTGAGCAGTCTGAGGATCTGCAGGCTACTGGACAATGTTTCCTATGGTATGACTCTCAAAGATTTACGGCGCATGGCGTTCGATTTTTCGGAAGCCAACAACCTCCAGCACGAATTCAACAAAGTTGCAAAACTAGCAGGAAGAGATTGGGCTTCTAGCTTCATGTGGAACCATCGTTTGTCTCTTCGAACCCCACAACAGCGCAACGAAGCAACAGCGCTCCAAGGCAAAGCGTCGGAATCCTCAGAACCGAAATCCAAGATGAGGAATAAAAATAAATAATTGCCTAAAAATAATTTAAAATGAATTTCAAATGAAAAATGTTTTTATTCAATTCAAGTGAAGGTAACTATGTATTTTTTTTCTCTATTATAGTGACTTTCAAACACATTTCGGCTGGTCCGTCACTTTTACTTCCATTTTTGGAAGAATGTCGGGAGTGAGAATTGAACTCGTAATCTCTGCGTGAGAAGTATGAATGTTATCACTACGCCAAATCGCCTCCACAGACTATGTATTTATAAACTTGATCTATATATATCAAAATGATTTGGTGTCCGTTCCTCACGATTTAACTCAAAAACGGAGCCACGGATCTAAACAGTCAGTATCAGGATTGATGCGTCTTAGCCTGCATCAGATTTATATGTCAAAAAATAAATTATATACCGCGAGAATAGATTACGTACATAAAAATAATTTCTGTGGGAACTTGAGTGTTTGGAATGATTTATATCAATATAACAATTGTGGATGGGACAAAGTTCGCTGGGTCAGCTAGTTTGTTAATAAAAAAAACAAAATGGGTAGGTTATATCTATGATATAACGCAAGGTTGACGTGGGACTACCTTAGCTTAGCAATCATTTGTTTGTATTGATTAAAATTTTGATTGAATGAAACAATTTCCGAATTCAATTGAATTCAATAAATTTGCTTTGTGAGTAAAAAGATTGTATAATGCCATGTAAGGTCAATTCATGCAATAGATTATGTTTTTCGTTACAAGTAAATTCAATGACGGTCCTTTTACGTTTGGTATGATGACATCTTGGTTTTGATGTCTATGTTAGGCAAACACATTTCAGTCAGAACAAAAATGACCCCGATTTGCATGTATTTGCAACGCCGATTTCCCCAGACACCTTGGTTTAGAAGTCTTTATTAGGTAAACACATTTCAGTAGGAACAAAAATACCCCTGACTTTCACGTATTTGCAATGCTGATTTCTCTAACGCTGCTTGGTTTTGAAGTCTGTGTTAGGGAAAACATTGCGGTGCGAACAAAAGTCCCCATACTTTCATGTGTTTGCAATGCCGATTTTCCTAAGGCTGCTGGGTTTTGATGGCTGTGTTGGGGAAACCGTGAATCGGACCAATCAAAACAAGGTAGTTAGGGCGTTTAGATAACGCTCAACATTTTACAGTTATTCAATTGTTTATCTAATGAAAAATAACATTTTAATTATTGCGATAGAAGCGTAGAAATATTCCGTATCAATTGATGCAAACATCTTTCCGATCCAGTAAGAAATGTTCGAGTTATAAGCATTCGGAATCTTGCATTTCTTCCTGCATGTTCTATGTTTAGATTTTCATTTTACCCCCCATATACTCCGGTTAGACGTAGTCCCACGTCAAAACGAATTCTGTTTCAAATGTTGGACATTTTCGGATATCTTACATTGTCAGTCTCCTTCCTTCCAAATATTTCTACGTGGTATGTTCGACCATAACACCCATCCTTCTCCACCCATTAAAAAGCACAGAACACCCCCCTCCTGCTTACTGGACGGAGCCCACACTCTCTGGTAATGATGCTTCTCCCGCTTCTGATGATAAAGCATTTATTTTTGGTATAAGTTATCTCAGAAGCTCAATTCAATAAGTGCGCACCTTTGCCCCCATTAAAATAGGTATTTGTCCAATTACAAACACAACTCGAGAAATACTTGTACTACGTTTCGAAGGTAATATATATAGTTACAATTTGGTAAGAAAACGGAATTTTATTTGCTTTTATTTCAAGAGTTATTGGACGACAACAGTTAGGTGCGCACCTTTGCCCCGCATTACTCTACTGTTTACAATTCTTCCACAAGTGAAATTCTTTCACAAGTGTATATATGTATGACCATTATATTTAGCGAATAACTATACGAAAGTCAAACATTTATATTTTGCTTTTGAACGTATGAATCTAACGACGAATATATCGATGAATAGTTAATATTAGGCTGTCAAAAAAGTCCTGCGGTATTTTTTTCAAATTTTCATTTGTTCATAAAATTAGTTACAATCATCTGTTTTATGTCAAATATGCGCCGTTTTGTTCGATGACTTGTTCCCAACGAGATGCCAACTTCATAATACCCCTGTTATAGAAGCTCGCTTCCTTATTGGCAAAAAACTCGGATAGCCAATTTTCACAGGCCTCTTTTGTGGCTAACTTCTGACTACCTAGCTCGTTCGCCATGGACAAAAACAGGTGGTAATCACTTGGTGCAAGGTCCGGACTATAAGGCGGATGCAAAAGAACCTCCCATCCGAGCTCCCGGAGCTTCTGGCGCGTCACCAAAGTGTGTGGCCTGGCGTTGTCCTGAAGGAAGACAATGCGGCCTCTGTTTATCAAAGATGGCCTCTTCTTCATGAGTGCTACCTTCAAGCGGTCCAGTTGTTGGCAGTACAGGTCCGAATTGGGCGTTTGGCCATAGGGAAGCAGCTCATAATAGATTATTCCTCGACAATCCCACCAAACACACAGCAGAACCTTCCTGGCCGTTAATGAGGGCTTGGCCACCGTCTGAGCCGCTTCAGCGGGCTTCGACCACGACCGTTTGCGCTTCACGTTGTCGTAAGTGACCCACTTTTCGTCGCCAGTCACCATCCGCTTCAGAAACGGGTCGATTTGTTGCGATTCACATGCGTCGATACGGTCAAAGATGTTTTTTTGCGTCAACGTGTGTGGCACCCATACATCGAGCTTCTTTGTGAATCCAAGCTTCTTCAAATGGTTAATAACGGTTTGATGACTTATCCCCAGCTCTTGGCCGATGCTACGGCTGCTACTATGCCGGTCTTTCTCGGCTAATTCAGCGATTTTGTCGCAATTTTCGACGACAGGCCTTCCGGAGCGTGGCGCATCTTCGACGACCTCTACACCAGAACGAAAACGTTGAAACTATCGTTGTGCGGTGGAAATGGAAACTGTATCGGGTCCATAAACTGCACAAATTTTATTGGCAGCTTTAGATGCATTTTTGCCTTTGTCATAGTAGTACTGTAAAATATGTCGGATTTTCTCTTTATTTTGCTCCATATTTGCGACACTATAACTCACGAACGACTTAACCAAACAAAACACTGTCAAGGACTATATTATAGCGCGCAAAAATACCGTTCCAACAAGCTATAGTATGACTCGATACAATGAATACAACTAGAACTACGCGCTTACAACGACACCTCGCGGAATACCGCAGGACTTTTTTGACAGCCTAATATATGGATCCGTTCAATTCAGTTACAAAAGGGACTGAAATCAAATAAGAATAGTCCTCTAATGATCTTATGCATTATATTCAATAAATATTCCACGCCATTAACATTGATTCATACATTTCATTCAACAATATTCTAGAATATGAAAAAAGGCAGTTGTCCAAAAAAGTTACTCCTATACTCGCATCGGTGTGTCAGACCGAAAATGTTAAAAAAGTGGCACACCGTCCCCTTTGTACCAACACATGCGACACGCTAAACGATGACGAACGACGAATAACGAAGCTAGAGAGAATCGCAAAGTCGTAGTGTTGATATTTTCTGAGAAATGAACGAATTATTGATTTCTCGGTCTGACAGACCAATGCGCGAGTATAGGAGTGTTAAGAAATTGATGTATAAATTTTCATTCAAATTTTAACATTCCAAAACTGGCTTCGTGCCTTCCAATCTGATAGAGATTAAAGTTTTATGTTTGGGACCCAAATGATGCCCTGAATTGAAAGTTGCCACCACACGTCGTCACTGTACAACTGTCATCGCGAATAGTCACAACAGTGCTACAATTGGTCGATACCTTGTCAATATTGGCAAAGTTTTGGCTCGGTGCAAACTTTCGCCGGTCATTCATAGAAATGTAACGTTTTTCAATTGATTTGAGAAGACGCGTTTAGTATAGTTTGCAACTCAGACGGTGAAAGGCTATTCAATCCGAACCCATAAGAACCGATGATAACACGAACTTATTATTTCACGTACGTGTTATCTTCCATTTTACGTTTGAATAAATGTAAAATGGCAAACCCTCCAATTGAAAGCTCACTTCGAGTGGCTTCTTTTTGATGAAACTATCAAGTGGAACACCTATAAAAACTGTCACAACTGCATATGGATTAAAAATGACATCGGTAGCCAAACAATCGGTGTCCCATTGAGCTCAAGGCTGCACACTGCACACCTGTACCGTTGAGTGCAAACAAACATACTTAAGGTAACGCTTTGAAACATTGATTCCAACGATTAGTGTGTAAAGCCGGCGCCACACGATACTACGAACACCCCCGAATATCGGACGCTCGATGGTTAAACGCATCGTGTAGTCGATGGACGAACTACGAGCCTACAATGTCGAGCGTCGAATATTCGCGTTGGAAGGTAATCCGTTCGTTGTGGATTACATTCCAACGCGATTGGCACGAGTCATAGGATTTTTGTCATTCGTTGATTCGACACTCGATGACATTCAATACACCGCTACACAATTCGTCCGAATCTATCTTTGACAGATTGGTTAGTTTACAAGTTTTGGATGAAGGAACTATGAAATTGATTCATAAAATTCAAAATATTCGGCAAAATGTTGCAGTTTAATAATGCTGAAATCAAGCATTTTCAATTTACAGCCCGATGTCAGTACAATTGCTACGGCAGCAATTTCAATACTCGCATCGTCATCCAGTTTCCTAACGTTTTTGATGGTAAATGAAAACAATAAACATTCGATCCAAACACTCTTCGATTGTTTGGACCGATTGCATTGAATCGATTGCATTCACATCACCGTGTAGCAGCACATTCATCACAACATTTGTCGATTCATCGAGTCAAATGTTTGAGTCCAACATTCGAGTGAAAAGTTGGACGAATCGTGTAGCGCCCGCATAAAACAAAAGTTGCGATGATGCGATAGCGCTTGAGCTTGTTTCCGGCACTGCGAAAATTCAGGAAAAGTTTTAAATGTAACAGCAGTCCCTAGATTAGAATAGTTGCTTAGAATGTTCTGGGCCCTGTCATAATCAGCTTTAAGTTGTGATATTGAGTGTCATCGATTATCATCAATCCCATTTTCAGTGACGGTGGCAAATAACCATTCTATGTGTTTATTTGAAAAATATTGATGTGAAGAGAGTACTTGAATACTTGAAAAATTGATTTCATGCGATAAAGTGGTTTTTGGTAGCGAAATTTGTTGTCATCGGATGTGTAATGTGATAGAGAGTGAATATTATTTAAAAAAAACAAACAAATATTGTACCAGAAAAAATGTATCAAAAAAACCGAAAGCAAAGTGTTGAAAGCGAATGCAAATATGCGAGAGTTAAAATTCGAGTGATGGAAAAAGTACAAATTACTGCCTCAAATCCTTCTAGCCAAGGGAAGCCAATGTTTGGGAAAGGTGATTAAATTTTCGCGCTAGTTCCAAATGCTAATTCTAAACGCTAGTCTCATTAACGCTAGGTCTAATTAAAAGCCGATTGTGTATGATACTGTTTTTCAGAAGTTTATCTCAATGAAACAGTAAGTAGTTGCAATCGTTTGTGATTCACGACAAGAGAAAAATGTGAGAGTATATCGCATCAAGTCTATGTTGAGTTTTGGTTTTTCAATTTACTTATTTCGAGTAGCGTTTTTTTTGAGAAAATTTCTTTCTGGTACTTACCGGCAAATCATGCGTGTGAGGTAAATGATCTTTTCTCTAAAAAGAAAAGAAGGAAGGAAGGAAAATGAACGTCATCAGTTAGAGTGAAATATTGCGACGCATAATATTTTTCTATGTTTGAATATTTTACCCCAATTTGTCGACATGATTGACACCAACGTAATGAGAGATTCGATCTTTGACGCCGATGGGAACCGGGTTGAACAATAGCAATTTTTCGTTCCAATTATGGGGCGAAATGATTTTTGCGTGACTGAATTACCAAAATTCTCACTTGGCCACCCCCTGGCACCACCGTTGGTAGCAAAGTAAGACGAAGTTCAGTTATCACAACTCAGCGCCAGTAGCGCCTGCTTGCCTGATTCGCCGATTCGATTACGCCCCTCACTCTTTGGGGCCATATTTGCGGAAAGTTCACGTGGAAAGTTAAACGCAAACAAGCACTAAACGAGCAGCGGAGGCGCGTGGAGACGCCCGGATGTCTGGCCGCGAAGAAGCGACCAACCGAAACCGAGGCCTCTCCGATAGCGTCTCATTAACTTTGATTTATTTTCGTTGGATTTTTTTTGTTTTGCTGTTCGCACGATGGCAGGGTGCCATTGCGGAACTTGACGGCTAATTTTACGTTTCGTTTAAAAGTATTTCGTATCAGATGTTTACTTACCCTATGCCTATCTAGTGGATCACCGTAAACGTCTCTCCCCCTCCTATATACAAGTTCGTCATATCGCGTTCTATCTTCCGGAAAAATTAACTCTCTTATTTCTGTTACTAAAGTATGCTGCGAAAGGAAGGAAAAAAAGGTCACAGTCACAGGGCTCGTAAAATTGACACGCAACTTACCTTTTCGGGTGTATCTAACATTTCTAATAAAACAGATACGAAGGCCTCTATGGTCATTCCTCTAGCACCATATTCCGCTATATAATATGATAAGTTAGCAAAATGATGACGAGGTAATAAGGATCTGGCTTTTTCTTCTACCATCGCTGACACCGGACATTTCCTGCGGGTCCTGTGGGGAGATAGAAAGAGAAAGAAGAAAGAAAGTATACAGAGCAATGCTAGTAGACAAGTCTGACCTTTGGCGGGGCGCAACATAAACATAAAACTGAAAAGGTCAAATGACGGAGAGTGTTTGACGGGGGTTCACTGCAATCACGCAGTGTTTAGCAATAAAATTGAATTAATTTTGAGACGCAGTTGTAATTTGCGACTACGAAGTGGAACGACATTTTCGAGATTCTTTGGCAATAAGAACGTTGTAACTATCAAATTTTACATCGTCTGATGATGTGCGAGAGAGCCTTTCTAGTTCATCCGATTTCCGTACATACTCGTGCGGGTAGCAAATTGCAGCACAAGTGATACTAACCATTAAAATGAGTGGTTGAGATTTGAAACTTACATTAAATTATCGTTCATTTTCCGAGAGTAAGAGTTTTTGTGATATTTGTGATTTAGTTGATGACAAAAAAGACAATTGAACGGGGAAAATAGGATTCGTCATAGCACGATAGTTCAGTCCAATTGAAACTATTTCTTCGAGACACATTTGTATTTTTTTGGGGTTCCAAATAATGGTTTTTTCGAAGTGATGATTTGAGTTATAAAGTAAAATAATTTTGAGTTAAAGTTTGAGTTTGAGTTAAAGAGTAAAATAAAACAAAAGCCATTCGGAGCCATATCAGGTAAATACGGTGCCTTCTCAGTAACATTGGCTGGCTGAGCGATGGGTGAGACTGTGCGCTATTATTCTGCTACTTTTACACGATTGGTTTTTTGAAGAAAATTTTGGTCATTCACAGGGCTGTGGAGTCGGAGAAAAATTTTCTCGACTCCGACTCTGATTTCGACTCCCCACAATAAATACAGAGCCTCCGATTCCTGCTGAAAAAAAATGAAATAAATCGAAGCCAAGTTTTTGATTAGAACGTTTTATTTATTTTTTAATTTATTGCATCCCACAACCACAGCTTTCGCTCGTTAATTAACGACATAAATTAAGATGAAGACGGTTATATTGACGTAGGACTACGTCTAACCGGATGATATAGGGGATAAAATGTAAATCTAGACACTGAACGTGTAGCGTCTTAAGTGCAGTGGGCTGTAAAAACTGCTGCATATTCCGCTGCGCGATTCCAAAGCTGCCTTAACGCAGCTTGCCCAGCGAGAGAAACCAAATTCCCCCCCGTGGCACAGTGGTCCCTGAGAAAATATAGGCGGCCCAAACCCAAAAAATGAAGTTGCATAAAAACAAAAAAAAACCCTAAAGTCCCTTATTCTAGGATGTTCAAGGCATCTAGGATCACGTGTTTCACCCCATTCCGCGCGCGCATCATTGCTCTGCATATGCAACGCGATAGGATATCAGTCTCGCATGCTCGCCGGTGCCACTATTTCGCGTGTGTTTTTCTAACATGTGTTTTGGTGAAGTTTTTGAACGATTTTTTTTGGCTCATTATGTTTCTAGAAGCATTTTTAACGATGAAATTTGCATTTGTTGTCAGCTTCAAAATTCGGTTGGTTGTAGTATGTGTTAACTCCACACAAAGTAAGTACTATTTTGGAAGTTTAATTGTGACGTAGAACTACGTCTTTCAGGAAAGGTGCCAAATCAGAAAACATGTCACGTTTTTGTGAAATAAAGTTAACGTTAATGACTATTCTCACAGCTAACAAATTATGATACTTTGCACACCAATGGAATCGGAAATTCTCTAAGATTCGTTTGATATATTATACAGTACAATCCACTAATGCCAATCTACTAAACAGTTTAAAATAATTATAACTGGAAGCCTTCAAAATTCTCATACATTTGTTCTGCCGATTTGTGTACATTCCCGAACAGAAGTGTCAATAACGAGCAACTTGTACATTCGTTTCTGCCCGTTTTCAACATACAGTAAAACCTGTTTTTGTGTCGTTTTTTGTGCGATTTATGTTCTTGTGCGGTTTTTTTTGTGCGATTCTTTTTTGTGCGGTGTAGGAAAAAAAGCATATTTGTTATCGTCCATTTATTTTTTTTTATCGCCCATTTAGTTTTATTTTTGATGGCATATATTTCAGTGCGAAAAAAGTATATTTGCGTCTCAATTATCCACTTCTGAAATCATTCCTCTCCTCTCATCAAATGTTCTAAATTTTTCTATGTTTTTGCATGACATGATTTCTAGCAGCAACAAGTTTCGACATGCAACTAAAAGCACAAAACAGCCACGCGCAACCGAAAAGGCGAAGTGTCCCATCGCAAAGCAGGGAAACAAAAGGAAATTGAACAATGAATGGCGTGGATTTAAGTTATTTTTTTGAGGGAAATTTTTTTTTATGCGGTCCCTATCTACCGCACAAAAAAGTTTTTTTTAATGTGTACCAAACACCATTTTTTAAAACTGATGGTGAAGTTTTGCACGATTTTTTATGCGACTTTTTTTGTGCGGTCCCTATCCCTCGCACAAAAAAAAGGTTTGCCTGTATTTGGTTTTCATAAGCCATTCGCGATTTGAAGCCACACCACTTCTCGTTTGGTGGTCATCGAAGCAACATGGTTGCCGCAGAGCATCGAGCGTGAGAGGACTGTTTTCTAGACGGGTGAAGGAGGAGTATGGAATAGAGTTTCTTTCAACAAGAGCCCTTCTCAGGGCTAGAGGCGAAAACCAAAAATAGAATATAATGAAAACACAGATGCGAGTGAGCTAGCATAACACAAAGAGCGGATATCATTCATGTCTAATACTGATTTCACACACATACACACACAGCTCGAAACAAGGAGAAGAAGCCCTCTGTATCGAGGTGCGCTACGACAAAGAAGAGCAGCATTCGAGGATTTTTTTTGCTAGTGCGTATATGGAATAGTATTCAGAATTTTGGAATATCAAGGGTGTGTCACATCAAATTGCATCACGGAAAAAAACGCTGTAGAAATTTAATTTTTAGGAATTATATCTTCAGCTTTCGCTTATAATCAGATAAGAGTGTATAGATCACGTTAGCCATGCTTCACTGTCAATTTTTCGTAAATTTGGAAAAATATCGTCGAACGAAAAAGAGCGTCGTGAATTAATCCTGTGCACTCATTTCGAGAATCCGGAGTTGTCACATCGGGACATCGGTAAGATGCTGGGAATCGTCCTATCCACGGTCAGCAGAGTACTAAAACGATACTTCGAGAACCTAACCATCGACCGGAAGGTGAAGAACGGCAACAATGGATGCTCCGTCAGTGAAAAAGATCACAAGCGCGTCGTTAAGCAGTTTAGACGTGATCCGAGAAGTTCGGTCCGGGATGTCGCCAATAAGCTGAATTTGTCAAGTTCATTCGTCCAGCGGACCAAGCAGCGAGAGGGCCTGCGTACATACAAGGTTCAGAAGGCTCCTAACCGCGACGAAAGTCAAAACATGGTGGAGAAGACGCGAGCCCGGAAACTGTACACCGAAATGCTGACGAAATCCACATTGCCTGGTAATGGACGACGAAACCTACGTCAAAGCAGACTTTCGTCAGCTGCCGGGCCTGTTGTTCTTCTCCGCAGAGGACAAATTTAGCGTTCCGGAGGAGATTCGCAAGCAGAAACTATCCAAGTTTGCCAAAAAGTACATGGTGTGGCAAGCGATCTACTCTTGCGGAAAGCGGAGCGCCCCCTTCGTGATGACCGGCACGGTAAACGGGCAGGTTTACTTTAAGGAGTGCCTACAGAAGCGCTTACTACCACTATTGAAGCAGCACGAAGGCCCGACCATCTTCTGGCCGGATCTCGCTTCGTGCCACTATTCAAAGGACGTGTTGGAGTGGTACGAATCCAACGGGGTCACCTTCGTGCCAAAGGAAATGAACCCGCCCAACGCGCCGGAGCTTCGCCCAATAGAGAAATATTGGGCGATTATGAAGCAGGCCCTCCGGAAGAACCCAAAAGTTGTCAAATCGGAGGTGGACTTCAAGAGAAAATGGATTTCTTTTAAAAAAAAACTACAACCTGACGTTGTACAGAACCTTATGGACGGGGTAAAGAGGAAGGTGCGAGCATACGGGCTTGGGCTCGAAATATGAATAAAAAGAAAATGCCAAAAGTTGTTAAATAATTTTAATTTTACTGTCTAAAATTTTCAAAAAGATCGGTCTACTGGGCGAATTTCTACAGCGTTTTTTCCGTGATGCAATTTGATGTGACACACCCTTTAGATATACACTGCCGAATATAGGAGCAAAAGGGTTCATAGTATGTGATCGATATCTGAGTGGGATGGAGAAAGTCTGATGCGAGTTGAACCAAACAAACGAGAAATGCTGATAGCTTTCGACTCTACTCGAATCTTTCGAGTCAACTTAAGTAATAAAAAATTAAATAGCTAAAAAGATATTACAAAAATTTCGATGCATTCTAAAATAATATCCGAAGTGATAAACGAGTGGATTGAATGATATGATTCCGTAGTTCTACGTCGAAAACTTCGGTCGTGTCCTAGATACAACCACTTACAATTTTTTAAAGTACAGATGAGTAAGATTTTTGACCTCTCTGGTACAGATTTAAATGTGGCAACACTGATAGCAATTCCTTCTGTGACCTTTTCAGGTTGAAAAATTCGAGGAATATTAAAATAATTTCTCGGCTACCTTCTCAGGATGTCAAAAATAACCTCGGTCGCCAAGATTGAAAAACTTCTGAAACGTAACACGTGCGATGAAGATATATAGAGTTCGAGATTTTTGGAAGGATTTTTCTTAGTGACCTTCTCAGGTCAGGAAAAATGCTGGTACTACGCACGACGAATAACGAACTGTATGACCGGTCTAGTATTGGGCGATCTTTATAAAAAGATCGATCTTGTCGAATCGATTTTCCAAACGGCGTAGAGATCGATCCACTGATTAAATCGGTACCAAAGAACCGATCTTCGAAAAATCGAAAACTTTTTATCCAATGTATCTGCTTATTCTATAGGAGTGTCGTCTTTTCTTTAAACAGGAGTTAACACAAAATGCAGCAATCGGCACTGTACCATTTCATCAGCACGCATCCTTGAATAACGATTAGTCATATAAACGAGACCCTTGCCGTGATTATGCTTACCACCAAAAACATCGGAATGAGAATAAGAACAAGACAACGAAAGAGACGCGATAAGAACGATAATGCTTGAGCCAGATAAACTTTGTGAAACTCTAGCATGGACATAATGTTCAGTCCCTTTTTAGTGTTGAATAAACGAGGAGCTTCGCTCTCATTTAAATAAATGTTTTATTTTTTAACTCAGGGAATACAAATTTCATATTTATCGAAAGCATTTTGTTTTGTTCCTCAGCATGCAGGCCACAAAAATGTTAAAAGTCCAGAACGAATCCAGGGCATTCTTCTTGTGCCGTCAAGGAGTCGTTTTCTTGAAAACATTAATTGAAAAAACGAATTAAACAACTTGTGTTTGCCCAGAACTCAGCTGACAACGATCCCATTAAAGCAAATCGCTGCCGCTAGTTATGTATCTGTCAGCATTTACGCGGAAGTGACTCGTAGAAGATGCGATTCAAATTTGGACATTATGCTTGGAAAAATTGTTAGGTGGTCTTTGGTGAGATTGAAATCTATGTACACTGAAAAACAAATCTACAAAAAGGTCGAAATCTAAAGTCAAAAAAATCGAAAGCAAAAAAATCGGTTTTGTCGATTTTCTCGATCGATCCAAAAAATCGGAAATCGGAATGGAAAAGATCGATCTCATGAAAATCGATCCGAGATCGCCCAATCTTAGATCGGTCCGATTAGAATGGATATTTCCGAATTCTCGTTTCACGCAATAGTTGAGAGTTCGCATTTTCAGAATCACATCACTCACCACAGAGAATCATGATTCATCTTACCCGTTCCCACTAATATTTTTTCCTTACATTGTACCGAACATTCCCTGACCGTGACAAGCCACTAACGCCGATGAAGGCTGTTACCAGACAGAGGTCCAGCTAGAGACCTGCAGAGCGGACTGTTCACGGGTCTCAAACGCCCTCTTCCATGCGGGTTCATTGCACAGGGGCGTTCCTACCCACAATGAGGCAACTCAGGAGGGAGGAAGGACGACATTTCACGGGTATAGAGCTTTTGTTGATCACTTCTGAATAAGGGTTACTCACGGCACTCTGGTAGAGACTGCCAGTCACCGAATGTTGCGGCTCCGAGTTGAAGGAAACTCGGAGAAACTGACACTGCGTCCTTGAGCTCGGTCCTCCTGGTCGGGTGGGATACTCTCCCACAACTCACTCGGGTAACACTCCCCACTATCACACGCACGGACACCCCGGACACACTGACCCGGACCTTCGTTTTTTTCTACGCGGCCACCTCTCTTTACTTCCGTCACGCGCTTCAAACTCTCCCCACTCACGGCTTTGGCGCTCCCCACAAAAGTGCTTGGCTTTTCAATCTTTTCTTTTCGACCTCCCCTTCTCTCTTTTTCTCCAAACTTTCTCCCTTTCCCACTGCATTGTCCTCCTCTCTATTTTTTTGTTCCGTAGGTTCGCATTTCCGTTCAACGTAAACATCGCAGGGAAGATTGAGTGGAGATTGGAATGACTCAAAAACGAACTTATGCAACTTTCCCGTCGACGTTGAGATGGCGCTAGTCGCAAGCTGCCAGTTTGAGGGTTTAACACTACGTTACAACATGATAATCACAAAAGAACCGCGCTATAGAGACAACCCTTCTGTCACGAATTTCATACTAACATTCCTTCCCTTCCCCTGGTGACTGTGAGGACGTGGCCGGTGTCGTTATGCACAATGAGAATGATTTGCTACTCCCAAGCGTCATTCAGTGTGTTCTTTGTGCAATTTCACTGGTACAGGTCAATCACGGAGAGCAACTACAAAACATTCATCAACATACAATGAATTGAAGATTTTCAACAACATTAATGAGCAGTAAATGTTGTAGAAGATTTCCGTTAAAATTATTCATCCACTAGCTGACCCGGCAAACTTCGTCCCGCCAAAAATTGATTTTTCTTGATCACATCCACGTTTTCTTATTAAGCGCACGATCATGGGTCCAATCGCAGAACTGTTCATTGATTGATCTTCTAAACTACCCTTTAAAATTACCTTTTACTATAAAATTCCTAGTACTTCTACCAAAACTCGTCATTATAATATCAGATTATTTTCAGACACTACCCTCGCTCAAGATTTTTCAACCACTTGCAAATAACTTGGCTCTCCGTTACATGGAATAAATGTTTGATATAGAAAATATGATAGAATAAAGACAGCCGTAAATCGGACAATTTCTTTCTCGAGTTTTCGGCGATCAATTTTTATTTATATAGATAGAAGACGATATATGAGTGCGTTCTGTCACATTAAAATCCATTTCCACTTTCGAACGAAGAACAATTTCGTTAGCGCAAACATCAAATGGACTAACAACGCTTGTCAATATGTAATTGTTTGCTTGATTAATTCCCGAGTAATTCAGAAATTTGAGATTCATTTGTATGGCAGCCCCTTCTTATGGCGGGTTTACACTAGGGAGATCTATAGCTATAGATGGATTTATTCACCTGAAAATAGGTGTAAACGGGTGAGAATAAATATGATACACTTTTCGAGGTATATATAACTTGAATAAATTCAACATATGTAAACGCTTGTGAATTACTCACTGGTGAGAAATCACTAAAGTTGGATGCAGTTCTACTTCAGGTGAATAAATTCACCGAAAATATGAATATATTCATTATAGAAGTTCACGCTTGTGTAAACGATTGATGCGATTTCTATAAATCGCATCATATTTCTTCACATGAATATATCCCTAGTCTAAACCCACCCTTAGAGAGGGTGAAGGAGTGTCTAACTACCATAAAAACATTTATTGTACTCTGAAACCTCCACATGCCAACTTTGGTTTCGTTTGCTTGATTAATTTCCGAGTAATGCAGAAATTTGTGTTTCATTTGTATTCGGAAATCTTTTTAATGTCTTCAGAGATGACCGTAATCTTCACAAATCCCATAAAAAATCGGGAGGCGGCGTCCTCATTGCTATTAATTCATTAATAAATTCAGAACATATTCCAACAACAAAATTCGACGAGTTTGAGCAAGTATGGGTCAGAGCACTTATTGCGGGAGAGATACATATATTTGCATCTGTTTACTTCCCCCATGATCGTACTCAAATTAGTTGTTATGAAAAATTCTTTGAAGTTGCTGAAAATATTTTATCTTCCTTTGCACCAAAAATGCTTCTTGGATTTCTTGTTGACATATATTACCGAAGATTTTTGTGTGACTGAATCATTAACTCCACTTTGGAAGAATGAAGCTTTTCATACAGCTATCGAATATTCTATATTTATAGATATTTGCAATGGATTTGAAGGCAATGGATAATGGTAATCAAGTTGAAGCTCTATACACTGACTTTAGTAAGGCTTTCGATCGTGTTGATATACCCTTATTCCTTCTAAAACTTCAGAAAAAAGGGATAGAAGTCAAGCTATTGAAATGGCTAGAATCATATTTGACTGACCGCACGCCAATGGCAAGATTTAATGGGAAAATTTCAAAATCAATATTTGTTACCTCCGGAGTTCCTCAAGGCTCTCATTTGGGGCCGCCTTTGTTCATTTTATTTGTTAATGACGTTTGCGTTTTTCTTAACAGTGTTAAGGCACTTATCTACGCAGATGATATGAAACTGTATATGGAAATAAAGAATGAAGAAGACTCTCAAACATTCAAAAATGAAGTTGACATATTTTATAAATGGTGCACTAAGAGTTTATTACAGCTCAATGTTAGGAAATGCACTTTGATGACTTTTACAAGAAGAAGAGCACACTTGAACTATGGTGTTAAGCTGGGAAATCAACCCATCAACAGATGTCAACGAGTAAGAAACTCAGGCGTGGTCATAGATTCGAAACTAACCATCGTTGATCATTATAATATTAGGCTGTCAAAAAAGTCCTGCGGTATTTCCGCGAGGTGTCGTTGTAAGCGCGTAGTTCTAGTTGTATTCATTGTATCGAGTCATACTATAGCTTGTTGAAAGGTATTTTGCGCGCTATAATATAGTCCTTGACAGTGTTTTGTTTGGTTAAGTCGTTCGTGAGTTATAGTGTCGCAAATATGGAGCAAAATACATATTTTACAGTACTACTATGACAAAGGCAAAAATGCATCTCAAGCTGCCAATAAAATTTGTGCAGTTTATGGACCCGATACAGTTTCCATTTCCACCGCACAACGATAGTTTCAACGTTTTCGTTCTGGTGTAGAGGTCGTCGAAGATGCGCCACGCTCCGGAAGGCCTGTCGTCGAAAATTGCGACAAAATCGCTGAATTAGCCGAGAAAGACCGGCATAGTAGCAGCCGTAGCATCGGCCAAGAGCTGGGGATAAGTCATCAAACCGTTATTAACCATTTGAAGAAGCTTGGATTCACAAAGAAGCTCGATGTATGGGTGCCACACACGTTGACGCAAAAAAACATCTTTGACCGTATCGACGCATGTGAATCGCAACAAATCGACCCGTTTCTAAAGCGGATGGTGACTGGCGATGAAAAGTGGGTCACTTACGACAACGTGAAGCGCAAACGGTCGTGGTCGAAGCCCGCTGAAGCGGCTCAGACGGTGGCCAAGTCCTCATTAACGGCCAGGAAGGTTCTGCTGTGTGTTTGGTGGGATTGTCAAGGAATAATCTATTATGAGCTGCTTCCCTATAGCCAAACGCTCAATTCGGACCTGTACTGCCAACAACTGGACCGCTTGAAGGTAGCACTCATGAAGAAGAGGCCATCTTTGATAAACAGAGGCCGCATTGTCTTCCATCAGGACAACGCCAGGCCACACACCACTTTGGTGACGCGCCAGAAGCTCCGGGAGCTCGGATGGGAGGTTCTTTTGCATCCGCCGTATAGTCCGGACCTTGCACCAAGTGACTACCACCTGTTTTTGTCCATGGCGAACGAGCTAGGTAGTCAGAAGTTAGCCACAAAAGAGGCCTGTGAAAATTGGCTATCCGAGTTTTTTGCCAATAAGAAAGCGAGCTTCTATAACAGGGGTATTATGAAGTTGGCATCTCGTTGGGAACAAGTCATCGAACAAAACGGCGCATATTTGACTTAAAACAGATGATTGTAACTAATTTTATGAACAAATGAAAATTCAAAAAAAATACCGCAGGACTTTTTTGACAGCCTAATACAATCATCCATAGAGCAAATAATATGTTGAGCTTCATTAAACGCTTTAGTTATCATTTCCACGATCCGTACACAATAAAGACATTGTATATAACATATGTCAGATCAATTTTCGCATACTTTAGTATTGTATGGTCCCCCTATATAACTTCACACGAAGACAAAATTGAATCTGTACAAATACAGTTTTTATTATTTGCACTTCGTAAACTAGGCTGGTCTTCATATCATCTCCCTCCATATGAAGCACGCTGTATGCTAATCAATATTAAAAGCCTAAAAGAACGTCGGAACTCTGCCATGATTATATTTATTATTGATATCATATCACAACGAGTGGACTCAGAAGAAATATTAGGAAACCTAAATTTTTACGCACCGATTAGACACCTGAGAAACCCTAACATTTTCTACATAGATTACCGAAGAACGAATTATGCCAAATATAGTCCTATTAATCGTATGATGAGCCTCTGTAACGAACACAGTGAAATAATTGAAGTAACCATGTCAAGGTCAATGCTCAAAGACTATCTGAATAGAATAAGATATAGTTAAATTTCAGTGTAATATTTGGGCAGCATATTTAGTGGTTTGCAAAATAAATAAATAAATAAATAAAGTAATTCGTGAAACAACAATGCTCTGAACATAGGTTCTTTAAAGCACCCACACTGGAAATTCTCTATTGATGAATGAAGCCAATCATGAATTCTTGAATGTATTCTGGAGTGGCAAGCTCTACAATATGCGTGACCTCAGTGCATGTCGAAAGAAATTTCTTTTAGGAAAAATCCCCCGGCAAGAACGGGAATTGAACCCTAAACCCCGGCATGATAATGTGTGACACCAACCACTCGGCCACGGGAGCATCCCCAATCATAAATGGCATAAATGTTATATTATACCGATGAAAAAAAAGAACAAACTTCTTAGTAACAAACTCAATAACTTACAAACTCTCTCAAAATAATTGCGAGGAGCAAGAAAAACCACGAAGCAATAAAAACACACAGGATGCTTGAATTTGAAACTTACCTCACTCCGGTTGGACTGTAGGCATCCCACGGTTCTGGTTCAACGGTGGTACACGAGTGTGGCACTTTCCCGACGTCCCGCACCAGCAGCGACATCCGCTTGTGGAACTTGAACTGACTAACCGCCTCATCATGGGTTACTTCCATGAAGGATTGGTTGTTCACTTCTAGGATTTGATCGCCGACCTTCAGTGGCGGAGAAGAGGGAGAGGGAGAGAAAAGATGGGAATGGAATGAAAATCTTTAGCATTGCTTCCGCCGTTTTCGATTGAAATTTGTTATTACGAGGTTTACTGCCGGAACTGCGAATAAAAACCATTCAACCCCGAATCGATATTGAAGATTATAGCCACCAATCAAACTAAACCTCCCAGCAGCAGGGGCAGCAAAGTTATGACCCTTTCGATGAATTTTCCGACGATTCAAATTTACGTCCATCGAATGGAGATTACAGCGCTAATATGTGTGGGTGTGTTTGTTGATATAGATGATATTATATATCTTCATCCTTACCATCAGTCCCGCCCGATCCGCAACGCTGTCCTTGTCGACGCCGGTAATAAAAATTCCTAACCCGTACTCCACGCCACCCCGGATCATCAGCCCCAGAGATTGGCCAGGTTCTATCAGCAGGTCTACCCTTCGAACTCTGCAAGCAAAGAAAGCAAAAAAATAAAATAAAATAGAGGAATGGGGCTGAGCACACAGATAGGGTCGTAAATTTATATTCACTGCAGTTGCAGCGCATCGAAGATGGATGGGCTTAAGGCACGGGCTCATGCCGCTCCGAGGGGGATGTGCGGAGGCCGCTATGCTTTGTTGAACCGGTGCAGCTCCTGGTTGGTAAGCATGATCTGAATAGAAAATCACCGACTGCCACATGTGGGAAGTCCATGGGCCGAGGTGCCCCAACATACCACATTTCGGTGTCAATAGAATTATTGTTTTTCCGCAGGGAACACGTTTTGGATTATTTTATGCAGTTTTCTGGGAGGGAAGTTAATGTTCTGAATAAATCATACGTGTGCCGAATGATTTGCTTTGTGGAATCAGTGGAATGAGTAATGGCCACCCTCTGCCCAAACACCATCGCTTTGTCGAGAGTTGGGACAGGAATTCTAGTACTCACCGATCCCTTCGTTCCGGCCGGCGGCCACCATATTCATACGGTGGCGAAGCGGGTCGTCCCTGGCGGTCCATCCAGGAGCACGTTTGCCTGTTCGGTGGTGGTGGGTACACTCCGACCGGACCTCCTCCCGTCACCACGGGTCCAACGGCGGAGCCTGGTCCAACGCCAACCAGTGAGACACTCCCCAGCGGGTCAGCGACGGCAGCTGCCAGCCGACTAGTACTCCCCACAACGCTCGGGGGCGGTCCGAAGCCGTGCAGGGGTGCCGTAGAGTTGATCATGGAGGCCCCTGCCGACGGGGGCGCCCGGACCGTCATGCTGATTTGGCGCGACGATTTCAGGATCTGCACACATCTCTACATTTTAGGTGAGAAGAAAAAGAAAAAGCAAACGGTGGCAATAGAAGAGAGAAAGTTTTCTAAACAGGATAGCTCCGGAGGGAGACAGTTGGAGAGCTTAGAAAGTTTCTAAGATACGAGTGAAAAATGAATAGCGGAAAACGTTGCGGGAATTCTCTACCAAAAAGGGGGAAAAGATGGGAAAAATGAATGCCCATGTACCGAACAGCACTCGAAAAATGCATTGAGAAAATGAAAACAACAGTTTAACAGAAAATGCTACACTACCGGGAAAACGGGAAACCTGTTGGAACTAGGGAAGCAAGCCACAACCTAAACTGCACTGTGGGTGGGATATCGTGGGCAGCAGAAAACTACTGAAGGCAAGTTCTCGAGCATTTAACCTTTAAACTACCGAAAAAGCGAAAAACCAACGAGTATAAATCACAAGGCCCCCTCCTGCTGCCAGCCGGAGCAGAAGTAATCCATTTATTCCAAACAATTACAGCTGATTCCCTGATGAGAGCCGGAAGCCCCTTCAGGGTGGTCGTCGGTAGCGTGCTCTTTTTATGCCACTTTCACTGTTTTCGGCCGCTGTGATACTTGGCTTTTTAGGTAATAGCGAGGGTTTTTATTGTGAGTGAATGTGTGTGCGCTCAAACAAGCCTGAGAAGTCCTCAATTGCTGTGAAAAACGTGAGAAAATGGGTTCCTAGTTTTAAAGCCTTGAAACAGTGTCGTTCAGACAGCGCCTCGGGTTCAATTGTAGGACACCTAATTTTACAGCAGTTTTTAAATACTCGTACTCAAATGAGATTACGAAGAATTAAATGCACGTTGCATCGCTTATTAGTAGTTGGATTATTTATCCGTCCACGAACATACTTTCGGGACCAATTCATCCGACTTCTTACACATATCTGGAAACTCAGAAAAAATGAGTGGTTCTATAGTTGTGAAACGCAGTGTATAATCCGGTTCTAATGCTAATGTGCTAATAAATTGATGGATTGTTAAATAATGGCGTCCGTTATAAATTGCATTCATCCGTGGTTGTTGACTTTCAATTACGAGTTATGAATTCACTTATGTTGTAAATCACAACAAATCAATAAACTGGACACATGGTTTTCCAATTTCTTAACACTAGATTGCCCAAGTAAGTCATTTTGACTGCTTTTCAATTTCAATTAGGAAAGCTGTTATGTATATAATGGCACCGTTTTTTAGAATGTTGTGACTTTTTACACAACATATAACTGTGTTCATTAGTAATTGTAGTTGCCTCCCTCCTCCTTCATTTCCGGAGATATAGATGTGTTATACCTATATAGCCCAAAAGCAGTCATTTTAACTGCTTGAGGAATTTTAAATAATAAAATGACTTTTATTACTGAATTCAGTAAGTTTCGTATATGACTAGTTTCGGCATTGTATTGGAAGGCAGTTTTAATTTTTTTCGATTACCGTTACATGATAACATACAAGTATATAATAAATTGTCACAAATATTGTTATTCGAATTTTTATGCAGTAATATTTGTTCTAACAAGTGTTTTATTTTATTTCTTTTGAGGTTTAGGCAGGAAATGAATGTCGAATAAAAATGAGTTATTGAAAAAGTAAACGAACATAAGTGAAGACTGCTTCGATGTACTGTAGAATCAGATGAAATAAATTGTGAGCTATCATGTGGAGATGAGGCAGATTGTATTCAAAGTGAAACATCTGACACTGAAGATAATGATGAGGAGTCGATAACCAATGATGAAAATGAAAATGTCTTCAATATATGCGGGAAAGCGTGTAGGGTGCTAAGCAGCGCAGACTCTGATGAAGAAACAGAAAACACATTCCAGATGACCGGAACAGTTGTCGATGGTACTGTGTGGGCAAAATTTGACGAAACTGGTGTTCTTGGAAGGTTACCATCTCTATTTGTATTTTCAAGGGTGTGAAAGGGCAAACAGGTAACGCAAAAACGAGCATTAAGGCAGATGGTCTTATCTCGTTGAAAATGGATAACAATATTATGAAGTATATAAAAAAATTGTAAGGGGTTGTATCTAGGACACGACCGCATATTTTCGACGTAGAACTACACAATTATATTATGCAATCCTCTTGTTTACCACTTCGAATATCGTTTTAGAATGCATCGAAATTTTTGTAATAGATTATGTTCTTGGTTATAAATAAATTTGATGAACTTCCGTTTACGTTTGATAAGATGCCTAGGACTACCAAAATATGTGAACGGGAGAATTGTCAAAAGATCATTGTATTTTACATTTCCCTCTGAAATTATTGCACCTCTAGTATCTGAAATGACGATTTTCTCAGGCTTCTCAGTTTAAAAGTACGTTTTAAGGAAACATATTTCGGTTTGCAAAACGACAAGCGAGTACAAAAGTACTCAACACCAAAAAATACCCCCGACTTGCACGTATTTGTAAAGCGGATTCCCCCAGGCACATTGATTTTGATTCTGTGATTCTGTGTTAGGGAAACACAGCTTGGTGGGAAAAAAAATACCCCCAACTTGCATGCGTATTTGCAGAGCGGATTTCCACAGGTACATCGATTTTGAAGTCTGTGTTGGGGAAACCGTAAATCGGGCCAATCAAATCTTGGCAGTTAGGGCGTTTAGATAACGCTTGACATTTTACAGTTATTCAATTGTTCATCTCATGAAAAATAACATTTTGTTAATTGTAATAGACGTGTAGAAATATTTACTATTAATTGATACAAACATCTTTGCGATCTGTTAAGAAATGTTCGAGTTATAAGCATTCAAAGTACGGGTAGGGTTAGCACACAAATCGGCAAGACAAATGTATGGGAAAAAAGAAAGTTCTTCCAGTTTTCATGAATTTAAACCGTTTAGAGATTAGCGAATTGTAATGTATAGCATATCAAAAAAAAAATTGTAAGGGGTTGTATCTAGGACACGACCGCGTATTTCGACGTAGAACTACGCAATTATATTATGCAATCTACTTGTTTACCTCTAGAGATACCATCTGTCCTGATTTAGCAGAACATGTCCTGATTTTGAGATCCTTTTGGGGCGTCTTGATTTATTTTTCATATTCTAGCATTTGTCCTGATGTTCATAGAAAAATCAATTTTGTTGACGAATCATATTTTTTTCAGCGTATTCTGCTTTTAATAATATGTTTTTATTTATGATTATAATTTCGCGAACGCGTATAAAATGACTGTTGCATTATTCATATGCTTCGATTCAGAGTTTTCATTCCATCCACCAAGGTGCTGTTTTTGTGTTTTGTCTCGATATTGATTTTTGATTTTTTTTTAAATGTCAAATGTCATGTCAATGGCATTATCGACGGCTTGCACGGGAAGTACCGTTGTTTTACAGAAGGACTTGAAGTTTATGTGGCTAAATGATGCATGTGTGATTCATATGTGTCGACTAATAGCGGTATGTACATTTTAATATTATGTTGAAACAGAAGTTTGAAATCTACAATGAACCATCACGAGTAAATCTGATTTTGAAAAGCATATCCGAACACCGAAACCATGCAAGAATACTCAATTGGCACCCACTTCCAAATCCATGCTGAACTATGTGGTATAGAAGTCAAATCCATCCGCTTAGAGGATTTAGGCTGCATAAGCAGCTCTTGCATATCATACCATGATGCACTTTAAACAGCTTCAAATCCATGGTTTATACTTCGGAATTCAGAAACCGTGAAAACAAAATTCCTGCGCCATTATCTCCGGAGTATTTTTTTTTCACCGCATGGAACGTTCGAGAAATACGTTAAATAAATGGAATCGAAAAAAGTCTCTTGAAATGCAAATCACATACAACGTGGTTTTTGTATCTATATCTCAAAGAATGACAAAGAGTTGGTCCTAATCGTAGCTGTGACAGGTGTCCTGATTTTTAACTGCGACCAAACGGTACCCCTATTTACCACTCCGAATAATATTTTAGAATGCATAGAATTTTTTGTAATAGATTATGTTCTTCGTTACAAATGAATTGAACATCCTTTAAAGTTTGATATGAGTTTGATAAGACTACCAAAATATGTGAACGGGAAAATTGTCAAACGATCATTGTATTTTACATTTCAATTATTGCACATCTCATGTTCACGTAGTTCTCGAACCGCGAAAGTTCATTCACCTCTGGTATCTGAAATGGCTATTTTCCCAGGCTTCTCAGTTTAAAAGTACGTTTTAGGGAAACATATTCCGGTCTACACAAGAACAAAATTACTCAACACCAAAAAATACCCCCAACTTGCATGTAATTTCAAAGCGGATTCCCCAGGCACATTAACTTTGAAGTCCTTGTTAGGAAAAAAAACACAGCTCATTGGGAAAAAAATACCCCCAACTTGTATATTTTGACAAAGCGGATTCCCCCAGGCACATCGATTTTGAAGTCTGTGTTGGGGAAACCGTAAATCGGACCAATTAAAACTTTGCAGTTAGGGCGTTTAGATAAAGCTTGACATTTTACAGTTATTCAATTGTTCATCTCATGAAAAATAACATTTTATTAATTGTGATAGACGCGTAGAACTAGTTCCTATCAATTGCTGCAAACATCTTTCCGATCTGTTAGGAAATGTTCGAGTTATAAGCATTCGAAATACGGGTAGGGTTAGCACACAAATCGGCAGAACAAATGTATGGGAAAAAAAGGAAGTCCTCCCAGTTTTCATGAATTTAGACCGTTCATAGATTAGCGAATTGTAATGTACAGCATATCAAACAAATCTTAGAGAATTTCCGATTCGATTGGGATGCAAATCATGAGAATTCGTTCACAGTGAAAATGGTTATTAACGTTAACATTATTTCATAAAAACGTGACCTGTTTTCTGATTTGGCACCCTTCCTGAAAGACATAGTTCTACGTCAACAATGCACAAATGTAGACTGCTGAATTTTGAGGAATGATTGAACAACAGAATTATCTGAAATATGTGCATTTATTGGGATTTTATATACTTGTGGAGCTTTGAAAATATTGAGAATAGTCAAGCTTGCTATCAACCAGGGCAAAATATTACAGTTGACGAGCAATTATTTTCGACAAAAAACAGATGCAGATTTTCACAGTATATGCATAATAAACTCAATAAACTTGGCATACAATTGAAATGAATGTTTTGAATGGTTTTTATTATTTGGGGAAAAATCATGCTTCTCAGTGAACACGTTGTTCTGAAACTTGTCAAGCCATTTACAAGATGTTCAAGAAATATCACGACCAATTTTCTCTAGTATGTCACTCGCGACAAAATTATTAACAGAAAAAAACCATTCTAGTTGATGAACCATTAGAGGAAACAAAAACTATCCAAATCAGCTTATCAAACGGAAGATAACATGTCTTGTTTTTCATTCAACTCTGTTATGTAAATCAGAGAATTGTTTTCTTACAGTATATAAAAGCGGTCTAAATAAAAGAGTAGCTGTTCTAGTAGCTGTTCATTTTGACTGCTTTTGGGCAGCATAGGTATACACTAGGTTTCGGTCTTTCTAGTGTTAAATATAGTAACCTGCGGAGGAAACGCTGACGAGTGTCTTACAAATATCTCGTCGACATACAACTCCATGCTTTCAGAATGTTGCAGAACCATCTCTATCGAGATCAATACTAAGGGTAATTATTGCCCTTGGATGACCTACGATCTATGTAATTTGACAAAAATTAAAAATAGATATCTAATGAAATTTAAAAGACGACCTAATGATTCCCACCTATGAGCTAAATCACGTATTGAGAAAAAAAAAACATGGGCTGAAAAATGGGAATGTAAAAAAGCATACTTCGAACAAATGTTGCACTACACGAACCAATCTATAATGTGGAAAAAAATAAATTCCATTTTAGGACGTTCCAAAGAAGAATCCCAAATTAGCCTCATTCATGATGGTAAGGAATCTGAAAACAACAACGAAGTATGCAACATTTTCAACTATTTTTCAAACATTCTTGTATCTCTCAACACAAAACGGGGTAGGTGCTGCTGACTACAGAAGATTTTCTGATTAAATTCCAATATTTGGCATAATAGAGAGTTCAACTGCATTTTCGAGGATTTGTTCAGATATATTCAGGGGCTGTCCACATACCACGTGGACAACTTTAGGGGGGTAGGGGTTACGAAAATGTCCACACTTGTCCACGATAAGGGGGGAGCGGGTTCAGGTAATATCCACGTGGACACACTAAATGGTTTAAAAAACAATCCTTTCTGTATTCAACAATACGTGCATTCTGCATTTCCAAAAGAAGCCATATATATCAATAAAATGGTTGATCTGACTGATAGTCGAATATTCATATTGACGTGGGACTACGTCTAACCAGAGTATATGGGGGGTAAAATGAAACCCTAAACACAGAACATGCAGGAAAAAATGAAAGATTCCGAAAACATATAACTCCAACATTTCTTACTGGATCGGAAAGATATTTGCATCAATTGATAGGGAATATTTCTACGCATCTATCGCGATTAATAAAATGTTATTTTTCATTAGATAAACAATTGAATAACTGTAAAATGTAAAGCGTTATCTAAACGCCCTAACTGCTTCGTTTTGATTGGTCCGATTTACGGTTTTCCCTACACAGCCATCAAAGCCAAGTAGTCTTGGGGAAAACGGCATTGCAAATACATGAAAGTGTGGAGATTTTTGTTCCCTAACACAGACTTCAAAATCAAGGTATCTGGGGAATTGGCTTTGCAAGTAAATGCAAACTGCGAGTACTTTTGTACTCGCTTGCCTTTATGCAGACTAAAGGGTGTGACACATCAAATTGCATCACGGAAAAAACGCTGTAGAAATTCGCCCAGTAGACCGATCCTTTTGAAAATTCTAGACAGTCAAATAAAAACTATTAAACAACTTTTGGCATTTTCTTTTTATTCATACTTCGAGCCCAAGCCCGTATGCTCGCACCTTCCTCTTTACCCCGTCCATAAGGTTCTGTACAACGTCAGGTTGTAGTTTTTTTTGAACAGAAATCCATTTTCTCTTGAAGTCCGCCTCCGATTTGACAACTTTTGGGTTCTTCGGGAGGGCCTGCTTCATAATCGGCCAATATTTCTCTATTGGGCGAAGCTCCGGCGCGTTGGGCGGGTTCATTTCCTTTGGCACGAAGGTGACCCCGTTGGCTTCGTACCACTCCAACACGTCCTTTGAATAGTGGCACGAAGCGAAATCCGGCCAGAAGATGGTCGAGCCCTCGTGCTGCTTCAATAGTGGTAGTAAACGCTTCTGTAGGCACTCCTTAAGGTAAACCTGCCCGTTTACCGTGCCGGTCATCACGAAGGGGGCGCTCCGCTTTCCGCAAGAGCAGATCGCTTGCCACACCATGTACTTTTTGGCAAACTTGGATAGTTTCTGCTTGCGAATCTCCTCCGGAACGCTAAATTTGTCCTCTGCGGAGAAGAACAACAGGCCCGGCAGCTGAAGAAAGTCCGCTTTGACGTAGGTTTCGTCGTCCATTACCAGGCAATGCGGCTTCGTCAGCATTTCGGTGTACAGCTTCCGGGCTCGCGTCTTCCCCACCATGCTTTGCCTTTCGTCGCGGTTAGGAGCCTTCTGAACCTTGTATGTACGCAGGCCCTCCCGCTGCTTGGTCCGCTGGACGAATGAACTTGACAAATTCAGCTTATTGGCGACATCCCGGACCGAACTTCTCGGATCACGTCTAAACTGCTTAACGACGCGCTTGTGATCTTTTTCACTGACGGAGCATCCATTTTTGCCGTTCTTCACCTTCCGGTCGATGGTTAGGTTCTCGAAGTATCGTTTTAGTACTCTGCTGACCGTGGATTGGACGATTCCCAGCATCTTACCGATGTCTCGATGTGACAACTCCGGATTCTCGAAATGAGTGCACAGGATTAATTCACGACGCTTTTTTTCGTTCGACGATATTTTTCCAAACTTACGAAAAATTGACAGTGAAGCATGGCCAACGTGATCTATACACTCTTATCTGATTATAAGCGAAAGCTGAAGATATAATTCCTAAAAATTAAATTTCTACAGCGTTTTTTCCGTGATGCAATTTGATGTGACACACCCTTTAGAATATGTTTCCTTAACACGGTCTTTTGAACTTAGGAACCTGAGAAAATCGAAACACTAGACACTAGAGGCGAATGAATTTTCAAGTTTAAAGCCTCTATAGTATAAAAAGTAGAAGTTGAAGTTGTTGATTCATGCACCCGCATGTTTTTTCTGTCCTCCGAAAAGTGTTTTTCTAACACGGATTACAAAAGTGGGTACGAACACAACGTTCTGGCTCGGTTATTCAAGATTGCATTGAAGGATATGCCTTCATATCCTCTGCTCATTGATTTTGTTCGCATACCATTTGATGATTGGATAAAATGTTGATAACCACTTGCTGCGATAACGCCTTTTGATTAAACAATATGCGTTCGACATACATGTCAAAACCTTAATGCCTGAAGTTCATCAAATCAAGCAAATTCGCGGTTCGAAAAGTACGCATACTTGAGAGATGCAAACTTCAGAAGGAAATGTAAAATAAAAAAGTCGTTTCATAATTCTTCCACTCACATATTTTGTCCTAGACATCATACAAACGTGAAAGGATTTACTTGTAACGAAGAACATAATCTATCACAATGCATGAATTGACCTTACATGACATTTATTCAATGTTTTCACTTACATAGCAAATATATTGAATTCAATTAAATTCGGAAATTATTTAATCGAATCAAAAATTTAGTCAATACAAAGTCAATACAATTCTTTCCTGACTGTTTATTCTGAGAATAACATACACGAATTAAGAGCAATCGATTTATTTTCATTTGTTTTAGAGAATCATGGATGAAAATGAGAGATGAAGACTCCACCAAAACTGCTTTGTTTAAATTTTTAATACTCCCAAGTTTTGGTTCCAAAATTAAACACGAACAACATACGGATGCGAATGCCGTATCTCTGGAGGTGTTGTCCCTGGCAACGAAGACAATCTTCGTTGAACTGTTATATTTTCTAGAACACACTTCTATTGGGTTGTCCGGGAAGTTTGTGCTGCCACTGATGACAAACAAATTAGGACACTGATCAAGAATAATCCTCAGTACACAACACATGAAATAGCAGATTCATCACAAATATTTATATTCATGAGCCCCTGGTTAACCTTGGTTACGTAAAACACTGCAATGGATGGACGATGAAAAGTTTCATCATCATCACAACAATGTTGGTTTATAGGAATATTCTCACGCCGAAAAAAGGCGACATGTTCATCGATAGAATAGGAATACTCTTACGCCTAAATGGCTACTGTGTAATAGATAAAAATGTGTATCGATAAGATAGGAATACTCTTACGCCAGAAAATGGGTTTGGGCAAGCGAAATGAACCATCATTAGCTATCCCCTAAACCGATCTTCACTTGGAGGAAATCATCCTTTGTGTCTGGTGGGATTGGGAATTCCGTATTTTGTATTCAAAAAGAACCGACAGAAGACGTACAATCGAACCTGGATTCCACTAGTTCTGAAGACATTGACAGACGGCGAGGTAAAAGTTGGGTATACCAGTTCCAAGCGCCTCCACGAATATACTAGTGTACCTCAAAATTTCATCTTACTGTTCGTTTGCACCTATGTGGAAGATAACCTTTTAGTAGTGATGAGGAACACGCATATGGCATTAAGCATCAAGATCTAGGCAGTTACCAATGATATTGGTAATTGAGCTGTCTATCGAGGTTTCCTACTTTAGAGGCAAATGAGCAGAAACTTTAACATGGTGGTCAAAATTTACAACAGGGATGCGTTCGGGAGCCAAAATTTACAACGAACGCATCTCTCGCCCTAGAACGGTGAAAATACTGTGTAGTCGACTGCAACCTGAATTTCCATCACCATGTCGACGCGGTGAGGAAGAACTGTGTGTTTTCTTTTGAAACCATTACCAAACTTCACAACAGTAATAACCGAATGACCCGTTGACGGGTGGCCAAAGGTGGTCTTTTTCTTTTTACAAAAATGCACTGCGGATTATCTTTGGCCTGCTACCATAAACACCAGTAGTCTCGGTATGCGCTGAAGTAGGGTAACCTCCGTTTGACATCTTCGTGGACCCGGCGATAGTCTCCAGAACTGTGAGCTTCCTCGCCTAAACCAGTGAAGATGAGGAGACGGCCCAGACTGTATTAGTAAAAAATTCGTACAACCCGTGACTCACTCTGACCTCCCACCGATACCTAAAAAACTTTCGAGCGGGAGCGAGTTCAATGGGCTTGAAGCAAACTGTTGTCGAATTTATCTCACGAAAACACCACGGAAATGCCCCGTTGAAGCGAGGCTGTTTCTCAGGAGGACCAAAGGCTGCATAAACAGTTTGCCTGAAATACGAGAACCTTCGGAATTTTTATGAGATCAACGGGAGAATTTGTGGTCTTCCTTGGTGATTACCTTTCATGAACTGCTACACTGTTTTGTTTTCTGAAAGGAGCTATGCATTTTAAATTTTAAATAAGAAATTGTAATCCAAAGATTCTTGTTTCTTTCCCTTCGCGACAAGGGGAAAAAGAAAAGTCGGCTTTTTTGAACGGTGGGGATACACCACCAGGAATTCTGGCAATCGGACATCTTCTTCAAACGACCAAGGAAAACAACCCATTGTTTAAATGTATTGAAATTCTCGTGATATAAACATTTTGAATTGTTTATCCGTATCTGCATGTAAAGTCAATTAATGTTGGTAATAAGTTCATTGCAAACACGCTTCGCGGTACTTATTTGGTCGTTTTTGCCAGCCCATTAGTCTCAGAAGAGGAGAGGATAACTGAAAGTCTCAAAAAATAAAGAATAAAAAATGTAATATAACGTAAGCCGGGTTCAGACGGTGCGAGTAAGCATACGAGTCGGTCTAGTCAGTTACTGCAGTGCAGCTACTACCACCGTGTGAACACATCATGCCAGTTAGTGTCATGTGTGATTCGGCGTGCGAGCTACTTCAAAGTTTTTTGAATTTACTCGCACTCGCATCCCTCAAAACGTCAAAAACAGAATTTAGCGCTCGAATCAGGGATGCCAAATCATTATATTGTCTTTACATGTCTTTATTTTTAAGATATTTGAAAATATGCGAAGATATTTATAAACTTGAAAAATATTGGAAAAACAAATAAAACCCTCATAGTTCCTAAACGAAATCGTTGTTATTTTGTTTTGCACGCTGGGTGATTGCTGTTTCTGACTATTTGATGGACATTTGATAAATCGCCTGGCATCTCTGATAAACCCGTGCCGTAGTATCTAGTTTCTTGCCAGCAGCTCACATTGTGTGAACGGACGAGGCGAGTCAACCATTTGTCAAGCGAGTTCACCGCGTGTCAGTAGCTGCTCATTGTGAAGTCAGCTACTAGCAACGTATAAATGGGCCTGTAATATCAACGTGAATAGACTTTGGAAGAAACTAAACAGCTATACAAATAATTTCACAGGTTCAGCCTGTGAAAATAAACGAATTTAATAAAAAAAAATTTCACAGGAAATGTTGGGGAGAAAATCAAAGAATTAAGAACAACCTGCTTCTTTTTATAGAACTAAAATTTCTATCAATGTCAAACCATAAAATAGAAAATAGAAAAAAAAACTTAAAATGGGATTTAAGCGCAATTCAATTACTTTCCGATTTTTTTTTCAAAAAATGAAGAAATGTCCACGTGGACAACATGGGGAGGGGTATACATAATGACCACGCTCGTCCACGTAGGGGGAGGGGGGTGTCTAAAATCGTGCTTTTTCTGTCCACGTGGTATGTGCCCCTCATTAGAATATAGTCTACAGGGAGGTATCCGAGCAGTGGTTGCACCAATATTGAAATCCGACGGTTCTACAATTCCGAGCAATTACAGACCCATTTCAACACTATCTGTGTGTAATAAAGTAATTGAAAAATTGTTTGTGTAGAGACTTCTTGATTTTTTGAATCAACATCGAGTTTTCTACAAGATTCAATATGGATTCTGACATGGGTGCAGCACTACAACTGCCATCACTGAACTTGTAGATAAAATAGTTCAAGGAACCGATCGCAACATGATTTTTGGCGCACTCTTTTTAGATCTCAAAAAAGCTTTCGATACAATCGACCACAAAAAAGTATTAAAAAAAAGGATGGTGTACGAGGAAAAGCCAACGATCTTGTACAAAGTTTTCTCTCTGATAGACAAAAATACGTATCTTCAAATAATCCAAAAAGTACCCTATGTCAAATAAATGCTGGTGTACCCCAAGGCTGTAATATCGGATCACTATTATTTCAATTGTACATAAACGATATCGGGAACATGTCATTTATTTGAACTGCTAGTTGACACAGCATTATATTACCCTTGCTCAGATGTCAAAAGTGTAGTGTCAAACATTGGATAAGATATGACTATTCTGTGAATATACTTCCAATGTAATTTATTGTCACTCAATTTATCGAAAACCAAATACATAGCCATTCCATTCTACAAGAGAAAAAATCCCCATTTGCTCTGACCCTATGACTATGGATGTTTCAATTGAAAGCGTAACACACTTTGAATACCTTGGGGTACTATTGTTTGCGTCTAATATCGTGGATGTATCAAATAAACTATCTTGAAAAAAAAAATTGCTTACTTTGCTGAATTTTTAAAGACAGTATTCACTTTTATGCCACAGAAAAATTTTAATCAATTTTTATTTTGTATGCATTCATTTTCAATTGCAGTAAGGAATAATAGTGTGGATTCATACATGCAAAACAATATTTGAGAAGTTACAATCATTGCAGAATAGATGCTTGAAATAATATATAAACTACCTACTTTTCATTATACTTTAGACTTATACTCTGACAGCCCTAACTGTACACTCTGTCCAACTTCTATAAGACCACCCTGATTCTATTTCGTTGCAACACAAACAGTTAGAATTTCAACAAGATACATTAATACATTGTAGACTGCTTAGAATAAAGTATATTTAACGTCAATTCCGTTCAAAAAAGTTGTTTGTTTATTTATTGTGCTTAAATATGACAATTTCAGTTGTCCAGTTTCTATAACACCACTTCAATATTCATAAGTATTATCAATGAAAAATTCAAAACGATAGGTCTATTTACATGTCAATAATTGGTAACCTTGCCATTTCGGCTAATAACCTTGGAAATACGTGTTGGAAAACTATTTACCAAATTCTGCTGAACGGATTTCTCGATATTTTTCCATTTTTCCGAAATTGCGACCTTGAGTTCTTCAATCGTGGTGTACCGTTTTCCCTCAGTGTAGATTCTGCGTACAAGGATCCCCCCTAAGATTCTTAACAGAATTCTGGTATGAATGGAAACATTATTTTGCTTATTGTGAATTTTTGTGACGATATCCACGCAAAACGGTAGAAGAGAGGAACAGAACATGTATGTAATTCTTGAATGATATGAAAGCTGTCTTGAGCTTTCCGGTTACATAGAATCCGCCCAAACCATGCACGAGCCTCCACCAAAATTCCTGGTTGAAAAATACTGTTCCTTCTTCCATAAATCACGCCAGTAGCCGTTGAAGTCATCAGGACCATCCGAATTGAACTTGTTTTCTTTAGTGAAGATTACCTATACATTGAAGAACTCTTCGATATGGTATATATCAAAATGTATTCTTTTGGAAACATTTTTTGTCACAACATACCATGTCCCACTGTCGCTTTGGCAAAACTCAGACGTCTTCCGAGGTGAGATGGTGTAAGATGAGGAGTTTTAACCTTTTAAGCCCTCTTTATGTGAGGATTTTTTACCAAAATTTGATGAATTGTCACCCGAGCAGTTAAGTAGTTGAAATATTTATTTATTTGCACATGCGATTTTAAGGTATTCGAACTTGTTCTAACTATTTCCCGCTTATCCCGGTCAGAGAGCTTCGATTTACGTGGAGCTCTCTCCTTTTTACCTTAGCATTAATGATTCGCCAAATAATTGAGCACTACTTGATGGGATCGTCCAATCCGCCGAGCAATTTCTCTGATACCAACATTTTCTTGGTGAAATGCATCGATTTGTCACTCTTCTCTCTCCGTGAGGACTTTTCCCTTTGGAATTTTTCAGATTTAATTGACCAAAACAACTGAAACAACGGAAAATGTAACTGGTCTTATAGAAACTTGACAGTTGAAAATACAAAAACATTCGTTTACACTCAGCGCTTGCACACACACACATATGAAAATCATGTAGTGTATGGTAGTCACCAATACCTACACACTAGAATATAAATTGAAGCATTGTTTGTTTTCACAATGACACAAAGCAGCAAGTGGGACAGAGTGTATACTGTCACATATTGGACTAAACTTTTTTTTTCGAGATAACAGTCAATCTCGACGAGTAATGCAATTTTAAGATATTTGGCATCAACATTTTTTTTTTTTTCAAAAACCCCGATTTCCAATGATCTTTCGTTTTTCAAACGCTAAACTAAAAAATGAAGTTCGAATGAGTTAATATATTGCATAGGGTATATTATCGTGCAAATCAACATTTTGGCAGCAAGTTCCGAATGAAAAAACGAGATAACTATTTTTATTGGTACTCAAAACCATACGTTTCGTTTCGTATTCCAAAAAAAGTAAGGAGTAAACAAGGAGTAAAAGGAATAAGAGGAATCGGGGTTTTCGAGAAAAAAAATGATGCCAAATGTCTTAAAATTGCATGTAACGTTGAGATCTTGTGTCATCTTTTTTTTTGTCAAAAACCGACACTCTGGGTCTTAGCAGTTTTTTCGAGGTGGTGAATATTTTTTATGAGGTAACTTTTTGAAATTAGAGATGATCATTCTCATTGACACCCAACTGTACATACACTGTACAGTAATTTCGAGCAGGGCCCTGCATAGTCATAGTCAACTGAGGATAGTCAGCTGACTATCTGACTGACTATATCCGTAGTCAGTTAGTAATGACTTTTGGCTTCTTCACGCAGTTTCTCCGCCAAAACGACTGAACAGTCAGTCGGGCGTTTAGTCGCTATCTCCCTCTACCGACTCGACTATATCATTTCATTCTTCCCAGTCAAATTGTTCTCATTGCATTTTGAAGTGATTTCCCCCAAAACGAATTCGTTCCTCTCTTTCTCTCTCCCATGTACATGTGCATGCATCGATATTTGAGTTCAGCGTGGTTTGACATACGTTACAGGTGAGCTAGATTCTTTTGTATCGTACACGAAAGTTACTTACACGTATAAAATAGCGTGCAGTTTGTGTGCTCGCTATTTACTAATACAGGGTGGGCCATTTAAAGTGGAAGCATCTGACAACCCCATAACTTTTGATAGAGATGTCAGATTAACAAGTGTCATACCGCGTTGGAAGCGTCATTTCAGTACAATTTTAACCATGGAACAATACACACCTAAACAACGGGCTGAAATTGTTCAGCTGTACATTCAAAATAACTTCTCAATTGTGGCTTTTGGCAAAAAATCATAATGTCTGATGAGGCGCATTTCAACTTGAATGGAGGAGTGAATAAACAAAATTGTCGGTTTTATGCTACTGAAAACCCTCAATTCATCGAAACGCAACCTCTTTACGACCAAAAAGTTACTGTGTGGTGTGGCATTTATGCCGATAAAGTCATCGGCCCGTACTTTTTTGAAAACGAAAATGGAGCAATGGTGACCGTGAATGGGGAGCGTTATCGGACAATGATAACCGATTTTTTATTGCCATATGTTCGTGAAAATGAATTGGACAATTACTGGTTCCAACAGGACGGCGCTACATGTCATACAGCGGCTGCCACGACCAAATTATTGCGCGAAATGTTCCCCGGAAGATTAATATCGAAAAACGGCGATTATGACTGGCCACCGAGATCACCTGATTTGACGCCTCCTGACTTTTTTTTATGGGGATATTTAAAATCCAAGGTATACACTGGTAAACCAAGGACCCTGGCTGCGCTGAAAGACAATATCCGACAAGAAATTGCTGCCATATCGGCCGAAACATTGGGCAAAGTGATGGAAAATACCGAAAAAAGGGCACATTTTGCGGTCAAGGCCAGAGGCGGTCATTTACGAGATATCATAATCAAAAAGTAGTTAGAACAAATCTCCTTGGACCAAAATAAATGAATTTCAAAACAAAATTTTAAAAATTCCACCTCTTTACTTTGCTATTGCAAAAACAAATCCTTCCACTTTAAATGGCCCACCCTGTACTAACGCTTGTTAAATGTCTAAGTTCGTTGGTTTGAATTCACGATGGGTAGACAATCAACCGTTCATTATGGGGTAACTTCTTTTTTGCATCAGAAATCATGTTTTCGTTTCTCTTTATATGAACGTAAAATAAGATTGCATACGCGGGTATAAAATTAGTGTCAGTGGGAAATGGAAGTGTGGATTGAAGTCATTTGAATGAAGAGGCAGATTTGTATTCATTAGTCGAGTCAGTTAAAATAACCACTGACTGGACTAGTTCACCAGTCATCCTTGCTAGTCAACGCTGGTCAATTCATTTTCTAGTCAAGTCTCTTTTTGTTGTGGGCGACTGCCGAAGCAATTCTAGTCGAAGCGAAGCTACGGAGTGTAGAGTCGGTCTTCATTTTTCACCTGCGAAGATTTCGGGCCCTGGTTGAGATATTTTTCTTCGCACAAGCGTATACGGAGACGCGCTGTTGGTTTTATGCGTTGCTTAGAACGAGCGAAGACAAAGCGGGCGCTAGAATTTGATGTGTATGTGTGTGTGTATGTGTGTGTGTGGGTGTGTGTGTGTGTGTGTAAAATAAGGCTCGCATCACACTAGTGAGAAGAGATGTTTGGCATCTGAATTCTGCGCTGAGTACATTTTGCGCTGTCGAGTTTATAAATTTTGTGCACTTCGCACCAAGAGAGAACACGCGTTTGTTTTAAACGCGCGCTGATGAAAATAAAACTCTAGCGCAGCGCTGCGTATGTTTTCTGAACACTAGAGGACCACTTTAAGTGAAAGAACGATGCGTTTGAAACGATGATTGGAGGAAAAGTGCCTGTACAAAGACAAGGTCAAGTGATTTTGCTGCATGACAACGCCCGGCCACAAGTAATTCAGCTCGTAATAAATTGCATGTAAGAACTTAAATGGGCTGTCCTGTATATTCTCAAGGTATCGCACATTTTGACTACCATTCGTTCGGCTGAGCAGCACTTCATTATTACGAAGAGTTCATAAATTGCGTAGGTTTTAGAAAAATTCTAATGTCTTACTAACTTTTCCCAGATATAGTATATTCAAATTATGGATTCCAATTAGGGCTCGAAACAACTTTTAACTATAAAGATTTAAAAGTTCGTATTACCTTGCACGAGCCAGAGCCATGTTGAATTTTATTGAATATGTATTGGATCAATTCAGAATCTATTTCTTCCGAAATGCGAATGTTTCTTCCGAGAAACCCAAGAGATAAGAGCCATTTTCATAAACGGGAAAACAAAATAGAATTCCTAACACACCTTCACACCAAAGTCTCTAGAGGAATCGAAAACATGGAAACAATTGATCCGCCTATTAATAAAAAGAACAAATCTTCTTGCTAATAGAGGATCCTCTAGGGATTTAAACTTGTATTGTATCAATCGAAACCAACAATGTAACGGAACCCGCGACCCAGTTCCGGATCAAAACTTTTTTCCGATGCATTTTGATATTTCAAAAGAAGACAATAGCCATGATTCCGAGTGTACATAATTCACTCCATTTCGCTGTTTACAACCGCCATAAAATACCAGAAAGCAACGAACCCCCCGGCAGCAGCAATGTTCCTCTCGGAGGGCACACGATGGAAACGAACTTTCATCCCACATCCCCCCGAGAGTTTACACAAAGAAAACCATGGCCAGAGCGGAAAACTGATACAGTCGCTTTATACTTCTTGCCCTTTCAGGTTTTTCCCAATTCTTCCGTCTTTCCGCACTTTCTGTCTCTTCGGCCTTCCTCAGAGGCCCTGTTCCGGGTCAGATCTTTATTACCGTCATTCCGGCATGGAGTGAGCTGTTCAGCTGGAATCCCTAACAGTTCTAGTGAACGAACGACAGGAGCAAAAACAAATGTGCAAGCAGTAGTTTACCACACGAATGGATTCTTGCTATATTTTTTTGTTGTTGCTGTTGTAATTACATGGATTCTGAGCATGAACTGATAGTTGGTTCGTTACCGGGGCGAAGAGAATCTTACTTACACAAGTAATGAGCAAAGTTTCACATCACATGAGCATGAACAAACACAATCCTTCCAGAGGGGCAGACTCTTTCGATTCCATACGGAGGATTCCCTTGCGTGTGGGTGTGGCTGTTGGGTTGGAACTGTTTGTTTCTTTGGGTGGAGTCCTTTTTCTGGGAAGAAATTCTGGACCCTGACCCTGGTGGTCCTTGGTGGAAATCCGCTTATTGGATGAATGTGGTGGTGTTCCCGATTTACATATTCTCAGAAGATTCATTCCCTCCCCCAAATTGAACACTAAATGCCCTGAAGTCATCGTGAACAATTGTCAATTGCCATAAACCACTTCCGTGTGATTTTCAACTAATCGAGGGCGAACAAACAACTCCGAAGCGGCAGTTTGGCCTTAACACCCGACTTTTGTTTAAATTCCTGGAAGCCGAAAAAACTAATATCCGAAGCTGTCGCTAAGATCCGCTCAATCACCGAAAGTTTTTTTGTTCCCTTTAATCCTCCCGGGCGTGAGGGGATTTGTTTGTTTTTTCTCTTCCCAATTTCTCTCAAGTTCTGGAATAGTCAACGACCTCCCCAACAGTCAGAGTCCGATTCGGTCGCTGTGGTGGAAATGGTACACAGGATGAAACTTCCGGAGCAAAAACTGCACCGTGACGATAATCCGACAGGATAGCTTTTTTTTGCGGGCGAACGAAAAGCATAATCGTCTGTGCGATGTAAGAAGACGCATTTCTCATTTTTCATCGGGACAGGTCCTCGGTTGCCTGCACCGGAGTATTTTAGTACATTAGCAACTTTTGCTTGCGGATAAGGAAAGGAAAAGTTTGGAAAAGTGCATGGTAGTGGGAGTCATTTTGGGGCGCGGCGAGGAACAGAATATTGTAATGAAGACATTTTTCGGGACGCTGGGAAATTGGGACACGCAGATAACGTATTACGGTGCACAAGCAGTCATCTAATTACTTTCTAAAGAATTTCAATAATAATAATAATCATAGTAAAAGGGGGAGGGAACTCAAGTGCACAAGGAAAATATATGACCACCAACTCTACGCGAACCAAAATCTACTGGAAACAGTGAGGGAGAGTTTCAAAGTGATAGAGTCTTTCTATTGCCAATCTTTTTCCTTCTCTTCTCCTGCGTTAATATCATATGAGAAAATATGTGTGTTGGAAGTGAACGTAAGTAGTAGGATGTGATGAAAATGATGATTCAATGTTCAACGGTCCGAAGCAAGATATTCAGGTCACCCAACGAAGCGCGTTGGGTGACATGAAGTATCCATAGTTTACCATTTTCGCGAAATGTTCACGTGTTCAGTAAAAGTCTTGGCAATTGAAGTCAATTTCCATGCAAGTGTAAGGTGTGATGTTTTATTCGCTTACAAAAAAGGCATTTCGAAAAGAAAGTTACATAAAAGTGTTAACAAATCGGCTCGGATGCATTCAGTGTCGAAAACAAAACTAGTAAACATCATCATTTCTCAGTCAGATTGAAAGTTGTGAACAGAGCTGAATGTATGTTTGTGAATGGGTGTGTGTGTGTAAGTGGATGTCAGTAAACCTAATTAGTGTGCCAAAAATTCATGAGCAAAGGTGAGTAAAATCTGATCAAAATCGGATATATGTTACCTTGAGCGCTTCCTCGTGGTTGATGGCCGTGAACGGGGTTCCGTTCACCTCCAGTATCGTGTCGCCGGGCCTTAGACCGGCCCGTTCAGCTACCGAACCTTCCTCTATTCGCGATATATACACTCCGACACCTGGAATGGAATGGAAGAATACAGTTATTCCAATGTTGAACAATGTTTAATCAAGGTTCAGTTTTGTATGATTTGCAGGTTTTCAGTTCACCTTTCGTATGGACATGGTTGGACAATGTTGTAGTCCCAGTTATTTGAAACATCTTTGTAGAACAAAGTTTTTTCCTATCTCTTAAAATAACCGATATAGCACCTTTTTTCTATGTTGCGTTAGGGTCACCATGAAAAAAAAGGTTTTTTCGGTCTAATTTTTATATATCAAGTTCTACATACAAACTGTCTCAAAGGACTTTTAGAGCTTACTAATACAAACATTTTGCGATGTGAAACTTGTAAATATCTCAACCTCACTCAAAGTTATTGATACTTCTACCCGAAAAATACTCTCTCTGCAATTGTTTGCCATTCTTTCTGGGGCAAACATAAACAAAAGTTTATTGATGAAATTTGAAAGAGCATATTCCATTCTACTGTGTGATTTTCAAAACTATGTTATTTTCGTGTTTGAGTAAATTTAAATTGAAAACATGAGTTTTTGGGTGAAAAACCACCAATAACTTTGAGTAGGATTAAGATATTGATAAGTTCTGCATCGCAAAATTTTGGTCGTGATAAGCTCTAAAAGTCGTATGAAGAACGTTTTGATGTAGAATTTGAAATGTAAAAGTTAGAGCAAAAAAACGCCTTTTTAAGGTCACCCTTATGACGAATTTCATGCCAACCATCTCAGATAGCAGTAGAACGTTGTGGGTGTAAAGACATGGGTCATTGAGGCAACTTTGAATACTTGAAATATTCAAAAAATAATTAGACAACTTTTTAGAAAAAGGGAATTTTTTTTCTTAAATTTATACAAAAATTTATAACTCAAAAACTATGACACCAACAAAATTCGTGTTAAAGAATGAAATGCAGGAAATTGTTTAAATTTATACGAAAAATACCAAAAATTTTTTGGAAAAAAATTTCGCTTAAAAAAAGGTATTTCAAAAATTAAAACTCATTTTTCTCAAAAACGTATTTTTTTAAATTCCCAAATATATATATATATATATATATATATATATATATATATATATATATATATATATATATATATATATATATATATATATATATATATGAATAGCCCTTAAAATTTCCAATTTTAGTTCTTAGTAAGTAATTAGTAAGTAATTTCCAAAGTTTTTCTAACAACTACTTTCTTATATATTTTTTTTTTGAAAAAAAATCAACTTATCCTAATTTTGTGTAAAGTCAAGATAGCGATATATTGTATTCGACAAAGTTCTAGATCTTATTAAAATGTGAACTTTTGTCGAAGACGTCAACATTCTGTCTGTTATAGTTTTTGGAATATAAGTCATTTACGTATGAAGACTCCTGAAAAAAATAATGTTTTGTTCGTAACATTTTCGTGTCTAAATTCTCAAATAGAGAAAAGTTAGCAGAGCATGTAAATAGCGATAATTTATGCATAAAAATGTTACGAATTAAATATTAATAGTATTTTTTCAAAGAAAAAAATTAAAAAGTTTCGAAATTTAAAAAAAAAAAGATTTTGTTTCTAAAAAAATCTTTGATAATTTTAAATGAAAACCTAAGTATTTTTCTACATTTAATTCTCTGACCATCTTTTTTGTAGATGTTATAATTTTTAAATTAAGATTTTTCGAAAAAAAGTTGAAAAAACTCAAAATTTAAAAAAATCTACAAAAAAAATCAGGCCTACATCAGGTCAAAGAATGGAATGTAGGAAATTATTTTGGTTTTCATTAAAAATTATCAAAAATTTTTTTGGAAAAAAATTTCATTAGAAAAAAAATATTTTGAAAATTCAAATTCATTTTTCTGGAAAGTATATGACTTTCAAAATTCTGAAAGAATAAGAAATAAATAGCCCTTAAAATTTCCAACAAGTTTTCCATACATCGGACGATGGGCACATTTACATGGAAAAGGTTTTTCGAATAACAACTTTTAATTTTTTTTCTTTGAAAAAATACTATTATTGTTTAATTAGTAACATTTTTAAGTATAAATTATCGCAATTTCCATGCTCTGCTAACTTTATTCAATTCAGAAACATGTCAAGAACATGTCAAACTTGAGAATTCACACACAAAAATGTTGCGAGCAAAACATTATTTTTTTCAGGAGTTTTCGACAAAAGTTCCTATTTTAAGAAGATCTAAAACGATGTCGAATAATATATATCGCTATTTTGTCTTTAAGCAAAATTAGGATAAGTTGTTTTTTTTCAAAGAAAACATGAAAAAGTTCAAAACTCAGGACCCTCATTGACCATCTTTGTGTTGTTACAGAATAGCTACGTCCACGCAGCAATCATCAGCGATGGAGATCGATCCACGGTCGAAATAAGATCGATTCATCCATACAACTGCTCTGCTCTGCACGACACGTCGGGCTGCTGTTCTATAAATAACTCAACAATGATTATTGGACTGTCTCCGCTGTCCGGTCCAACTGGATAATGGAAGAACAGAAAGCATACTCTTACGCCTAAATGGCTACTGTGTGAATGTACCATATGTAATGGTATAGAAGGAATACTGGCGAATGGCAACAGTGTAATGTGCTAATTATAGATATATGATAACCATGTGACATGTACACGATTAAAATTCGGCTCTGTTACAGCTAAAATGCTAATGAGCCTTAAATAAATAAATGGGATAAAAAAAAAACATGAAAAAGTTGTTGTTCGAAAAACTTTTTTTCTCGTAAAAGTGCCCATCTTTCGATATATGGACGACTTGTTGGAAGTTATAAATTTTTGTACAAAATTAAGAAAAAAAATGTTTTTTTCCCAAAAAGTTGTTTAATTGTTTTGATGGTGCTGCCAACTCCTAACACGAGTTGGCATGAAAATCGTCTAATGCAACTTATAAAAAAAGTCACTATATCGGTTATTTCAAGAGATATAAAAAAAACTTTGTTCTACAAAGATATCTCAAATAACTGGTACTACAACATTGTCGAACTATATTTATCTCTATCTGTAAAAATTAGAAAGCAAGATTTTTTATTTCATCGACAATTCTGGTCACCCTATTTTTAATAACATGAAAATAAGCGCTCTATCATGTGTAACAACTTTTTCGGAGACAGTTTTTGTCTGAAGAATAAATATCTCCCACAAAGTATGATCGGGGTAACCATGAAAAAACCGTTTTTTACTCTAACTTTTTTATGAAAATCAACTAACTTTTTTGTGAAATTTGTTCTTTCAAATTCCGTCAATAAACATTTTTTATGTGTGCCCCAGAAAGAATGGCAAGCAATTGAGGAGAGCGTAGTTGTTGGGAAGAAATATCAATAACTTTGAGTTAAGTTGAGATATTGACAAGTTCAGCGTCGCGAAATGTTTGTATTAGTAAGCTCTAAAAGTCTTTAGAAGGCAGTTTGTATGTAGAATTTGAAATATAAAAGTTAGAGCAAAAAACGGTTTTTTTCATGGTGACCCTAACGCAACATAGAAAAAGGCGCTGTGTCGGTTATTCCAAGAGATAGAAGAAAACTTTGTTCTACAAAGATGTCTCAAATAACTGGGACTACAACATTGTCGAACTATGTTCATATAAGAAAGTTATATTTTTTTATTTCAATGACAATTTTGGTCACCCTATTTTTGATAACATGAAAATGAGCGCTATGTACAACTTTGTCGAAAACAGTTTTTGTCTAAAGAATAACTCTCGAGCTCTAAATGCTAATTTCCACTTAAATGCATCTCCTGGACCATTGTGCATTGACACATTGTCACTGAATAAAGTACCAACCACATTTCAAGTCGAAGCTGACTCAATATATTGCCGCTCTCTCTCTCTCTCTCTCTCTCTCTCTCTCTCTCTCTTCACACTCAACGGAGAAGAAATCGTTCGGACACGATCCTTTTGCTTCACGTGAGCGTCATTCCTTTCATTCTACACAGTGAAACAAAGTTATCCAATCGTTATGTTGGAAACGAACGAAGCATTCAACTAATGCAAACGGCGATGCGAAAGTTTGTGTAGTGGCTCAACTTGGGTAATGAGTTGCCGGTGGCGGTAATTCGTTGGTAAACGTGACTGCTATTCTCTCAATTGCCTCTGTTTATACCACTTTTTTTTGAGGACGTGCCTGGATAATCCATTGTGATGAAATAAAACGAAAACTTTGTAAGGGGTTGTATCTAGGACATGACCGCATTTTCGACGTAGAACTATGGGATTATATTATCAAATCCACTTGTTTATCATTTCGGATATCATTTTAGAATGCATCGAAATTTTTCAAATTGCTTTTCTGTTATATGGTTATTTATATATTTTAATTACTTCGATAGTAACAATTTTCATTTAAAACTTGAGCAGTTTAAAACTGCCCTCGGTCCTGGCAAACTGATAGAAAGCTACGGAATACCTCCCTAAAAGGGTATCGCTACCAGACACACACTGTAGATCTAGATATTAGCTGCGCGAGTAGAAATATTTCCTATCGATTGAGACAAATATCTCTGCGAACCATCGAGAAATGGTGAAGCTTAAATCGCAGCAGTTCCTCTCTCGTTGCCCGTGCAACGAACGCTGCATTTAATTCGTGTATCACGTATATGTCAGCATCGTTGGGTTCTTCCACAACAAACTACTGATGAAGGGAATCCTCGAAAGCTACCAATGCTTTTCGTTCATTCGGTTCCGTCCTCACTTTATGATTTGAGCTGCGCTGCCAACTGACACCAGACTTTCTCCTTACCACTCAAATATCGATCACAAACTATAAACACTTTTGCTTCCGCTTAAGATGAGATAGACCCCCGGAACATAAATGCAGTGTATGTTCATTAGGGTGCCAATGAATGTATGGGAAAAAATCACTCTACAATCTCAAAAAGTTACCCTATAAAAAATGTTTACCACCTCGAAAAAAACACCCTATGCCAAATATCAGCTCAATCGGACTTAAGGGAGAGTGGCGCAAAGCGGTCAAAGTTTGAGTTTTTTGAAAATCGAAAAATCACCCAAGGGGGAGTAAAGGAAATCGGGGTTTTTGAAAAAAAAATTTTTGATGCCAAACGTCAAATTTTTGTTTGTCAAAAATCGACACTATGGGACTTAAATTTTTTTCGGAGTATGAGACGAAACATATGGTTTTAAGTGCCAATAAAAATAATTATCTCTATTTTTCATCACTTGTTGCGAAATGTTGATTTGCACGATAATATACCGCATGCAAAATATTAGCTCATTCGAACTTCATTTATTAGTGTCAGAGACGTTAAAATTTGAGTTTTTTGAAAACCGAAAAATTACCGTAAATCGAGGTTTTATTTTTTTTTTCGATGCCAAATGTCTTAACATTGCATGGCACATCGAGATTTACAGTTGATCCAAGAACACACAAAATTAGTAATTTCAGAAATGGAAGAAATGGCTCCATCATTGTTGAGTGTGAAACTGGAGCTAATATAGACAATGTGAAAGATGACATCGAAAGCAATTTGGGTGAGGAGTATAGTGCTGTTGTTCCCATATCGGTGCCCAGATTAAAAATCGTGGGCATGAGCGATCAGCATTCCTCCGATGTTTTCATTGATTACCTCCGAAGTCAGAATGAAGGCATCGAAATAAAAGATGTAAAGGTTTTAAATGTGTACGAAAATCCACGCTTCACCTACAATAAGTTTACTGCTGTAATTGAAGTAGATGTTGACACATATAACTGTTTATTGAACGCGAAAAAAGTAAATGTGGGGTTCGATCGGTGCTCCGTAGTTCCTGCGATTAATGTATTAAGATGCTTCAAATGTGGAGAATTTGGACACAAGAGCACGGATTGCAAACAAAATTTTGAATCGTGCTCAAGGTGTAGTCAGAAACACAAGACATCTGAATGCAAGTCAACTGTGTTGAAATGTGTTAATTGTTTGAAAATGAATAAAGAACGGAAATTGAATTTGGACGTCAATCATGCCGCATTTAGCTCTGAATGTTTAGTATATCAGAGACTTTTTGATTTGAAAAAAAGCAGCTTGCATTTCAATAAATAGCAACCAGGTTCCAGAAGAATTGTGAACCAATATTATATTTTGTATTTGAATATTGCGGGACTGTCAACAAACTACGTAGCGTTACGTCAGATTGTTGAGGAAAAGCGTCCATTTCTAGTCCTTTTGTCTGAAACACACATTGTTGAAATAGCTTCATTTGATCAGAATAGTATTCCGGGATATAATGTTGCTGCGTGTTAATCACATTCTAGGCACACTGGCGGTGTTGCTATTTATGTCAGAGAATCAGTTCAATTCAATCTTCGCCTCAACGAAGTGTTTGATGGTGACTGGTTTTTGGGCATTATAGTTGAACATGGCATGAATATGGGTAATTTTGGTGTTTTGTATCATAGTCCCAGCTCAAGCGACTTGCGTTTTGTTGAAATTTTAGAAAACTGGCTTGAAATGTTCCTTGACTCTAGCAAATTGAATATATTAGCTGGTGATTTCAATATTAATTGGCGTGATGACTACAATTCGAACCATTTGAAGCGTGTATCCGATTTCTTCAATTTGAAACAAACAGTACATGAATTTACGCGCATTTCCAGGCACAGTAAAACTTTAATTGATCATGTTTATTCCAATTTTGATACTATTGACACAGTCACGGATACCAATTTGAAAATAACCGATCATGAGACTTTAATTATCAATATTGTAGATAATCTCGTGGTAAACGAAGATGTTGTGAAATTAAAGTGCTGGAGGAAATATTCGAAGCATGCTGTTTCGCATCTCGTAGTGAGAAGCCTGGATTTTCCATTCGAAGTCGGTAATTTAGATGAATCATCAGCTGTTCTAACTAATACCTTGAAAGAGTGTACAAATCGGCTTGTTACGCAAAAATTTGAAGTACAAGCAATTGAAATTGAACATAAGTAAAACTAAATATATGGTAATCTCGCGAAATCGTTTAAATGAAAACGTCTCCATCGTTATTGATAATGAGACTATTGATCGAGTTCGGGACATTAAATATCTTGGCGTGATTATTGATGACAAACTCAAGTTCAACACTCACATTGACAATGTCATCAAGAAAATTGCCAAGAAGTATGGAATCTTATATCGCTTGAAAAACGATTTAACTATTCGCAGCAAAATACAGCTATACAAATCAATCATCTCTCCTCATTTAGACTTTTGCTCTTCCATTTTATTGTTAGCCAATGACACACAAATATCGAGATTACAGCGCTTGCAAAACAAAATAATGCGGTTGATACTAAAATGTAACAGATTCACTTCCTCATCTTTAATGTTGGACGCTCTGCAATGGTTATCCGTGAAGCAAAGAATTGTTTATTTAACTATGGTGTTCATTGTAATTGTAATTAACGGTTTGCTGCCTCGATATTTGTGTGATCGAGTTGAAAGAGGAAGTGACTTTCATAGTTATAACACTAGAAACGCGAATGAAATAAGAACACCTAATTTCTTGTCATGTGCTTCACAAAATTCGTTGTACTTCAAAGGAATAAATGTGTTCAACTCGATGCCAAGACATATTAAATGCGCAACAACACTTACAGAATTTAAGGGGCACTGTATTTCACATGTAAAAGCTGTGTTCTCTTAACAGCTGAACGAGTTTTTGTTTATTTTTATGATGAAGATCTTTACTGACGAAGTTTTATACGAACAGATAATTTAATGTGGACATTTTTTTTGCAGTTTGTTTTCAATATTTTGAATGAATCTGACGAAGTTTTTTTGAACGGATTATATTATGTAGATTATTTTTTTTTTTAAATCATCTTTTTTTAAATTTGTATTGATCTCTATTATGTCTGTCATGATCTTGGTGATGATGGACTATTTTTATTTTTATTTTGTCGTTCTTATAGTTGTATTAGTTTAAAAAAAAATAAAAGTAGTCTACAAAAGTTTGAGCGTCGCGCGCGAGACACAGATATAAAGGATATTAAATTAAAAGTTTTTTTAAGTGCTGGTCTAGGAATTTTTCGTAAAGGAAATTTTCTCGATTTCTCTGAATGAGGGTATTCACAGTCAATCTAAAACAAGGCTGGCGGTTGGACTTGTGCTCTGGTGGACCACTTGGCTGCAAGGGCCTCGTCGGGACCGTATCGGCTCTGTGGCGGACATGACTGAGTATTGGCTTTTTTGGACATTGCAATTTTTTGAACTTATATCTGTAAATAAAATCAGTTCGTTCTTCATGTTTGCTAAACTGATTTCAATGTTGAAAAAAAATAAATTATCTTTTAGATAACTCGTCTTGCTCAAACCTCTGTAGGGGAAGGAGGCGGGACCATCATCATCATCATCATCACCACAATTTTTTTTTGTTAAAAATCGACTTTTCAGACGGGCAAAGGGCAATAAAAAAAAATTTTTTTTGACAATTTTTTTCTCGAGATAACAGTAAATCTCGACGAATAATGCAATTTTAAGACAATTAGCACCAACAATTTTTTTTTTAAAACTCCGATTTTCGGTGATCTTTCGATTTTCAAAAAAACGCAATTTTTTACGTCTCTGACACTAATAAATGAAGTTCGAATGAGCTATTATTTTGCAAAGGGGATATTATCGTGCAAATCAACATTTCGCAGCAAGCTCCGAATGAAAAATCGAGAACTTGCTGCTATCGAATATTCTATATTTATAGATGACACCCAAAAACCATTTGATTATAACCATTTGATTATTTGCGAACAACTCAACTCAACTGTTAAAATCGCTTTTGAAGATTACAACTTAAAAAACAGAGTCGGACATAAAATCTAACCCGAAAAGTTTCTTTAATTACATAAAATCAAAATTAAAAAGCAATGGTTTTCCATCACGCATGCACCTTGACGATACCGTGGGGAATGACATAAAAAAATTTGCAACCTTTTTGCAATATTTTTTCAAGAAGTTTATATTGTAACGGCTGAGGAGGACCGAAATCGTGACTTCTTTGCATTTCTTCCAGAATTTCCATGTGATGTTGGAGTCAGAAAACTAACTTACATTGACATTTTTGACGCATCAAATAAGCTTGATGTCTCAAAAGGGCCAGGTCCTGAAGGAATTCCACAGGTTTTTATAAAAAATTTGGCATCTGAATTAACTCATCCACTTTTATGGCTTTTCAATAAGTCATTGAAATCAGAAAGGTTCCCAAAAATATGGAAAAACTCTTTTCTTGTACCAATATTCAAATCCGGTAATAGATCCGATGTAAGAAATTATCGTGGAGTAGCAATTATTTCTTGCATTCCAAAACTCTTTGAAGCCAGAATAAACCAAAAACTTTTTCAACAAGTAAAGACACGAATTACGAATAAGCAACACGGGTTTTTCAAAGGACGATCAACAACAACAAATTTGCTGGAATTTGTCACATTCATAATGGTAATCAAGTTGAAGCTCTATACACTGACTTTAGTAAGGCTTTTGATCGTGTTGATATACCCTTATTCCTTCTTAAACATTAAAAAAATAGGAATAGAAGTCAAGCTATTAAAATGGGTAAACCCATATTTGACTGACCGCACGCAAATGATACGATTTAATGGCAAAATTTCAAAACCAATTTTTTTTTCCTCAAGGCTCTCATTTGGGGCCACTTTTGTTCATTTTATTTGTTAATGATGCTTGCGTTTTTCTTAACAGTGTTAAGGCACTTATCTACGCAGATGATATGAAGTTGTATATGGAAATAAAGAATGAAGAAGACTTTCAAACATTCCAAAATGAAGTTAACATAGTTCATAATTGGTGCACTAAGAGTTTATTACAGCTCAATGTTAAAAAATGCACTTTGATGACTTTTACAAGAAGAAGAACACCATTGAACAATGGTGTTAAGCTGGGAAATCAACCCATCAATAGATATCAACGAGTAAGAGACTTAAGCGTGGTCTTAGATTCAAAACTAACCTTCGTTGATCATTATAATACAATCATCCATAGAGCAAATAATATGTTGAGCTTCATTAAACGCTTTAGTTACCGTTTCCACGATCCGTACACAATAAAAACATTGTATATTACATACGTCAGATCAATTCTCGAATACTGTAGTATTGTATGGTCCCCCTACATAATATCACACGAAGACAGAATTGAATCTGTACAAAAACAGTTTTTATTATTTGCACTTCGTAAACTAGGCTGGTCTCCATATCATCTCCCTCCATATGAGGCACGTTGCATGCTAATCAATATGAAAAGCTTAAAAGAACGTCGGAACTCTGCCATGATTCTATTTATTATTGACATCATATCACAACGAGTGGACTCAAAAGAAATATTAGGAAACCTAAATTTTTACGCACCGATTAGGCACCTGAGAATCCCTAACATTTTCAACATAGATTACCGAAGAACGAATTATGTCAAATATAGTCCTATGAATCGTATGATGAGCCTTTGTAACGAACACAGTGAAATAATTGATGTAACCATGTCAAGGTCAATGCTCAAAGACTATTTGAATAGAATAAGATATAGTTAAATTTCACTGTATATTTGGCATATTTAGTCTACGCTGGTTTGACGAAATAAATAAATAAATAAATAAAAAATACGTTTGATTATGTAACTTGTTAAAATCGTCTTTTGGATTAAACGGATAAATTATCCAGTCAGCTCTCTTTAGTTTTTTTTATTGGCTTCAAGTAAGTATTTTTTTTTTTTTTTTTATCTTCGCTTATTTTTCGTCGGCCTATTTCCGCCACTTTAGTGCCAATCACCGACATCAGGGAGGCGACTCCACCTGCTCCTACCTATCAGACTCAACAACTCATGAGCCGGGCCAACTTCTTTTACTTCCGCTCCGAAGGAAGACGTAACCAGAGATTTTTCGCCTCAGAAAATCCCAACGACGCCAGCTGGGATTGAACCCAGGCCGATCGGATTGTGAGGCTGTTACGCTAACCATACAACCACTGGCGCCGTCACTTCAAGTAAGTAGTTTTAAGTAGTATTAAGAATGTATTGATCTACAATTTTGATGGACGACAGTAAAGTAAATAAATAAATAAAATAAATAAATTGGTACCCAAAACCATACGTTTCGTTTCGTATTCCGAAAAAAAACTAAGTCCCAGAGTGTCGATTTTTGGCACAAAAATACTCCAGATGACACTGGATCTCGACGTTTCATGCAATTTTAAGACATTTGGCATCAACAATATTTTTTTTGAAAACATCATTTTCATGTATGAATTTGTCACAAAATATTTGACCCGCATTTCTTTTATTTTTTTATTAGGGTGCTCCAGAAAACCAATTTTCCCCTTTTTTCCAGATATGATTTTTTTAAAATTAATACCATTTTAACTACTAAGTCTTTTGAGATGATCGATATATCAAATTAAAGCCAGTGATTTGGTTTTTCTCGAAAAAAATATTAGCGACTGTAACATTTAATTTGATATGTCAATCATCTGTGTCGTTCCATAAGTACAAAAGTTATGAATTTTTGAAAAAACTCATTTTGGGAAAAGGGGAAAATTTGATTTTTTGGACCACTTTAAAATGGAAATGGGCACCATAGTGAAAAAATATGGGTCTCATATTTTGCGATAACGAACTAAACTAGCATTTTACGTGGAAATTTGAGAAGCACTATATATACTATACAAGTAGTGTTCTTCCTCAGAGCAGATTATTTTTTTACCGTTGACCGTACAATGTTGGAATCAGTTATCAGTAAGCTTACATTCCCAAACACTGTCGGCATCAGGTGAATTCGCAGTATCGGTTCATGAAAATGTGCTGCTGGAATATTGATTCCACTGCGACATTTATCCGATCTTTGTCTGTCATTTATGTTTGTTCTGCTCACAAAAAAAAGATAAGTCGTTTTAATTTTAAAACGAATGTTTAACAAAAAAGCTTGAGTTTTCGATTTCCACTGTTACACTTCGTTGAAAAAAATTTCAGTAAACAAATTTTCATTAACACTAGATTGCCCAAGTAAGTCATTTTGACTGCTCTTCAATTTCAATTAGGAAAGCTGTTATGTATATAATGGCACAGTTGCTTAGAATTTTGTGACTTTTTACACAACATATAACTGTGTTTATTAGTAATTGTAGTTGCCTCCCTCCTCCTTCATTTCCGGAGATATAGATGTGTTATACCTATATAGCCCAAAAGTAGTCATTTTGACTGCTTGAGGAATTTTAAATAATAAAATAACTTTTATTACTGAATTCAGTAAGTTTCGTATATGACTAGTTTCGGCATTGTATTGGAAGGCAGTTTTAATTTTTTTCGATTACCGTCACATGTTAACATAATAATACATAATAGTACATAATAAATTGTCACTTTGGGCGTATATTGGATAAGTTGTTCTTGGAAGGTTCTACTTGTATTTTCAAGAGTGTGAAAGGGCTAACAGGTAACGCAAAAACGAGCATTAAGACATATGGTTTTATCTCGTTGAAAATAGATAAAAATGTTATCAAGCATATAAAAAAACGCACAAATGAAGACTGCTGAATTTTAAGGAATGATTGAACAACAGAATTATCTGAAATATGTGCATTTATTGGAGTTTTATATGCTTGTGAAGCTTCGAGAATATTGAGAATAGCCAAGCTTGCTATAAACCAGGGTAAAATATTACAGTTGACGAGCAATTATTTTCGACAAAAAACCAGATGTAGATTTTCGCAATATATGCCTAATAAACTTAATAAACTTGGCATACAATTGAAATGAATATTTTGAATGGTTTTTATTATTTGGGGAAATATCATCAATGCTTCTCAGTGAGCACGTTGTTCTGAAACTTGTCAAGCCATTTACAAGATGTTCAAGAAATATCACGACCAATTTTCTCTAGTATGGCACTCGCGACAAAATTATTAACAGAAAAAAAACCATTCTAGTAGGAACCATTAGAGGAAACAAAAACTATCCAAATCAGCTTATCAAACGGAAGATAGCGTGCCTCGTTTTTCATTCAACTCAGAGAATTGTGTTCTTACAGTATATAAAAGTGATCTAAATAAAAGAGTAGCTGTTCTAGAATATGTGAAAATTAATAAAAGTAATAAAAAACACATGAAAAGATTTCCACCTCATTTTGAATAAAATAGATAAATAGTCCTAAAATGATTTTTTCAAGTAAAATATTCTTTTTTATTGTTAATATTCGCTAATAATTTGTTATGCAACTGTAAATGATAAAAAATATTGAAAATAAGTTTTAAATAAATTTCTATACACATCAGATATTCTTTCACAACGCAGTCATTTTGACTGCTTTTGGGCAATGTAGGTATATTCTAAGTTCCGGTTTCTTAGTGTTAATATATATTTCTCTTTTTTCCCAAAAATGACTTTTGTCAAAAATGTATCACTTTTGAACTTCTGGAGCGATTCAGATGATCGACATGTCAAATTAAAGCCTACTAGCTAGTCTTTTTTTGAAAAAATAACACACCTGCCAATTAATTGGATTATAGTCACATACATCCAGTCTAGTCACATAGAAATGTTGAACGATAACTGAAAACATGTTAACTTTCAAACATATATAACTTAAAAACGAAAAATAACACCTCTATGGTATTCAGATATGTTATGTAAAAAACCCTCAGCTTTCAGGAAAAAAATATAAAAAAATATGGCGCCCTTGGTCCCGAAACGATGTAAGCTATAAAAAATAAATATAATCAATAATTACGAAAACAAAATCCATTTTCATTCAGAGTGTAATATTTTTTCGAACAAGACTAGCTCATTGGCTTCTATTTGATTTGTCGATCATCTGAATCGGTCCAGTTGATCAAAAGTTATGATTTTTTGTAATGGAAAAAATGGGAAAAAATGGTTTTTTGGACCATCGGCTAACTTTGAAAAACATAACTCAAAAACGAAAAAAAAACACCTCCCTGGTTTCGAGATATGTTATGTGAAAAATCCTCAGGTGTTTCAGGTGTCACGGTGTTTGTTACCGAACTCCTCCGAAACGGCTCGACCGATTTTGATTTTTTTTTACTATGAATAAAGTGTTGGTGGACTTTCAAGGAATGCAAGGAGTTTATAGAATAAAGTTAAGATGTCTTGACTATGTCTAAGTCTATGTATTTACATGACATTGAGTGATAATTTTCATTCAAATTTCAACAATTCAAAATTGCTATCGGGTCTGCCAATCTGAAAGAGAGTGAATGTTATGAAACTCGATCGAATTTCAAACCAACCGGATTCCGGAATGTGAATGACTGTTCGATACTGTTACCACAAGCATGGTTCATGGCCCATGTTGTGATCTGAAACTTTTCTCGCCTCACATGACACATAGAATATGTACAAAGCGTTTTGCTAGAGATTTCAGCAATGACACGATTACAAGCGTAGGTGGATAACCAATATATCAACGAAGTAATACCTATAAAGACGGACAATCGTTCACAAATGTCAACAACACAGATATTGACAATCACACGTATAAACAACATACATTTCAGAAAAGTGGCAAAATGTTATGAGGTATAAAGAGTTTTGCGATGTTTTAACAATTTTTTTCAGTTTTGGAGATGATGATTAACTTATCTAAAATAACTGGAAAGTTCGAAACTACACTGTCAAGGAAACCTTCATTCTACAGTAGATGATAGTGCGATTAGTCCAAAAATTGTTTGTGGGGCAAAGGTGCGCAGTGGCTGTGGGGCAAAAGCTCACACCAGCGTTTTGCTCTGAAAATGAATTATAAAATGTTTTCAACCAAATTTTTACTTGGACCCACAAGAAAAAACTGATTTGAAGAAATTCACTCCAGAAATGCTCAAATGGTCCGACAGAGGCTTCGGAAGAGAGTCTCGAAGCGTCGGATTGCGGCAGACCTCGATATTTCTGAATCAGCTCTGAGGAAGAGGCTCATATCAGTGAATGATTTATGATTTGAATCTTCTTTTATTGACATTTCTACTTCTGCTGGGATGTGCCAGCAAGCACCTAGGGCGGTTCGGACAAGTATTTACGAGTGAGCAGTCTGGGGATCTGGCGGACCACTGCAGAGCACTGGACAAAGCTTTCTATGGTATGACTCTCAAAGATTTACAGCGCCTGGCATTTGATTTTGCAGAAGCTAACAACTCTCAGCATGAATTCAATCAAGTTGCAAAACTGGCAGGAAGAGATTGGGATTCTAGCTTCATGAGGAATCATCGTCTGTCTCTTCGAATTCCACAACAGTGCAACGGAGCAACAGCGCTCCAAGACAAAGCGTCGGAATCCTCAGAACCGAATCCAACATGAGGAAGAAAAATAAACAATTGCTTAAAAATGATTCAAAATGAATTTCAAATGAAAAATGTTTTTATTTTCACCATGCATTCAATTCAATAACGGTTATGTTTATGTTTTCACAATGAACTTTAAATAAATATTGCTTTTTTTTCAACAATGAGTTTCAAATAAATCAAGTGTAGGTAACTATGTATCTATAAACTTGATCTATATTAATAAAAACTATTTCCTCATGATTTCACTCAAGAACGGAGCAACGGATTTAACACGATTGATGCATCTTAGTCTGCATTAGGTTTATATATCAAAAAAGAAATTATATACCGCGAGTATAGATTGTGTATTATTATCATAAAAATAATTTCTGTGGGAACTTAAGGGTTCGAAGTGATTTATATCAAAATATCAATAGTGGGTGGAGTGAAGTTCTGTTTCAAATGTTGGACATTTTCAGATATCTTATATCGTAGGCCTCCACCCTCCCAAAAATTTCCACGTGGTATGTTTGACCATAACACCCACTCATCTCCACTTTTAAAACATCATACAGAACCCCCCCCCCCTCCTCTTCACTGGATGGTGCCTACACACTCTGATAATGATGCTTCTTCCGCTGGTAATAATAAAGCATTTATTTTTGTTACAAGTCACCTCAGAAGTACAACTCAATAAGTGCGTACTTTCGCCCTCACTATGGGGCAAAAGTACGCATTTTCCATTTTGTATTCAAATAGGATTTTGTCTAACTACAAACAAAACTCAAGAAATTCTTTTACTACGTTTCGAAGGTAATATATATAGTAACAATTTGGTAAGCAAATTGAATTTTATTTGCTTTTATTTCAAGAGTTATTGGACGACAACTGTTAGGTGCGCACCTTTGCTCCGCACTACTCTATATGGCAGAACAACGTTTGCCGGATCAGCTAGTAATTAATATAATTAGACCTCGAAGCTCTCATCTCACGATTGTGGTAATTAGCACAGATATCGCAAAGCATTCAGCCATTTTTTGCAATTGATCAACTCTGAATCCACCCTGTGACCCCACCCATACGCAACAATGGTCAATAAAAACGGCACCCGAAAAAAAAACCTAGTGATGACTATAAATGGATAGAACATAAAGCCTCCGTTCGATAGACGACGCCTAGTAAAAACGTCAAACCGGGCCCATCCCCGGGGCGACGAATGTCTCATGACAAATCTCTATTTCACAATCCCACCCAGCCACTGTGGAGCCTAATCCGCTTTGTTGCGCGCCGTAACATGGCTCCCAATCCGTCCTTCACCCATGATTTACCATATTTAGGAGCAAAAAAGCAACAGCCAATGGGGGGCTTTCTTCGTCCCGATGAACCTCTATGTCAACCCCTCCCCTTCCCCGCATGAAGTGACAAGGCGACATTCGAACGAAATCGAAAATAGTCCTTCGCACGAGACAAATAAAGAGTGACAAAAAAAAAAAGAAAGAAACCAGAATCATGTTCGTTGTTCCACTTTTTCCCGCATTTTTTTTTTTTGCACTTGTTTGTTGTCCGTCCTTCGCAAGAGGGATACAATGCGTAATGTTTACATGGGTTTGGGATACAAAAGCGAGAACGAACGCAAAAGTAGACCAGCGAGGTCGTAAACCAGGAGATACCCCACACGCGTTTACGCCCCATCCGTATCTTACGGCGCTTACCGCCGAATGGTTGTTTCCGCTTTAGATATGGTGGTGAGCTTTGTTTTTCCCGTGGCATTTTCGAACGTTTCTATCTGTGATATCATACGTGCGGCGAATTATTTGATTCCAGTGTGGAAAATATGAGCGGAACTTCTCCGTCACCGAAAGACTTGAGCGAGATTCATCGGACATCAAAACAATTTGCATATCTCGAAAGTTGTATGTTCGAGGCTTTCCAAGCCATCCAATATTTCACGGAAATAATCAGAGGAAAGTGTTATTCCATCACATTAACAAGTTCTTCCATCTAAACGCCCTTTTTGGCACCTCTCTGCACGGATGATGGAACAAAAGCGCCCGGTACCGAGACACGTCATACACCTGTGAGTGTGTGTCAATGGGAGGCCTATCCCCATCACAAAGGTGGTATCCCTGTGGGGCCAGAACCGAGGACAAATATAGATGACGTTCCGGTGGGGAATCGAATTTCCGAAATGAAAATTTCACCTTTTCACAGCCAGCTCCAAAACTCGGTGGTGGAAAGCGAAATTGAGTACAGTGAAGGGAAAGGTGAAAAAAGGGAACATCCGTGTATTCAACGCTTTTCCCTTTCATCATCATCTGCATCGATGCAGGAACGATTCTGGAAGGATTGTGTTTGCATTGACATTAAAATTTCTATCCCCCCCTGGGTGCCAAGATAGGTGTGGTGGCGGTGTGTTTCATACGAAGGGGTTGCAATGTTTGGCCAGGGACTAGACAAATAGGAAGACGGAATTGACATTGTCATTTGTGCCCCCGGCCCGACCAGACTATGGAAGCGTAGTTCATCACGCAATACCCAGAATGAAAATCAGGAAAATGTTGGCAGCGGAATAAAATATAGCTAAGGTTGGAATTTTATCCACCCCGGGGACTGATTTGCGCTTCTTTTGTTTGCTCACACGAAGAATGTGCTCTTATCGGTTCGGAACCCATATAAGTATAGCTGATTAAGACTTACCTGAATCTTTTCCACCCTTGACGCAGATGCCAAACCCGTGGCTGGCATCGGTCTGCTGATCACGGGACATGTTCACCGTGCGCGTCGTTAGCTGGTGGATATTGGGTATACTTCGATCCCTTTCCCGATCTCGATAGATCTGCAAAGGGTTGAGAGGGTTGTGTTAGCTTTTTTTTTCTGGGGATATAAAATGAACAAACGAATGACGGACCAAACGCGACGACGTGTGAGAGAAACGTGTCAAATCGAAGAGCAGTGATTGTACCATTCTGAATCATATTTCGGACGCTTAAAGCATTTGAAGCAGAGAACCGATTTAAACTTTATGCGAAGGTATTATTTGATCGATATTTTTACTTTGGTACCTATTTGATTGAAAACATAAAAAATTCTATATAAATTAAAATGATTTGGTGTCCGTTCCTAAAGATTTAACTCAAGAACGGAGCAACGGATTTGTATCAGGATTGATGCGTCTTAGTCTGCGTTTTTTCGCATTTTTGCCAAAAATGACTTTTTTCAAAAACTCATAACTTTTGAACTACTAGACCGATTCAGATGATCGACATATCAAATTAAAGCCAATCACCTGGTATTATTCGAAAAAGCACTATGCCAGCAGGAAATTTGAATTCTGCTCTCGTTATTATTGATTATATTCGTTTTTTTTTTGTTTTCATAGTCTGCGGACCAAAGGCGCTATTTTGTTTTATACTTTTTCTGGAAAGCTGAGTATTTTTCACATAACATATCCCGAAACAAGGGAGGCGTTTTTTTTTCGTTTTTGAGTTATGATTTTTCAAAGTCCAAAGTTGGTCCAAAAAGTCATTTTTTCCCACTTTTTTCACTACAAAAACTCATAACTTTTGATCTACCGGACCGTTTAAGATGATCGTTAAATCAAATTAAAGCCAATGAGCTAGTCTTGTGTGCTCCCTTGGCCGAGTGGTTAGCGTCATAACTAACATGCCGGGTGTTCGGGTTCGATTCCCGTTCTGGTCGGGGGAATTTTTCGTCAAAGAAATTTCCTCCGACTTGCACTGTGATCACGCGTATTCTAGAGCTTGCCACTCAGAATGCATTGAAGGCGTGTTATTTGGCATAGAAATCTCAACTAAGTACAAATAAAAATGACGCAAGTAATACTACGTTGAGACGGCGAAGTTTCTCTAGGAACGTTAGTGCCATTGAAGAAGAAGAAGAAGAAGAAGAAGAGCTAGTCTTGTTTGAAAAAAAGACTACATTCTGAATAAAAATGTATTTTGTTTTCTTCTTTTTTTATCCCTGTTGTTTATTTTAGGCTCACTAGCATTTTAGCTGTAACAGAGCCGAATTTTAATCGTGTACATGTCACATATTTATCATACCTATAATTAGCACATTACACAGTTGCCATTTTTCGGCGTTAGAGTATTCCCTTCTATACCATTGAAAATGGTACACATTTACATAGTAGCCATTTAGGCGTAAGAGTTTTCTATCTGTTCTTCCATTATCCAGTTAAGACTGGACAGCGGAGACAGTCGTTGATCCATTGTTGGGTTATTTATAGAACAGCAGCCCGATGTTTCTTGCAGAGCAGAACAGTTGTATGGATGAATCGATCTTATTTCGACCGTGGATCGATCTCCATCGCTGATGATTGTTGCGTGGACGTAGTTATTCTGTAACAACACAAAGATGGTCCATTGGGGCCCTAAGTTTTGAACTCACGATCGATCGCTTACTAAGCGAACGCGCAACCAATGTGGCTATGGAGACCCCCCGGATTTTGTTTTCGTTATTATTGATTATATTTGTTTTTTACAGCTTACATCTTTTCGGGACCAAGGGCGCCATATTTTTTTTATATTTTTTCCTGTACGCTGAGGTTTTTTCACATAATATATCCGAATACCAGAGAGGAGTTATTTCTCGTTTTTAAGTTATGTTTTTTCAAAGTTAACATGTTTTCAGTTTTCGTTCAACATTTCTATGCGATTAGACTGGATGTATGTGAGTATGGTCCACTTAATTGGCAAATGTGTGATTTTTTCAAGAAGAGCTAGCTAGTAGGCTTTAATTTGATATGTCGATCATCTGAATCGGGCCAGTCGTTCAAAAGTAATACATTTTTGAAGAAAGTCATTTTTGTGAAAAAAGGGGAAAATGATTTTTTGGACCATCGGGTAACTTTGAAAAATCCTAACTCAAAAACGAAAAAAAACGCCTCCCTGGTATCGAGATATGTTATGTTATGTCAGCTTTCCAGAAAAAATATAAAAAAAATATAGCGCCTTTGGTCCCGAGACCATGAAAACAATAAAAAACGAATACAATCAATAATAACGAGAGCAGAATTCAAATTTCCTTCAGGTATAGTATGGTGATTGGCTTTAATTTGATATGTCGATCATCTGAATCGGTCTAATAGTTCAAATGTTATGAATTTTTAAAAAAAGTGATTTTTGTCCAAAAATGCGAAAAAAAAATTTTTTTCACCCTAAAATGGAAATGGTCACTCTAACAAAAAAGTTAAAAAAATACGGGTCTCATAATTTGCGGTAAAGAACAAAACTACCACTTTGGACGAAAATCTGAGAACCACTATATCGGTTTGGCATGGAATGGCTGATATAAATAAAAATGATTTGGTGTCCGTTCCTCACGATTTAACTCAAGAACGGAGCAACGGATTTGAACAGCCAGTATCAGGATTGATGCTTCTGCGTCAGGTTTATATGCCAAAAAAGTAATGAAAAAAAAAGTTGGAAAATTTGAGTCATTTTTTAAGCAAATTTTGTATGGAAGTTAAAAAACTGGAAAATCCTTTTTTAGCAAATTTGATGATTTTATTTGTCGGTACCCGGTTTGATGCGTCTTAGTCTGCGTTAGGTTTATATGCCTTTAAAATAAATGATATACCATGAATATAGATCACGTACAGAAAAATAATTTCTGTGGGGACTTGAGTATTCGAAATTATTTAAATGAAACTATAAATTGTTGGTGGGACGAAGTTCGCCGGGTCAGCTAGAATTGAATAAAAATGTTTTTCAATTGAAGCGAATAAGAATCAAATTTCGGACATTATTTATAAACAAAAAAATCAAACTTCGGACAGAGTGAATTCGAATTTCGAACATTCTGTTAGCATAACGTTTTCTTGTGGTTTAAGGCTCAATTTATATTATATTTCTATACAATTACTAATGCAATTAAATTACCAATCATGGGAAAATAACAACGAATTGGCCTGTTTGAAGGTGTACTGCAACCTTCCATGAGCACACAAATCTCTTGACAATTTTTCTACAATCATTGATGGCTTGTAAACTGGTAACAGAACTTTTACTACTTGTTTTTGACGTAGAACTACGTCTTTCATTAAGGGTGCCAAATAAAAAAACAGGTCACGTTTTTATGAAATAAAGTCAACCTTAATAACTATTTTCGCCATGAACGGATTCTGGCGATTTACATACCAAACGAATCGGAAATTCCCTAAGATTTGTTTGATATGCTATACAGGGGAATATTTGCCTAGAGTATAAACAGTGGATCTTGCTGAGGTAAACTTCTTTCTTCGTGAGGACACCGACTGGACAACACCGTTGCTGGACGAGCTGGACGGCGAGGGATCGAATGGTTTTCTCAAGGACAATGGGGGTGGAGGAGTAATATAAGAAAGAGTAGAGTTTTCCAAGGGACTTTTTGAAGGCTAGAGACGAATGAACTGAAGAAGTTTAAAGTCTCTTTAATTCAACAAGGGAAGGAAGGAAAGGCAAACTTTCAGTATCGTCCTAGATACGAAACAATGAACATCGCTTGTTCTTCCTTGTTTTGCGCCATCACATGTTTTCGTTTCGGACTGAGCTGTGGACGCGACTAAATTACTCACTCGCTGATATCTTTGGCATCATTGCATCAAACTGATGTCATTGCATTAATGTTTTGAGTTACACAATTGTGTGTTGAATCATCAACCTAGGCTATCGTCAGCTTACCAAGAAAATAAATGTTCAGGCATTTTGTCAGTGATTTGGTTTCACATGACGGTAGGAAAACTCCACCCACAAAGGATGACAGCTACGCTAATCTAGACTGGCAATATTAACAGAAAGGCCTTCTGTTGAGAAGAGCGCAAAACAGAGCTAAGTGTGTGTATATTTAGTTGCTTCAAGCCATCGATATATGGATATTTGTGTGCGTGGGTGCGTGTTTCATAACCCGTACGTAAAAATAGTACATATTCGCTATGCTGAAACCCCATTTGTAATGATAAATATAAACAAGGAGGGGATAGATAGCGGGAGGGAATTATTTACGCAAGGGTATTAGTAATGAATCTCTGCTGAGGCAAATATTCAGCTATTTTCCAAGCAGCTAACATTGTTTGTTTACTGTCATCATAAACGCTTCGTTGGTGCCTTCGACATTGTATCAATGCATTGAACTGACGCTATGGTGCAGCAGGTGTTAAGGTTGTGCACCAAAAAATTATTTGGGGAATACCAAGTTATTCAATAAGTTATAATAAGTCATTAATTTATTTGGGTTCGCGTGCAGATAGAGTTTATTTCGCTTATTTAGTCATCAAGAAAGTAAATGTCGTTCTGGAATTTTGTATGTGATTAGGTTTCGCTTGCCAGTAGCAAAACTTCCTCCACTAAGGGTGACAGCTGCACTTATCTCGAGCATGAGAAAGTAATGCAACTTTATCCGAGGCCAGAAATATTAAAAGAAGCGTTTCTTTCAAGAATAGCGCAAAATGATGAGAAGTGTTTTTATTTCTAGAAGTTTCAAGTCACCAATATATGGCTCTGTGCGAATGCTATGGCGAACGCTTGTTTGGCGCTTGGTTTACGTTGTATGAACGATGCCTAGAGGTGCGATTCCACTGAGGCAATACTAAATAACATGTAGCATGATATTTGATACTTGCAAGTGTTGTCATTATTGTTGTTTCCATGCGGTGCCAAAGATATATTGATGTAGTTATGGGATGTCGGATAATGGTGCTGGTGCAATATGTATATAATCGACTGTAGCCGAGTCTATGTCAGTTTCGAAAAAGGCCACCGGATTAACGTTTGAGGTAAATTTTCAATACATTGACATGAAATAAATTGCGATATACGATCAGCTAGTGTATTGTTCTGCGAGGGCAAGAATGAATCATCAATCAATTATCGTCAACTGATTCTACAGTGAAAAAATCATTTCAAAGATTATTCTACTAAGCAGTTGTTTCTAAAATTTCACAGCATTATAGAATAATATCCGAAGTTATAAACAAGCGACTTATAGAAAATAACAGCGTAGTTCTACGTCAACAATGCGGTCGTATCTTGGACACAACCTCCTATAATTTTTTTAATCAACTTGAAATATTTTTCAACAACCTCTTTTGTGATATTTGCAAGCATTTAACTCAAGGTTATCCACGGAGCTTGAATTTTAATTCTTTATTTTTGTTACATAGTTTCATCTATTTTGTCATTATCCATTTGTACCAATTTTGCTTGCTTAATTCGTGAATTTGAAGTTTTTTCGCATTTTTCAGTTCTTCAAGTTTTTTTTTTTGCTTCATCCGTTCTTCCGACTTCCTCAACTTAGGTAATGTTTGGATTTCATTTTCTTTCCGTTTCAACTTTCCTTTTTCCTTTTTCTTTCCTCAAGTTTTTGGCGCTTCGTCGTTTCAATCAACTTCTTCACAGGTTCTACTTCTTTATACAACATATCCCAGGACTCGCTTGTGGCCACTGCGGGAGTAAGGTGAGGCTTACTTATACCGTGAGTTGATGAGTTGCCAGGATACACGACAACATAAAGTTAGAAGTTCATCCGGTTGCACATTGTCCGCTAATTAATTATTCAGCTTCTCTCATATCTATCCGCAGGTCTGTCGTTGAAAAACATTTGTGTTATTTATACAAGATTTCAAAATATTTTGGTATGGGTGTAGTGCGTTCGGTAGCTTGAAGTGTCTGCTATAAACGTACGAAAACACGTTTTTGTCAATAAAGTAGTTTGCGAGCAGCAGTGGTTTGAATGGAACGTGGTTTGTAGTGCGCGTCGGAAATCATGTGTGACGAAAAACACGAACAACAACGCACCTGCCCATAACGCGCTGTCGGTGAAGCAATTTTTAGCCGATAAGGGCATTCCAGTGCTCGAACATGCTCCGTACTCGTCAGATCTAGCCCCATGCGACTTTTTTCTATTCCCCAAGATCAAATCCGTATTGAAAGGTACCCGATTTCAGTCCGTAGAAGAGGCGAAGGAGAAAACGACGCGGCTTTTGAACGCCATCACCAAAGAAGAGTTTCAGCACTGCTTCGAACAATGGAAAAACGTATGGAAAGGTGTGTGAGAAGCCAAGGGGAGTATACTGAAGGGGAGGATATCGTTGTACCGTAATTTATAAAATATAATCCTTTTTCATAACTAGTCTCGTTATTTAATAGCCATACCTCGTATATCAACAACTATCATCCATTCATCAATTCATCAATCCATTTTAAAATGTTTCATTAATTTTGATACTATCAGTTGATGAAATCTGAATGTTTTTAATCCATATCTGAATTTATGACTATTAATAATCAACGAATCAATTATTTTCCGAAATTCAATCGATATTAATTTACGTGAACTTATTTGTTAACGCGTTACGTAATTTATGGAACGACTACTGCTCGAAATCATTGTTATCGATATTGTATCGCCGGATGTTTCAATAATTGCCTGTGTAGTAGTTTTCCCGCATAACTATAAAAAGCCAAACTGCACAGTAGTCGATCTCTTAGTGGTGAATAAATTCGCATACGCATCACACCGAATATCGTAGTACTTATACTCGGCGGAGCAATAAAGCTAAGTATTTTCGCAACACTAATCTAGAGTTCTCCAAAGTTTCCAAATTCGCAAGACCCGAGCAATCGCGGTTACATTAGTTTTTGGTCCTTTGAATCGGATAAAAGACTCTGTTGGAAACAGTACTCGTGATTAGCTATCGGTCGGTTCGGAGTGATATAGTGATAAAACTGTTCTGTGGATCACATGCGTGATCAAATATCGACTGAAGAACTGTCTAAAAAAGACTAAAGTGAAAGAAGTAGAAAGAAAAATTGAAAAAGTGAACTTAAAAATTGTTCAGTTAAAACGAAGTGATCAACCAGAAAACTGTAAACTGTATCCGTGGATGTGTGTTGCGGAGAATCATCAAAATTACGGAGTGGCACGATCAATCTGTATTGCAAAAGTTGTCGTGCAACAGGCGTGTGTATCATCGTTCCCCATTTATTGTTACACCCGAACGACTTGGCTTGGGTAGCGTGGCTGGACAGCGCACTCGAAACCGTAGCGTTGTGCGGTTTAGTTCGACGAGATAATCTGCGAGACTGTAGATACAATTGCATGATTTTTTTAAGGAATTACTGAATACTAACCAACCAGCTGGATCACTGATTTTTGCATGACGAATGGTAAAATAAAGGTGAGATTTTTTTTGAAAAGGTAGCATAGTTTGGTTGGCATTTAACAGACACGTGAAGTCTATTCTTCTAGAGCTATTATCGCAGTGGAATCTATTGTTCTAGTGCTATTGCTGTAGTGAAATCTATTGTTCGATAAAAGCAATGGCTTCCGATTTGAGAAGGTCTACAAAATAAGAGCGTTTTTGTTCAGATTCACTCAAAACGCTTGACCGCGTGATACAAAATTATTCGAAGATACCCATAAGGATAAGCTTGCAGTTTGGAAGGAAAGATTGGAAAATATTTTCCAACAGTTTGAAGAGATTAAACTTGAATTAGAGCTTTTGGAAGAAGATGATGAAGACGAGCACGAACAAACAGAATGCACGTGCGGAATTCGAGCTTAATTATTTGAAATTGAAGAGTTTTTTGTTTCTGAAATTGGAAGGATCAATCACCGTGACGAACAAAGAGACAACAATCAAATTGATCATACGTCTGTTCCTTTACAATCTCGCGTCAAATTGCCCGAGATTAAACTGCCTCATTTTGACGGTTCCATCAAGGAATTGACGACATTTAGAGATGCATTTATATCCCTTATCGACTCAAATACTCATCTTACTAACATCGACAAATTTTAATATCTGATTTCCTCATTGTCTAGATATGCGAAGCGTGTGGTTGAGGCTATTGATATAACCTCAAACAACTATTCAATAGCATGGGAGCTATTACAACATCGATATGAAAATAAATATCTCGTCGATGAATACGAAAAAAATCTCAGAATGCTTGAGAAGGCAGTGGAATCTCCAGTTGAGTGGAGTACACTGTTAGTACTTATGCTCTCCTCTCGTCTCGATTCCGCTACATTGCGTTACTGGGAGACGCATAGAAAATCATCTAGCGTTCCAACCTATACGGAACTTATCGATTTTTCACACAACGACATCCTAATTCTTCAGTCTGTCGCTGCCTCGAAGGCGTGATCAACTGATACGCATCGCTCTAGTATTACATCTCGTTCTAGTACTACAACAGTTATGAAACAATCCTCAGTTAATTTAGCAATCACTTACCTACACAAATCATGTCCGTTTTGCAAGCAATCGCCACATTCTCCATTCCAATGCGAATTATTTCGAAAAATGTCTCAAACGCAGCGGTTTGAAGCCACCAAGAAAAACGCTCTTTGCATAAACTGCCTCTCATCGTCATATATCATTAACACTCCTATACTCGCGCATTGGTCTGTCAGACGGAGAAATCAATAATTCGTTCATTTCTCAGAAAATATCAACACTACGACTTTGCGATTCTCTCGAGCTTCGTTATTCGTCGTTCGTCATCGTTTAGCGTATCGCATGTGTTGGTACAAAGGGGACGTGTGCCACTTTTTCAACACTTTCGGTCTGACACACCGACGCGAGTATAGGAGTAACTTTTTCGGACAAGTGCATTTTTTCATATTCTAGAATATTGTTGAATGAAATGTATAAATTAATGTTAGTGGCGTGGAATATTTATTCAATATAATGCATAAGATCATTACCGGACTATTCTTATTTGATTTCAGTCTCTTTTGTAACTGGATTGAACGGATTCATATATTAACTATTCGTCGATATATTCGTCGTTAGATTAATACGTTCAAAAGCAAAATATAAATGTTCGACTTTCGTATAGTTATTCGCTAAATATAATGGTCATACATATACACACTTGTGAAAGAATTTCACTTGTGGAAGAATTGTAAACAGTAAACTATAAACTAATCGGTGGCTTATGGTAATTTTTAACAATTACAGTCTCGGTTTTTTGTTATAATGGACAATATCGACAAGAAAACAAGAAAAAGGCCAAAAAAATGTTCCTAGAAATCCTTTTATATCATCTTTTTATGCCCTATCTAAAAAAAGACATTAATTTTCAGTTTACCAAGAATACAGAGACAAAGAATATTAGAAATATGCAATGAAACCACAATCGATTAATGCGTTTTTATGTTATTTTATAGCTCTATATACTTTCATGAATTATATTCCGTTGCTCACTTTTAAATAATAACAGTGAAAAAATCGAATTTCGTTATTTGTGTTGGAGTATTAAAAATTACTCTTTTTTGAGGAGGTTGAATTAGATGACTATTTAAACATAATAAAGACGAAGAAAACATATTTTTTGGAGTTTTTTCATTCAATCATACCCTCTTCTTCAAATAAATGCCAATAAAGCCTGAAAATTACACAATGGCAACATTACAGAGAAGTTCAATTTTCGATCTGTGACACCGTGCGCGAGTATACGTGTTATGATTTTGCACGCGAGTACAGGAGGGTTAAAAACTGAACTAGCAGAGCATGTCGGATATGCAACCAAAAACATCATACAATGTTACACTACCAACGATCACTTATATCGCTAAACCAATCGAATAAATCTCAGCCTTCGAAATATATTACGTCTGATACAGTAATTCAGAATAGAAACTTACAACCTTTGCAATTGTACAAACCGCAGTCGCGTACTGAGAACCAAACCTCAACAACAGTCAGTCGATCTGTCCCTGAAGATCCTCCAAATTTCAGCCTGTCTCTGACATCGACCATGAAGTACAACAAACGCTTTCTGTAAGCCAGCCTAATTCGATTGTGTCCTGCATAAGTCAGCTGATTTCATCTTCGAATCAACCGGGACGCACACCACAAAGTATTATGGAAGCCTCTCCTGACCCCGTAACAGTCGAGCCTTCGTCTTCCGTCACCTCTACACGCTTCGTATCCTGCCGTCGCAGTCGTCTCGGCCCTGTTCACGGAGGTTCGGAAGAGGTCTTCCAGCCTGCACCTTCAGGCAAGTACGTGTGCGATAACAGTCGATCATTCCTTGAAGGCTCTTGTAATTTCAGTTCTACTTGCGACCCTCTTATTGTTGATGAACACGTAACATACGATAGCCTACAGTACCCACTTCTCTCAGGATGTGCTTCAGAAGGAGACGATCGTCATTCTGTGGCTGTTGGTACTTATTCACATAACAGTGATCGCCATCTTTCAACTTTGCACGTTTACTACCAAAACGTTGGAGGTATGAATAGTAGCATTAAGGATTATTTGCTGGCCAGTTCTGATCTATGTTACGACATTATTGCACTCACCGAAACTTGGTTAAACGACCGTACCATATCCACTCAGGTATTTGATAAGAGTTACGATGTTTTTCGCTGCGATCGCTGTCAGTCAAACAGTTCGAAAGCTTCTGGAGGTGGAGTGCTGCTTGCCATCCACCGTGAGTTAAAACCCCGCATCGTTCCAAATGACTCTTGGTTAAGTATCGAACAAGTGTGGGTTGAAATTAAGATGTTTGATCACTCGCTATTTCTGTGCGCCGTTTATGTACCACCAGACCGCGTCCGTGATGTAGCTTTGATGACCGTCCACACGGATTCGATAGCAACAGTGCGTTCTAGACTCAAACCGATGGATGAAATTGCGATAATCGGGGATTTCAATTTACCTGGAATCAAATGGAGACCTTCGAGATCAGGATTTCTGATCTCGAAGGTCTCCATTTTTCACTCTACACTTTCGACATGCACAGTCTCCCTATTGAATTCGTACAGCACCAGCCTGCTTCAACAGATCAACCATGTCGAGAACAACAACGGAAGAATTCTGGACCTCTGCTTCGTTAGCAGTGCTGACTCAGCTCCAGTTATTTCAGCAGCGGCTGCTCCGCTAGTTACAACCGTTCCTCACCACCCCGCTCTGCACCTTGTTTTGGAAAACCGTGCTTCAAATCAATTCCGCAAAACCGCAACTGCAGTGTACTATGACTTCAAAGAAGCTGACTATAACGCCATTTCTAACGTCCTGTCTACTATCGACTGGGAAGATGTTTTAGATTGTGACGATGTAGACAATGCAGTTCAAATGTTCTCCATTATCGTGAACTATGCTATTGACAGGCATGTACCGAAGCGAACTACTTTAGAGCATTCGCATACTCCATGGCAGACTAGGGAACTAAGTCAAATGAAAACAGCAAAGAGAGCGGCATTACGTCGATTTGCCAAGTACCGAACCGTGCCACTTAGGAATTATTATGTGCGACTAAACAATGCATACAAGCGAGCTACTCAATCGTGTTATCGTAGTTACATAACTAACATGCAGCTGAAACTGAAATCAAATCCTAAGTCTTTTTGGAAGTTCGTAAACGAGTAAAGGAATGAGTCCGGTCTACCTTCTACAATGGAGTACAATGGGCGCTGGAGTTCTGACACACAAACGATATGTGACCTATTTGCTGATAAATTTGGAAGCGTGTTTTCGGATGAGTCGATAACACCCGAGCAAATTGAATCTGCTGCTGGAAACGTACCTTTTCTCGGCCAGTCTTGCTCCCATATCGAGGTTGACGAGCCAATGGTACAAGCTGCTATGAACAAACTCAAGGCGTCTTGCTCAGTTGGTCCTGATGGTATTCCGTCTATTATATTGAAGAAATGCGCAGCTAATCTGATGATTCCTCTTTGTCGCATTTTCCGCTTATCGTTGATTAGTGGAAAATTTCCAACTTCCTGGAAGTCGGCGTTTTTGATTCCTGTACATAAAAAGGGTGCCAAGACTCAAATCGATAACTACCGAGGAATTTCCGCACTAAGCTCGGTCGCCAAACTGCTTGAGCTTGTTGTCTTGGAACCGATCTTTAGTTTCTGCCAGCATTACATTGTAGAAGACCAACATGGATTTATGCCTAAGAGATCTACTGTAACCAATCTGTTGACTTTCACGGCTTATATAACGGAAGGTTTCAATAGCGCCAAACAAACAGATGCGATATATTTCGACCTGACAGCAGCGTTTGACAGCATTAATCACGAAATTGCGATTTCTAAAATGGAGAATTTGGGGTTTGGCGGCAGAATAATCGGTTGGCTGCGGTCATACCTAATCGGTCGCCAGCTAGCAGTAAAAATTGGTGATCATTTCTCGCGCAAATTCAACACGCCATCTGGGATTCCTCAAGGCAGCCACCTGGGGCCGTTGATTTTCCTCTTGTACTTCAATGACGTCAATTTTAAGCTGAACCTTCCGCGCTTGTCATTCGCCGACGATATGAAAATTTATTTTATAATCAACTCGACTGCCGATGCCTGCCTACTTCAGCAACAGCTGGATAGTTTTGCCGAATGGTGTATTGCTAATTGCATGAAGGTGAACCCAAGTAAATGTGCTATTATCACCTATTCAAGAAAAAAGGAACCGATCTTGTTCGATTATAAACTCTTGGATACTTCCGTCGAGAGAACCAACTGTACTCTAGGGGTACTTCTAGACAGCAAACTATCGTTCCAGCAGCACATTTCATATATTGTGGGCAAAGCTTCCAGAAGTCTAGGCTTTTTGTTTCGAATCGGTAAAGATTTCAATGACATATATTGCTTGAAGTCTTTGTACTGCTCGCTGGTACGTTCGACTCTTGAGTACGGCTGTCAAGTTTGGAGTCCTTACTACCAAAATGGTGTCGACAGAATTGAAGCTGTACAGCGCAGGTTTGTGCGCTTTTCTCTTCGACGCTTGCCATGGAGGGATCCTTTTCGGCTACCCAGCTATGATAGTAGATGCCTTCTAATCAATTTAGACACCTTAGCTGTTCGCCGCAATGTCGCCCGTGCTATGCTAGTGTCTGATGTCCTGACGTCGAAAACAGAGTGTCCGGCGTTGCTCCGTTCATTCCAACTACAGGTGCCTCCAAGAAGTCTGCGGAACCAAAATTTGCTGCGTATACCGGTCCGGCGAACAAATTACGCGACCTACGGTAGTATATCCGGTCTGCTCAGAATGTTCAACAGAGTTGCAGAGGGCTTTGATTTCAATTTATGTAGGGTAGCTATTAAACGTAATTTTAAGAGAATATTAACCCATTTAAATGTCATTAGGGCATAGATTCTGCCTGTTGATTATTGTAATAAATAAATAAACACCCGCCATTCCTACACAACCAACTGCTTCGACAAGTTATCTTTCAATGCCTTTTGATAATAATCATAAATTTCTCTCTTTTTACTTTCCAGAAGTTTTTTTTGAAAATAGTGAAATGTATTTATACATGTTTAGCGGAAAGAAATATAATAAACAAAAACAGTATCTTAGATTTTTTTTTCGATTTTATTAAAATCAACTTTTTGAAGAAGTTCTTGGTTGAGCCGAATAAACAAGATCTTCTGTAGATTCCCTTCGCTGAGCAGCGTCCGGTGTTTAGTTAAGATTAGTGCCAATACACTGAACGCACGTTCCACGCTAACTTGTGTACAAGGCATAGCCAAAAGTGAAGAAACCAATTTATATAGTTCCGGTTCCAAGTTCCTAACTCCATAACACCATTCCAGAATGGATTGATCCTTGTTGTCTCCATGTGGTAATTTAAATCGGGGCATTCTGGAGAGATCGATGATCTCATTCATGATGTTTATGTCTTCTAGCGTATTGTTCGACCCATCCAAGGTACTGCGAAAGTCCTCGAAAGTATCTGCTGGCTGAGAATTCAAACGTCCGTTGCCATACGATGGCGAGGTTAGAGTTTCCCCATATTGAGAGCAACCGGCGATAGCTTGGGTGGCGTCCCAGGTTTGCTTGATAAACTCCTGTAATAAGAAAAATAAATGGTTCACATAAAAAAGGGAAACAATCTATGTACAATTACCAATGCGACGAGTCTCTCTTCATCTGTGACAAATGGACTGTTCCGAAAATTGATACGTTGATCGATAAATATTGCAGCTAAGAAATACCTGATATCCATCAGAGAGATTCGCCTTTTAGCCATCTTCTCAGCGATAACTTGAGATATTCGATTATTTGCTTTTCTCACATTAAAAAAACACATTTCTCCCAAATTTAAAAAAAAAGTCACCAAAAGTTATCTGAGAGTTTTGAAGCTGCAATGTGGTCCTCTGCTAATGGTTTGAAAGCCTGGATAAAACTCTCCAGAAAGTTCCACATATTATCGTCAATGATTTGTTCCTCTTCGTTGACTAAAGTCAAAATGAAATCCTTTTCTTTGATGAGAGAATGTACCATAGTGTATATGCTATTCCACCTCATAGGACAATCTACTTTTAGTTTACATCGTTTACTCACAGCAAAAAGCTTTTTGTACGGCATCCTTCGTAATGTTTTTACGATTTTTCGAATTCTTAACAGCTGTTCCTTCATAGTAGTCTCCTTCCGAGCATCACTCACAGCAAGTTGTAATGCGTGTTCCGCGCATCGCACTCCTTAAAGAATAGTTTCCATGATTTTCATTTTCTGATTAATATATCCGTCTCCTTGATCCTCTATATCATCATCGTCCTCATCGTCGTCATTTTCGTCGTTATTAGCCTCTTCGAACAATCAAGAGCCATTAAGTTCCACTTCCTGTGTCATCTTCAAACGATTTACCGTAGCACGCATATTTTGAGCATTATCCGTCGTGACTGTCAGTAATCGTCGATTGTCGATACCATGCGGTGTGAATGTTTTAAGCACTTCTTACGTCAGAATTGCCGCCGTGTGCATATCGTGAAGCTCTATTATTTTGAGAGTACGAATCCTGATAGCCTTTTTCCAACAAACTGAATATTAATCTCTAAAAACTCGCGTTCCATTCGAGTGGCGGCATCCACATTGAGGCAAATCAATTTATCAGCAATTTCGTTCTTTCTGATAAGCCGGATTTGATCTGCTACATTTGAAAGCGTTTTGCGTATTGAATTCGGACTCAAATGTTTGGCCATCTTCAGTCCATCCTCGATTGGCCTTGCAATGCTTTGTAATGCAGGATACTTGATAACTCTAAAAGGAAGACCACGAACGGTTACAAGTTTGACCACTGCTGACATATATGTTCACATATCGCTTCTTTAGCAGCGATATTTATGTGAAACAGTTCTTCATCACTAATCGTTCTATGCGCCATATTACGAAGATTAACAATTTAACACCAGAAGCACAACTTCCCCCGACAGCACCAAATGTCACTTTGACGCAGGTACACGAGAAAGTCTCGCGAGCACTAATGCACGAGCTTCTCTCACATGCATACAACCAGCGTTGCCAATATTCCAGTTTAAACTGGATTCTTCCAGTCTTTTTTTCTCGATCCAGTCATCCAGTTGAAACCTAAAATCTTCCAGTTTTTTGGAATATAGTCCAGTTTTATCCAGTTTTTTTTTATATGTTTGCTCTACTTTTACCCATTTTTATGTGAAATAAGTTTACAACGATAAATATTATCTCTCCCTCCACCTTCCTATCCCTTGAGCAATTTTATTTTTTACCATTTATCGTTCGACCTTGGATCGATCTCTCTTTTCTTACACAGTCAACTCACTGTTACTTACACTTCCGAATTCAATACGGGCAGCATGCAATGCGTGTGGTGAAAATTACTGTTTTTCAGTCGTGTTCCATCAACCTCATGAACTTCTGCGACAGGTGAGGTTGTAATTTGGTTCTTCCCATTTTGTTGAATTCGTCTTATCTTATTCAACAGCTTACCCAAGAAGGAACGAGCTACACTGTGTTTTGATTTATATAAATATCAGATGTTCTAGGTCCTCCAAATCATTCTAAAGTTCAGAAGGTCCTAGAGTAAATGGTATCCATTGACTTTAATTGATATGGATATAAAACCTAAGTAACCTTGCTTCCGTTTACATTAAATGAATATTAGTTTCTCATGTTCACTCAGAGGAATTTTAGTTCTAAATATTATTAACTTCATACATAAATAGTACTATACTTTTTTTTTCAAAAATACTTTCTCGACTAAGAGGAAATATTTAAAGATACCTCATTTTGATCTTGATACTAAAAAAAATTGAGAGAAATAGCTAAAACGCTCAATAGCTCAATACCAAAATTTGATAATTTCAATACCAAAGTAATACTTGAGCAGTGTTATTTTGGCATTGAATGTGCTTATTCGAGTATTGAAACAATATTGTGGAAAGTTGTTTATGGTATTTTTCTTTGGTTTTACCTCGTATCTCATGCTAATCCGTACCTTTTTGATGTATTGAACTTTTCGCGGTTTTGTGACGATCTTCTATCAACGATTTTATGGACATAAAGCGATAAATACGAGACTCTTCATGTTTTGCCCAAAATAAAACCGTCTCCTAAATATTATTTCACAGTAAATACAGTTACAGTTTTATGGACTACATATAAATACGTGCCCCCGTGGCCGAGTGGTTAGCGTCCCACCTAATATGCCGGGGGTTCGGATTCGATTCCCGTTCTGGTCGGGGGAATTTTTCTTCATAGAAATTCCCTCCGACTTCCACTGTGGTCACACACGTATTTTAGAGCTTGCCACTCAGAATGCATTCAAGGCGTGTTATTGGCATAGAGATCTAAAAAAAAATTACGCAAGTAATACTACGTTGAGACGGCGAAGTTCCTCTAGGAACGTAAGTGCTATTTAAGAAGAAGATATAAATACTACACGAAGCTTCAAAGAAAATTCTATTTCTCAAGCATTGGAAAAAATCATTCTAGATAAATCATAGCCGATCTTCCTAAAATAAAACGCTTTTACAGATCCAGTTTTTTTAAGAGTAATCTTCCAGTTTTTTGAAAAATATCATTGGCAACTCTGCATATAACACATGTGCATCGCTCATGTCGAGGTGCACTGAGGTAATCTTTAGCACATCAATATTTTACGAAAGAGAAGAAAAGTAGCCGAACCCAGGCTCGTGTGCTATAGCCCGGTCCTATCGCTTGCACATGGAAGAGTTGTGAGGAAGAGAAAATCGATACTCGTTTCTCGAAAATAAAGCGCGCGCACAGGAAAGTCTGACTTTAGGCATTAATGAATATGCCCTTGAAAGAACTTTTAGAAAATCCCATTATTTACCGAGTTATAGCCATGTTAGTGATGCGCTATCTAATCTACTACTGCAATAAGAATAAACTTCAAACGCGTTTTTCTTGAAACTAGTTTTTTCAAACTAGCGTACATGATATCTCAGGTTCTACTGAACCGATTTATGTCGAATTTATTTCAATCTCACTATTTAAAGAAAAAATGGGAAACGCAAAAAAAACGTTAAACGCGGCATTTTTTTTTCTTCAAACGGCCGCCTTTTTGTCAAAAAACATGTTTTTGACTTGTCCGAGGTTTATGCGATAGCAGCATTTTCACTGATTCAGAATCTGTTCGTTTTTTTTTGTTTCAGATAACAAGAGGTGCTGCAATCGTGTACGCCATGGCAGGATTTTTTTTTAACCCCCTCACTTCATCAACTTGTAATTATTCTAATTATGAAAATTTTTCCCGTTCAATTTTTATTTTATTAGAATTATAGATAAACTTATTATAAGATAGATAAACAAATAATGGATAATGAAAATATTCTTTGTTTTATTTTTTCAAAGCTCCAAAAAACGTCCTAAACTCGCGCCTCTACAATAGAATACCCCCTTAAAACATACAGCTACATGCTAACGTTAAAAGTTGAAAGTCTATCGATCGTAATTTCCTATGTTTTTGACATCTGTCAACAATACACAATTCAAAATATCAGAAGTTTCATGTAGTCTCTCTGTTCATTTTACTGAGTGCAACTCTTTATAAAATATCGCTACTGCCAGAATCGAAACTACAGATAGTACAGGGTTTTCCAACTTTAAATTCCGAAAGTAAATTGAAATAAAACACACTTAGAATTCGAATTTCGATGAAACTTTTATTTCAAATTAAAGTTTGGTTTATGCCATTATGTGTGAAATACAACATCATTCAAATGTCCACCTAGGCCTTCCTCGCACACCTTGATCCGAAACAGGTTATTTTCGATGACTTTTCGGCACATATGGGGCGGTATCTCGGTCATAACTTCACGAATGTTGTCTTTCAAATGTTCAAGAGTTTGCGGAGAGTTGGCATAGACACGATCTTTCGCATAACCCCACAAAAAAAGTCTAGCGGGTTCAAATCGCATGATCTGGACGGCCAATTGGCATCACCAAAACGCGAAATTATGCGTCCCTCAAATTTCGTTCGTAATATGGCCATGTTCGGTCGTGTTGTATGGCACGTGGCGCCGTCCTGCTGAAACCACATGTCATCCGTATCCATATCTTCAATTTGTGGCAAAAAAAAAATCGGTTAACATGCGGCCATAGCGCTCACCATTCACAGTTACCGTCTCGCCGTCCTCATTTTCAAAGAAATACGGCCCGATGACTCCCCCAGACCATAATGCGCACCAAACAGTGACTTTTGGCGGATGCAATGGCCTCAATCACGTGTGGATTTTCTGAGCCCCATATACGGAAATTTTGGGTGTTTACATAGCCACCGAGCTCGAAATGTGCCTCATCGCTGAAGAAAATTTGATGCGAATATTCAGCATTTTGCTGCTGTTGTTCGTTCACCCAATCGACGTATGCCCCACGCATTCCATGGTCACCACGCTCTAATTTTTGTACCAGTTGGACTTTATATGGATGTAGGTGCAAGTTCAAATGCAAAATTCGCCACAATGATGTGTTTGACAAGCCCAATTGCTGAGCACGCCGTGGAATCGAAACATTCGGATCATCCTCCACACTGGCAGCAACAGCAGCAATATTTTCGGCCGAACGCACATTACGATGATGCACAGGTTTCACAATATCCGCTACGGATCCAGTTTGTTCGAATTTACGCACTACATTAGCGATTGTGTGCTCTGTAGGCCGTCCATGACGACCAAAATCCGTAATGCTCGAAAAACATTTGCCGGTTTGTAAAATGGCAGACATTTAACTGACGATATGACGCTTTGGTTGATAGCTATGTCAAACGGTTGTCAGCGCAGGGCTGTATACTTTCGGAAGCCCGAAATGGAAAACCCTGTATTTACAAGTTCCCTGGCTTGTATTTTCCTCTTTATCGAAGAAAAGCTCTAAAAAGTATTTAACTTTCTCGGTTTTCGTACCCAACTTTTGTGGGGACACTAACTTCTTTTTTGTTGACTTCCATTTTTACACTCTGTGATTCACATCTGAATGGATTGAACAAAAATGGTTTATCCTTCGAGCCTTAACCCGAAGTTGTACAACTGTCTATGCACGGATTCTTCCAAAATTCAACAGCTTCAACGTGGGACGTGGCAAAACTGCTGCATTATTCTAAAAGTGCTGTGGCGCGAGTTGTTAAAAGTACAAGAAATTACACGACTCCTTGCAAAAGTCAAACTCAGCGCCTAGATGGAACCCTTGATCGTCAATTGCGGCTGAAGGCCTCAAACAACAAACAGTGATTGCAATGTTATCCTGTATTCGTAAATTGTTAGAGAAAATGATTCTACTTCGTTTGGACAAGTGGGTCGAAACGAACAATTTGCTGTCAAATACGCAGTTTGGCTTCCGCCGAGGTAAAGGGACGAACGATTGTCTCGCGCTGCTATCTTCTGAAATCCAAATCGCATTTGCTCGAAAAGAACAAATGGCTTCCGTTTTCCTCGATATCAAAGGGGCATTTGATTCAGTTTCCATGGAAATTCTCTCAGAGAAACTTCATAATCGTGGATTTTCACCAATTCTGAATAATTTCCTGTACAATTTACTGTCAGAAAAACACATGTTTTTCAATCATGGCAGCTTGAAATCTTCTTGATACAGTTTTATGGGCCTACCGCAAGGCTCCTGCCTAAGCCCCCTCTTGTACAGTTTTTACGTCAATGATATAGATGATTGTCTAACTAGAGATTGCACGTTGAGACAACTTGCAGACGATGGAGTTATTTCCATCACGGGTACTAATCCCGCCGTTCTGCAAAAATCCTTGCAAGATACCCTGAACACCTGTTCACGTGGGCTCTCAAGCTGGGTATCGAATTCTCTACGGAGAAAACCGAAATGGTCGTTTTTTCTAGGAAGCACGAACCCGCCCAATTCCAGCTTCACCTATCCGGCAAAACGATCAGGCACTCGATGTTTTTCAAATACCTTTGAGTATATTTTGACTCTAAATGTACCTGGGGAATACACATTGCGTATTTGAAACAGAAATGCCAGCAAAGAATCCATTTTCTCCAAACAATAACCGGAACATGGTGGGGTGCCCATCCAGGAGACCTCATTCAGTTATACAAAACAACGATATTATCAGTGTTTGAATATGGCAGTTTTTGCTTCCGATCAGCTGCCAGGATTCATATTCTCAAGCTGGAGAGGATACAATATCGTTGCTTGCGTATTGCCATGGGGTGTTTGCATTCGACACATACGATGAGTCTCGAAGTCTTGGCAGGAGTACCCCCGCTTACTCTTCGGTTCACAGAATTATCCTACAGATTTCTCATCCGTTGCAAGATCATGAATCCATTGGTGATTGATAACTTCGAAAATCTACTCCAACTGACTCCTCAGTCACGTTTTATGTCTTTATACCGTGAGTACCTTACCCACGACGTGCTCCCTTCACCAGGCATCTCCAACCAAGTTTGCTTCCCATACTTTTGCAATTCCTCTGTCATTTTTGATCTGTCCATGCGACAAAAAATCCATGGAATCCCAGATCATCTACGCTCCGATAATATTCCGCCGATATTTTCGGCAGAATATGGGAAAGTTAGATCTGATAAAATGTTCTTTACTGACGGTTCATTCATGAACGGGTCCACTGGCTTCGGCATCTTCAATGAAAATTCCAGTGCCTCTTTCAAACTCAAAGATCCTTGTTCCGTGTATGTCGCTGAACTGGGTGCGATATATCACGCATTAGGGATCATTGAAACATTGCCCATCGACCACTATTTTATTTTTTCAGACAGTCTCAGCTCAATAGAGGCAATCCGCTCAATGAAAGTTGATAAACGCTCATCTTATTTCCTAACAAGAATAAGATATCTATTGAGTGTTTTGGTCGAAAAATTATTCAAGATGACCTTAGCATGGGTTCCCTCTCATTGCTCGATTCCGGGGAATGAGAAAGCGGACTCGCTAGCTAAGGTGGGCGCTTCAGAAGGCACACTTTTTGAAAGGCAAATTGCTTATGATGAATTTTTCCACATTCCTCGTCAGTATACGCTCGTAAGTTGGCAGCGCATGTGGAGTGAAGATGGGTTCGGTCGTTGGTTACACACGATTATCCCTAAGGTCTCGACGAGTGCATGGTTCAAGGGATTGAATGTAGGTCGTGATTTCATTCGCGTGATATCTCGGCTTATGTCCAATCACTACAACCTAAACGCGCATCTCTATCGCATTGGGCTCGCAGCAAACAATCTTTGTGATTGTGGCGATGGCTACCACGACATCGAGCATGTTGTCTGGTCGTGTATCCGGTTCCATACTGCTCGCTCTCAGCTCTCTAGAGCACTGAGAGCACAAGGCAAACAATCGGATATCCCCGTCCGGGATATCTTAGGTAGCCGTGATCCTGATCTTCTGCTTCATCTATACCTGTTCCTCGGAAACGCCGATGTCAACGTTTAATGATGTTTCCTTCGTTGTGTCCCCGTTTCATATCTCTCCTATCCGATCTATAAACTTTTACTTAGTCGCGGCAATACATACACACACTCTTTACAGATAAACGGGCCAAAGGTTGTGCAGTCCACTGATGATTCAACAAGAGCCAAAGGTTGTACCGCTCATGACAACTCTACACGAGCTGATGATTGCGCCGGCTAGTGACCATTCTATCCTGGATTCCTCGAGTCGAGAAGACGCACCACGCTAGATATGGGGTACAGACTAGGGGGGCGTTGCTGATTAATGGTCAGCTGCATCCCAATAGGAAGTATCCCGTGTCGGGCACAGGTACAGATCATTGAAGACAGCAACATCACAATTACGAAAACACTTGTAATACTAACCTCGAGCCAACCGCGAGTAATCGGTTACATATTACTAACATAGATAATAAGAAAAACTGTCAAAATATTGAACTCCGGCCCCGTCAGTCTAACGCCATATGAGCCTTGATAAAAATATATATTTTGGTAAAAAAAACAAACAGTGACCAGAATCCGGGCTCGCAAGTAGTACTATGGACATAATAAAGCAGTACACTAAAATAATAATTATAAGAAGAAAGGAAGCCACATTTAAAACTGTAAAATTTTCAGAAAAAAAATCTGTGTATCTGTATTCTTAGCAAAAAAAAATCTGTATTGAAAATCTAAGGGAAAAAATGAAAATGAAGGTTTATTTTCATTTTAAATTTATTTTTCTCATTTATGAATTGTTGAAGTCGTATCAATGAAATAATATCAATCATAAAAAAAGGTTTTCTTCTAATTCCCTGAATTGTATGATGTTTATACATGGTTTTGTGAACTTTGCTTCAAAATGTTTCGTCAATTTCATCCTTGAAGCTCCTCCTTGAGCCGATACATAGTTTTTCACTTTCGAAATAGAGTCTGTAATTGTTAGGGCCACCCAATTTCCGGACTTTGTTTTGCTGACATTGTGATTTTTGAACTGATCTGATGGCATAGGATGATCGAACAGGGACAGCAAACTTCACATAACAACACCTTTCGTAATGAACGTTTAGTATAATGACAAAGAACCCGCTTTTCGGAAAAACTCGTCATGCTAAATATTTTAATCAAAAACAGTGCTACATTTATAATAGAAATGTTGTTATAGAACTACAAACCATACACTTAGAAGCTCTGTTTAAAAATCTCGTCGAATATTTAAATTCATAAAATCAAACTCAGTTTAAAGGTATAATTTATCCTAGATGAAGTGTATTGCTGTTCTCACATATTGCACACAGAGATTGAAACTAGGTTAAACCCATAAATTTAATTGTTAATCACAAGGTTTTCTCAATAGTGTCTTCTATCTTCAGGCATCAAGGGACAAAGCTTCTTGACGATGTTTACTTCCCTCACCTGCTCATTTTCTCTTCCGGATGAATTGAAGCAGAGTGTTGATTGAAGGGTAGATATCGGATTTGGTGAACAGCTGCACTCTTCTAAATTCACTATTTTTATAATTCTGTAGATGAAACGTATCTTATAACAGAACTCAAACTCATCATTACAGAACTCATTAGCTTATGTCACATGGATGGTTTCAATCAATTGCATTTTGGATTGGAAAAAATCGGTGCTGTCCATAATTGTTACAATCGGGCTCTCAACTACGTTAGCTTGGTCATGCTACAAAGTCGGAAAATGTGAAGAACTCTTCTCCCTGATGCTACCTCATGCTTCGCTGAACGGAGATATGTTGGAGAAAATAATTGAATACAGATTGTCACATTGTTTGATGAATGTACGCCAATCGGTTATGTGTATCGGTAACGCGTATGCTGATTATACATGCAATTTGAAAAAAAGCCTCGTACTGAAAACTCTTTCCTCTGGCGCTTACGTCACTTTGCGAGATAACGGCAGCTTAGCAATGGATAAAAAAAAAGTTATATCTGAGTTATATCTGAGTCACTCAATTTTTGCTCCATAAGATTCGTCTTGAGTAGCCTGAATTAGTTATACAAGTCTTATCCATTACCAGCTTTCCAGCTTGAGGAAATTGGCGTATCAAATCATTAAGGTTTGGTAGCTTGACGAAAAATTGAGGGTTTATCAAGGCCGCAGTTTTGATAACCGGATCGCTGAAGTCAAATCGCTTTGAAATCTGTTTCACGAGTTCAATATAGAAGTCACAACAAATCGATTTGAAGGTCAGCTGGTCTAGCTGGTCTAGCTGCATCCAATACTTTTTCAGCTTCTTCTTCTCGATACCAACGTAAATATCCTCAGGCTTCTTCGGAAAGTCTTCAAAATCTTTCACATCACGGTCAGCATCAGCGAATCGTTGCACGTAGCTCTCAAAACATAAGTTACCCAACATGATCAACAATAACATACTTGTCTGATTATAATGTTCGCAAAATTGAGAGCTTTCTGATTGAAAAGTGCAATTGACTTTATTGTTGAGTGGTAGATCAAAGTTTAGATACAGCATAATTAGTTTAGTCATAGGATCGTTTAAATTAGTCAATATACGATTGGCAGACTGATTATGGTCATACTTATCTTGGAACGAAAAGAATAGTTCGAGCTCTTCAAATCGCTCAAGATTTCGCTTAACCACTGCCATTTCGTTGCGTTGCGTTCAAATCTGTAAATCTGTATATACAGATTCTGTATCTGAAATTTGGCGAAAAATCTGTAAAATACAGAATATTCTGTATATATGGCAACCCTGGATGGAATCCTGCGGGTAATCAGAGCCATATTGTTTGCGCGTTTAAGCGCTGCATGAAACTGCTCTGCTCTGCAAGAAACATCGGGCTGTTGTGCTATTAATAGCACAATCATGATCATATCAACCCGACTTTGTTACAGCTAAAATGCTGATTAGCCTAAAAAATAAACAAATGGGATAAAAAAAGGAATCGTCGATTAACTTTTTTTTGTGTCATTCTGATTAAAAAATTAAATAAAAGCAAAGCTGCCTTCGATCAACCCATTACCAATATTGACGAAATTTTGGTATCATTCAGATACGAATATTTTTTTTTTAATTCTTTCTTTTTGAGACATTAAGCCTTCTGGACTGGTTCATCTCAGAGATGCGAACATCGATAAAGTAACTTCAATACAGTGATAAATTTTTTGATAAGCGTCGATTTATCGCCACCATCAATGAGACAAATTTCTCTCACCGCGAAGTTCCGGGACACCGTTTGCAAACAACAGAGTCAAAAGTGAGCCGTCGGTACTCACCTGGTGGGTAGTAGAAGGCGGACTGCTGGCAGGACTTCGACGGCCTCGATCTCGCGTGCCGTTACTATGATAACTAGTAGGAACTGAAGAAGATGAACTTGCTGTGTTAAACAATCTTATGACCTGCTCTGGCGAGATAGGCCGCTTCTTACCATTATGTCTGGTAGAATTTGGAACTGTACCTGAGGAGGTGTTCGGAAGAAGGTGGGTGGGTGTGGGTGGTTATGGATTATGATGGGAAACGGGAGGATGAACAAGAAGAAGATCAAGAACAAGAAGAGCGGAAAAATTGGAAGTTTGAGGTTATGAGTTCGCTTGAAGTATAATCTTGTTTTTTTTTGGGTTTCAAATGTGTACACATCCTACGAACTTGGTTACATACAGGCACAGGACAATAAACGACAAGCTGGACTTCTTCTTCTCTATAGTTTGAAAGATAGAACGGTTTGGGAGTCAACGGGAAAGACAACGATACCAACACATACATAGGGATGCCACTGGAATTAGTTTTCGAGCCAAAACGAGGGAGAGGCTTCGCACGACTAGCAGGACACTCTCTGTCCTGAACACAACGCTCGGGAGTGCTTCCGAGGGCCGAGGGCCGAGCCATGGACACAACATCAAATCGATACTAATAGATGGAGAGTTGTTGCGATCTCCCGGGAAGGACGGAACATGGACGGAACATGTACGATGGACGAGAGCAAAGTTGTTGATTTTGTGTTTGTGTGGGTCTGTTTATTGTGTGTGAGTGTGTAGTGGAAAATCAATAGGGAAAAAATGGGGTCGTTCTTCTATCTATTCAGAATCGGAGTCATTCCTTCTTTCGTTCTCCGGGAACATTTACAAGACATAATGGCAAGCAAAAAGGTTGGACCGTAAATTTGTTAATATTGTCTAAAAGAATAAGAATAATTATTGAGATCTACATTCTGTGGACTTCAGGCTAATTATAAGGGGTCTAGAAAAGCTAGTTTAATTGTGAAGGGTCGCTCAGTTCTACTTTAGAGTTTTAAAGCTAGTTTGCGGTTTTGAAGAATTTGTAGAGGATCTAGATCAACAAATCAAATATCAGAGGAGCTGGTACCTATCGATACCGGAAGTGAATATAATGGAAATGGTCCACAGAAGAATCTAGTTGGGGAATTTGTGTGAGTGGAATGAGTTAATGTGTGTGTGGATGAGAAAGGAGGCCGATAGCAGATCTGTGCGAAGCGTGACTACACAACAAAACAACGAGAGTTAGCGACAGGGACTGAGAGGATCGAGGGCATGCTGATTAGACTGGTCCATATTGGTATTTCCGCACTTAAATACACTTGAGCGTATCGTGTTGGATATTGAAACCTTTCTTTAGGGACCAGTCTGATGCGCTAAAACTATGCTGTACGTGTGGCTTGTAGGCCGAACTGCTGTAAATTGAACAATGTTTGAACCATTTAGTGCACGGACAAGTGATGCCCGACAAATCCGTACATTAATGGTAATCTGACATCTCTAGTTCGTTGGGTCATCCGAGAGTTTTTAGCAGAAAAATTTTTTGTAGCACGAATGAATAGTCACGTTTCATACATGAGCAGAAAAAAAACTTACAAGTTTCAAAACTTCAACTTGCATCGATTTTACAGCAGAACGGGTCGAACTCCTACAAGGGACAAGTTCAGCAAACATTCCACAGCATCGTCTACAACTCAAACACGAAACTGACACGCCATCCGCTTCTGCATCCACTATTCACTAGAAAACTAGTCATGCAGAAAAGGAGATGGAATGCAACGAATAGTAGAAAGTCGATTATGTCAGGAAGTAATGTTGTTTACTGGTTTTTTTATTTGGTAGTGAAACTAGTACCTAATGGGCAACGAGGGGAAGGTGAGTTACGAAACACGACTGACAATGCAGAATAGAAATCTATGCAGTCCTAGATGAGGGGACAAATATGCTAAAAGGGGGGAGTAAACAGAGCTAACATGAAACGCAAAAAATAATCATGACAAGAAAGTGAATTTCAAAGTGACATTAATTGGGTCTAACAATATGTGAAGTGGAAAAGATTGAGTGAAGGTGTTAAAAGAGAGAGAGAAGAGAAACGAGGGGGGGTTATGCTAGTAGGGGAAGAACTTCTATAGAACGAACGAAAACGAGCTTAGCCTAGAAATATTTGTTTGTCTCAAGAAGACTAAAGTTTACCTGCACCAGTTGGAACACCTAAACTAGCTGAGTCTAAATAACTACTTCTACTTGGCAATGAACCTCCTTTGGAAGGGACACCGGCTGTGTTATAATAATAATGAGGAGAGTGTGGTCTTTCTCTTTCTACTATTGTATATGAAGTACCGGGTGGTGAATAATATAAACCTGAACGTCCTCGCAGGGAGCTTGTGCTGTTGCCGATCCGGGTACTGCCGTAGGGACCGATGACGTCCTCGGCTTCGAAGCTGTTGGACCGGATCGTGGCCCCGCCGGTGGCTCCACCGCCCATCGTGCCGCCCCCACCACTGACACTGACCCCACCGATGCCAACGCCGGCACTGGAGCCGCCGCCAGTGATGGAACCGCCGCCGCCGCCGCCGACACCAGCAATACTGCCGCCAGTGTGGTGGTAGATCGAGTTGACCGGCGGCGAGACCTGCTGGTAGCCGCTCCGAGAGCTCCACCGGGACGGGCCCAGGTCGCACAGCTCGGCGTAATCGTTCCCGGCACCCATCGCTAGGGGGTCTCCGCCACCGGGGGCGCCCCCTAAGCGCATTTCCGCACACCTGCAACCGCGAGAGAAAGAGAACAGAAAATAATTCAATTAGTATTAATATCGCCCGGCAATAGAAAAGCAATTCCGGTAAATTGGAACCGGTCGTCTGAAGTGACACCGGAAAATGAGGGAACACACACGCAGCCTATTTTTTCCCACTCAAAAAACGAAAATGTGTACAAAATTATATAATTTTAATAAGCATGAGCGGGGTTGTTATTTTTTCACGTTGTTACGTGACCATCCTTGTTGTCTCGCAGGACCTGGCTGAATGTGCTCCGTCGCACCATGCAAAGTCACAGCTGAGTGCGGAACAACTGCGGGATCGAATCCCTGCCTCATTCAATTATGTTATTAGTTTCTACGTGTTGTTTTCCCATCGGATAGCGGAAGCGGCTGGGATGCGTGCGTCCCACAGCACACAGAGGAGAGAGGCCGAAATTAAGAATTGGAATTATTCAAAAATTTTGGTTCCGGACAGGACAGCCAAACCTGGATGGTGTATTATGCCAACATTGTGACCCATCAGCCACAATCGCGAACTCCCCAAGGGACATCGTCATACTTCGGTTATAGAATACGCTTGGCCATTGTCAAAGCTGTCAACCATCGAACCTGTTGCTTTTCGCGTTCCAATCTGCATCGTTGTGACTGACAACATGATGTACAGACAACTAGAAATTTAAATCTCATCTGTTCGGTGCAATTCCAAATGAAATCGAACTGAAAGTGCAGATTTTAAAATCTTGTATTTTTGATTCGAATGAAAGTTTGTATTCTGTTTGGGTTGGAGGAAATATGAGCTTTCCACAGCATTTGGGAATTTTTCGACTCCAGTAAAACTTTTGATAAGGGCGTATCGATTTTAGTAAGAGAATTCTTTGCTAATTTATATCTCAAAAACTTTGAGCCGTACCGAAATATAGTGTCATCGAAAAAGTTATCAAGTATTGATGTTAAAATGTGAAAAAAAATATACACTGAGGAAAAAAATTAGTACCGTAAACCGGGGGCAAATTGATCATTCAGAAAAAATGTGAATATTTCCGATTTTTTTTTTGTTAGATTTATATCCAATTATTTTTAAAATCAGTACTGGTGCTAAGCTCACAAAACGTTATGGTAAGTTTTGTTCAAAAAAATACTTAAGCGCAAATTTGGAAAGTTTTTAGCGGAAAGTTTCAAAATGTAGCTTCGGGGTGAAATTGGTCAATCTATGTTTTTCAGTTTTTTCTAGTATCATATGCACAAAAATGTATATAAAATCAATTATTTTTTCACATACGGCCATTTTAATAATAGTTCAAGGGTTTGAGGTAACAAAAACCTGATTCAATCAGCCTTTCCATAACTCGATTTAAACAATGATCTGCAGGTCATCCGGAGACCATTCGGGATATACTAATGTAGCCAAAAACTCTTGAAATGGTCACCAGCTAGTTTTGACAAACCAAGACGTTCGATATGTCGCATGATGGGATTCGGATCTGGTCATTCGTGGTTATTTTTTTTTTTGAAATAGTTTTTCTCACTAGTTTGAATAGTAATTACAAGTATTTGATTACTTATTCAACTCATCAAGTATCAGCCAGAAGTGAATTAATATGTTTGACGTCTATAAATATTGTTCTCATGTGTTGGAAATATGGTTTTTTACCATAGTGAAAAATGGAAACGAAAATGCTATTCAGAAAAATGTTAATTTTCATGTAATTTAATAAAAGATTCGTTGAGATCCATTGACAAAAAGAACCTTCAGATGATTATTGAACATATCATATTAAAAAAGTTTAAAATTAAATTTCATAATACCTCTGAAATTTGGGTTTGTTTTCAGTGATACGTTTGATCAATTTCACCCCGGTGATCAATTTGCCTCCGGATGATTCACAAATAAAACTATAATTTGTAATATCTAAAATACACGTTTTTTAATTTTTTAAAATTATTTTCATATAAAGTAGAAGTTATGCAAAAAATTTAAAAAATGAGTCCAAGATGGTAAAACTATTTTTGACGAACTTTGTAAAACATCCAATTTTTATGAATTTTCTAAACTTCGAATTTTTGTATGGTGACAATCATTTTAGCCACAAATTATGAATCCTGATGTCATTTAAAACTAAAAAGCTCATTATCAATCTCCTTCTAAATGCAGCCATTCTCGAAATATTCGAAAATTTATTGTCTTTTTAATTTTATTTTAATTTCAATTTATATATGTATTTTCAATTTTTTTTAAAATTGTTTCATCTATTTATATATATCAAAATGGATTTTTGTTTGTCTGTCTGTCTGTCTGTCTGTTTGTCTGTCTGTCTGATTCTTATGGACTCGGAAACTACTGAATCGATCGACATGAAAATTGGTATGTAGGGGTTTTTGGGGCCGGGGAAGGTTTTCATGACAGTTTGAGACCCCTCCCCCCTCTCTAAGGGGGGGGGGGCTGCCATATAAATGAAACACAAATTTCTGCATTACTCGAGAATTAATCAAGCAAACGAAACCAAATTTGGCATGTGGAGGTTTTAGGGTGCAATAAATGATTCTATGATGGTTAGATACTCCTCCTCCCTCTCTTAGGGTGGGCTGTCATACAAATGAAAAACAAATTTCTGCATAACTCGAAAACTAATCAAGCAAATGGAGCCAAATTTGGCATGTGAAGATTTTAGGGGGCACGAAATGTATCTATGGTGAATAGACACTCCTTCCCCCTCTCTAAGGGGAGAAGAGGGGAGGGGTCTGTCTTTGTTCTATCATGTTTTCTGTATCAAACATTTATTCCATGTAATGGAGAAACATGTTTTTTGCAAGTGGTTGAAAAATCTTGAACGAGAATTGTGTCTAAAAATAATCTGATATAATAATGATGAGTTTTGGTAGAAGTTAGTTAGGGATTTTTTAGTAAAAGGTAAATTCAACGGGGTCGATTAGAAGATCAATCAATGAAAAGTTCTGCGATTGGACTAATGAACTTCGCTTAGTAAGAAAACGTGAATGTTTGAAGGTATTGATAACAAAAAACAAATTTTGGGCGGAACGAAGTTTGCCGGGTCAGCTGCTATAAAAAAAAGTCATGCAGAAAATTTCAAAAATGAGACCAACATGGTAAAACTATTTTTAACGAACTTTGTGGAACATCGAATTTTTATAAAGCTTCGAAACTTCGAATTTTTGTATGTTAACAATCATTTTCAGACACAAATTATAAATTCTGATGTGATTTAAAACAAAAAATTAAAAAAAAAATTAAAAAAATCATTATCAATTTAAATGCAACCATTCTCGAAATATTTAAAACCATATTTCTAATTTATTATCTTTTTTATAGTAAATAGGTTCTTTTTATATGTTTGTCGTGTTATACCGTCATGTTCATGAAATTTTATGAATTTGCTTTTAATTTTCAACAACTTTTCCAGATACATCATTATGGTAAAAATATATGTTTGGGAGCAATAAGTTATAAGTTAAAAGGAGTTATTCGATTTTTTACGTGAGTGTTTAATTTGAAAGACCCTGTAGTATGGTTGCATTCGTTGTTCGCTCGGTTTCGTGTTACGACGTTTTTCTTTTTGACGTAGAACTACGTCTTTCAGGAAGGGTTCCAGATCAGAAAACAGGTCACGTTTTTATGAAACAAAGTTAACGATAATAACTATTTTCACTGTGAACGAATTCTCATGATTTGCATACGAATCGAATCGGAAATTATCTAATATTTGTTTGATATGCTCTACATTACAATTCGCTAATCTATAAACGGTTTAAGTTGATGAAAATTAGAAGAACTTCCTTTTTTCTCATACATTTGTTCTGCCGATTTGTGTGCTAACCCTACCCGTATTTCGAATGCTTATAAATCGAACATTTCTTAACAGATCGGAAAAGGTGTTTGCTTCAATTGATAGGAAATATTTCTACGCGTCTATCACAATTAATAAAATGTTATTTTTCATGAGATGAACAATTGAATAACTGTAAAAATGTCAAGCGTTATCTAAACGTCCTAACTGCCAAGTTTTGATTGACCCGATTTACGGTTTCCCCAACAAAGACTTCAAAATCGATGTACCTGTGAAGATCCGCTTTGCAAATATACATGCAAGTCGGGGGTATTTTTGTTCCCACTAAGCTGTGTTTCCCTAACACGGATTTCAAAATTAATGTGCCCAGGGGAATCCGCTTTGTAAATACATGCAAGTCAGGGGTATTTTTTGGTGTTGAGTACTTTTGTGCTCGCTAGTCGTTGTGCAGACCGGAATATGTTTCCCTAAAACGTGCTTTTAAACTGAGAAGCATGTTTAAATTTCAGATACTAGAGGTGAATGAACTTTCGCGGTTCGAGAACTACGTAAACATGAGATGTGCAATAATTTCAGAGGAAAATGTAAAATACAATGATCGTTTGACTATTCTTCCGTTCACATATTTTGGTAGTGCTAGGCATCATATCAAACGTAAAAGGACGTTCATCAAATTTATTTGTAACGAAGAACATGATCTATTACAAAAATTTCGATGCATTCCAAAATAATATTCGAAGTGGTAAATGCATTGCATAATGTAATTGCGTAGTTCTACGTCGAAAATATGCGGTCGTGTCCTAGATACAACCCCTTACATTTTTTTTCTTTTCTTTTCTTTTTTTACACCGGCGACATCTGGAAAATTACTCTCTGTCAGGTTAGCAGACCTGAAGGCAGTTTCAATTTGTTAAAGTCCCTGATATTCCCGCTAAAACTCACCATCTACATATATATATAAATCTAGTGTCACGGTGTTTGTGGTCAAACTCCTCCTTATAGGGGAGATGGGGGTTAAGATGGACATGTTAAGGAAAACTTCAATTCTCACGTAACTTTTGAAAACGTCCTATGTAACATTTACATCAACTCGAGAAAAAATGGAGTTGAAGATCGGAATATTGTTTCGCGAATTGTTTCGAAAGGAATCGATCTTTATCACTACTTTTACCACTAGCATTCAACAATAACTCTGAAAAACCAATCGTAACTGTTGTCATGTGATTTTAGTTTGAAATTGAAGCCTTCGAGCGAAAAATGTTACATTGGACGTTTTGACTGACCGCTTTATACATTGGACTAATAACGTTGCACGATGAGAATTTGAAAATGACCACTGAATGACGATCCAATTACTTGCACTTCGTGCTAAAAGCAGATCATTATTGTTATAACTAATTGAATTGAACTAAAACGATATTAACACCCGAAAATAACAAAAACTCAAAATGACCGAAGTGCGATTCCGTGATGTATTGGTTGCTTTGTTACATCGGACGTATCGAGCGTCAGAGGAAAGTGATGTCCGAAATAACAGTCGAGTGCTTAAAATTCGAATCGGTACATTGCTCATTTTTTGTATCGGCGATAAAAAGGTGATAAGGATACCGTTCTGAATCATATTTCGGACAACATCACATTTCGGATAACATCATATTTCGGACACTTTGTTCTAATATCTTGAAATGCTTCATGCACTGATGATATAACTATAAATTTAATATCACAATTGCTTCTTTAGAGTAATCCCTTGGTTTCACTATCACTTCATTTGAGAATAAAGGGTGTGTCACATCAAATTGCATCACGGAAAAAACGCTGTAGAAATTTAATTTTTAGGAATTATATCTTCAGCTTTCGCTTATAATCAGATAAGAGTGTATAGATCACGTTGGCCATGCTTCACTGTCAATTTTTCGTAAATTTGGAAAAATGTCGTCGAACGAAAAAGAGCGTCGTGAATTAATCCTGTGCACTCATTTCGAGAATCCGGAGTTGTCACATCGGGACATCGGTAAGATGCTGGGAATCGTCCAATCCACGGTCAGCAGAGTACTAAAACGATACTTCGAGAACCTAAACATCGACCGGAAGGTGAAGAACGGCAAAAATGGATGCTCCGTCAGTGAAAAAGACCACAAGCGCGTAGTTAAGCAGTTTAGACGTGATCCGAGAAGTTCGGTCCGGGATGTCGCCAATAAGCTGAATTTGTCAAGTTCATTCGTCCAGCGGACCAAGCAGCGGGAGGGCCTGCGTACATACAAGGTTCAGAAGGCTCCTAACCGCGACGAAAGGCAAAACATGGTGGGGAAGACGCGAGCCCGGAAGCTGTACACCGAAATGCTGACGAAGCCGCATTGCCTGGTAATGGACGACGAAACCTACGTCAAAGCGGACTTTCGTCAGCTGCCGGGCCTGTTGTTCTTCTCCGCAGAGGACAAATTCAGCGTTCCGGAGGAGATTCGCAAGCAGAAACTATCCAAGTTTGCCAAAAAGTACATGGTGTGGCAAGCGATCTGCTCTTGCGGAAAACGGAGCGCCCCCTTCGTGATGACCGGCACGGTAAACGGGCAGGTTTACCTTAAGGAGTGCCTACAGAAGCGCTTACTACCACTATTGAAGCAGCACGAGGGCCCGACCATCTTCTGGCCGGATCTCGCTTCGTGCCACTATTCAAAGGACGTGTTGGAGTGGTACGAAGCCAACGGGGTCACCTTCGTGCCAAAGGAAATGAACCCGCCCAACGCGCCGGAGCTTCGCCCAATAGAGAAATATTGGGCGATTATGAAGCAGGCCCTCCGGAAGAACCCAAAAGTTGTCAAATCGGAGGCGGACTTCAAGAGAAAATGGATTTCTGTTCAAAAAAAACTACAACCTGACGTTGTACAGAACCTTATGGACGGGGTAAAGAGGAAGGTGTGAGCATACGGGCTTGGGCTCGAAGTATGAATAAAAAGAAAATGCCAAAAGTTGTTTAATAGTTTTTATTTTACTGTCTAAAATTTTCAAAAGGATCGGTCTACTGGGCGAATTTCTACAGCGTTTTTTCCGTGATGCAATTTGATGTGACACACCCTTTAACACTTGAATTATCACATAGTAGGAAAAAAATTCAACAACACCACTCATTATCGTTTGTGTTTGACGTTTCCTTAGCGTGAGCACGTAGAATTTACCCGTTCATAAATATTTAAATTTCTCCCGTGTTTCATCAGTTCTAATCATCGTGAACAGTTTACTGCAGTGTCTTAGAATATCAACAAATATTCACGAGTAACGAATATGATTTTATTTCAGTGTAAATGACTTTTTTTTCAGCTCGAAACACACTGCCCTCATTATATTGATGACAATAACAAACGAGTTCATTTTGTTCATATCGCTGATGCATGAACAAATTTGCTATAATGAATGGATGCGGCATTGAGTGGGGTTCATAACTTCGCTGTTATTTATACTTTGAATATCAAAAGCAACAAATTGATATTTCTCACATTCGAAACGATATTCGTTCTGGCATTGAAAATTCAAAAATAAAATAAAATTAGTCAGGCTGGATCATTTAGAGAACAAAAACGCCAGAGCTCGATGAAACGATCTTTGCAATCGCGCAGGATTTTGTTTGGCGAGACGGTAACAACGGCTTCGCGAACGATCCCTAAACACCGTATTGCAATTGAATAACAATTGCTCCTAGACTCGATGGTCAAATGTATTACAACATATCATAATCTTCTTGTTGCCTGCGTTGATTGGGAAGGACTTAAGCATCAGTACAATCCGACTTACATAAAAACCAGCCGCACACAGCTACCTCTGGTTAAAAGTAAACAACAGCTGATATTCATTTGGCTAAAATGAAATTCTGTTCTGGCATTCTGAATAATCAAGATGAAAATGACATTGGGTGGAAAAATAAACATCAAAACATCCCAGTTTCAAATATATTCAAGCGGTTATAAGCACCACGTCGGTCGGGCGACGAAAAGTGCTACAAAAGTGTTGGAATCTAGCTCCTCTTTGCCCCCCGCTGGCACCATTTCCTATAGTTGCAGCTATAAATGAACTCGATACTTTCACTGACCGAAATGGCATCACTGCAGTGATTGTTTTTTCTCTTTCTCTCTGAACTGTCATTCAAAACAAAACAGAGAATGGATAGAGAATCAGATTTCGTAGGTATGAAAAGTTTTTTCCATTAAGTTACAATGTATTGTTTCATTACAACCTCCATGTATTTTGCTCTTTTTTCAGCTTGTTCAAATGGTTTTAGCAGAGTGGGCTGCCTACATTATGCTGCTACATATTCACATAGCAACGCCAAATAGTTGGTCGTCACATACATACCTCCTCCGATTTGGAGTCGATGGAGCTGATGGATGGACTGGCGAGGGTGGCGTTATTGTCGCGATCGGAGATGATTCGCTCGACTGTGATACAACATGAAGACCAAATCTGATGTCTAGGTGGACTGCGAACAAATCGGTCATTGATTATTTTCAGGGATCATTCGTTGCGCTCAAACTGTTAGCTGTTAATAGCAAATGTAATGTATGATGTATTTGTATATATTTATAATGAAATAAATAATATCCATCAACGGTTTGTTTTTTCTTCACTTTTTATATCTATTTCTTTGAAAAGAGAATAGTGCCATAATGAGGATCGAGCAATTTTTCTGTCGGTCGACGTGGTGCCAGATTGGCACAGTGTTGTCTCATAATTGGTTGTCGAATACGAAGGATGGGTCGACAAAATCATTACAAGATGGCACGATATCGGCACCGTTGTCGACACCGTTTGTTGGGACCGATTTGGCACAACAGTGTAGAGTGGGATATTGATGAGCAAAAGTTCATTTGCTCATATTCACTGGTTGCTTGGATCTGTCATTTTAATTTTCGTTTGGAGTATATAGGTTTTCGATGCAACCTAGCCCGAAAATATAAGCTTTTGAGCTAAACGAAGATGATTTTTTTCAACACTGGTTTACTGTGATTGCTTGGTAAGTGTTTCGCAGTTGACTATAAAATATAATCAAGTGTAATGTAATTTTCGTCCATAAAATTACAAAATAAAGTGTCCGAAATTTGAATTCAATCTGTCCGAAATTTGATTAAGTGTCCCAGGTTTGATTCTTATTTGCTTCATTTGAAAAGCATTGTATTCGATGATTTTATTATGTTTTCAATCAAATAGGTACCAAAGTAGAAAGCTTGAAAGCATATTGAACTAATTTATTAAAAATATCTACCAAGTAATACCTGTGCATAAAGTTTAGATATGTTTTCTGCATCATATGACTTAAGTGTCCGAAATATTATTCGGAACAGTAGATACTTGAACGATTGTTTTCTCAATGCATGATTGAGAACTAATAGTGTATATCCATTAACTCGATTTGTTTACATTTGTTACTTAGGACCTTTTCAAAAGTTACGCGAGAATTGTATCTTTGGAAACTCCAAAACATAAAAGCAGTTTCTTACAGTTCAATATACTGATTTTAGAAATAATTGGCCGAATCTATATATTTAAAAATGGATTTCTGTCTGTCTGTCTGTTTTATAGACTCGGAAACTACTGAACCGATCGACGTAGAAATTTGTATTTTGTGAATGTGTTTTAAATGTGTTTTCATGTTAATTTTAAGAAGGGTAACGGGATTACAGCCTATAATCCAATAATAATAATAATAATAATTTGTATTTTGGGGGTTTTTGGGGCCAGGGAAGGTTTTTGCGTCAGTTTGAGACCCCTCTCCCCTCTATAAGGGGGGGGGGGGCTGCCATACAAATTAAACACAAATTTCTACATTACTCGAGAATTCATCAAGCAAACGAAACGAAATTCGGAGGTTTTAGGATGCAAAAAATGATTCTATGATGGTTAGACTGTTGTTTCGATTGCTTTGTTACTTCGGACGTATCGAGCGTCAGAGGAAAGAGGCGTCCGAAATAATAGTTGAGTGCTTAAAATTCGAATCTGTACATTGGACATTTTTTTTATCGGTAATAAAAAGGTGAAAAGGATAGATACTTGAACGGTTGTTTTCGCAATGCGTTCAATGATTGAGCACTAATAGTATGCATCCATTAACTCGATTTGTTTACATTTGTTACTTAGGACCTTTTCAAAAGTTACGCGAGAATTAATCAAGTAAATGAAACCAAATTAGACATATTGAGGTTTTAGGGTGCAATAAATGTTTTTATGGTGGTAAGATACTTCTCCCCCCTCTCTTAGGGGGGGCTGCCATACAAATGAAACACAAATTTCTGCATTGCACGAGAATTAATCGAGCAAATGAAACCAAATCAGACATATTGAGCTTTTAGGGTGCAATAAATGTTTCTATGATAGTTAGACTCTCCACCCCCCTCTCTAAGGGGGGACTACCATACAACAAATGAAACAAAAATTTCTGCATAAATCGAGAACTAATCAAGCAAATGGAACTAAATTAGACATATGGAGGATTGGGGTACAATAAATGTTTCTATGGTGGTTGAACACTCCACCCCCTCTCTAAGGGGGGGCTGTCATACAAATGAAACACAAATTACGGGGGGCACACAAACACAAACTTCTGCATAACTCGAGAACTAATCAAGCACAATTTGGGATGTGAGGGTTTTTGGGTATAAGAAATATTTCTATGACGGTATGACACCCCTCCCTCATCGGAAATGAAGAGGAGGTCCCATAAAAATATTACACATATTTCAACCAAAAATATTCCAACCAAACATGACAATTGAAAATTTTCCGAAAACTCTGAAGGAAGAAGGGAAAATTCGAAAAATTTAATTCCCATATGTTCTACGCACGATGAAACGCACTCCTATATCTTCTCCTATCTATACCAATAAAAAAGTATCGCCGAATGTGTTGATGAGAGCAGAACTCGAGGAAGGAATTGTTCGATTTAGGCCTGCCTTTATTCTATCATATTTTCTGTATAAAACATTTATTCCATGTAACGGAGGTAGAGGCGAATGAACTGCAACGTTTAAAGCCTCTTAGAAACAAAGAAGATGAAAATGTAACGGAGGAACATGTTATTTTCAAGGGGTTGAAAAATCTTGAACGAGAATTGTGTCTGAAAATAATCTGATATTATAATGATGAGTTTTGTTAGAAATACTAGGAATTTTATAGTAAAAGGTGAATTCAATGAGGTCGGTTAGAAGATCAATCAATGAACAGTTCTGCAATTGGACCCATGAACTTGCTCATAGTAAGAAAACGAGAATGTTTGAAGGTATTGATAACAAAAAACAAATTCTGGGCGGGACGAAGTTTGCCGGGTCAGTTAGTGTTTTATAAAAATGTGTTTTTCCATGTTTTTTACTAAAATTAAAACAAGCCGAAAAGTAGAACATTTTTATGGACATGTAGCGGGGGGAATATGGACAGGTCAATAATATACGAAGCGTAGAAGTTTATCGCTCGCGAGAGGAATAATTTCGCTCTCTCTCAGTGTTCGTGCGTCCAGAAACTGAAATGGAACGAATGAACTTACTGTTCCGTACATACCTAATATCGTTTCTCTGTCAACTCACAAACCGGAATGTAACCATCAGCGAATTCAATTTTGCAATTAAACCGCTCAAAATGCTGAATATCGAAGCCGCAAAAATTACATCGGGTTTTCGGTTTTTGTTTCTCTATTCCACTTTTTATCAGTATTCATTGTCATAGGATGGTTTAAATATTATAGAATAGCATGTAGAAGGGGTTCCCATCAACAGAAATTTGAAATTCATAATGTAACTATACACATCAACGACCTGTCCATTATACCCCCACTGTCCGTCTTACCCGCGGTTCCCTAACACGTTGAGGCTCGATTTTGACGTAGGATTACGTATTTCGGGAACATATTGGGGTACAAATTAAAAATCGAAAATCGAGCACATCGTGAAAATTGTCCAATTTCTAACGCTTATTGCTCAGTCATTTCATGATGGATTGATGAGATTTTTGCGTCAATCGATTTCGGCACTCCATAACAATTTTTTATATTGAAGAAAATAATATTTTTCATGAAATTAACTATCGAACAATTGAAAAATCTCAACCCCTATCCCAAAGGAAATACCCACTTTTGATCGGCCGAAATTGACGACACATGCGGCGGGTCCCTAACAGAGACATCAAAACCAAGCTGCCTGGGGGAAATTGACATTGCAAATACATGAATGAAATGGGAGCTTTTGTTCCTACCGAAATGTATTCCCTAACAGAGACATCAAAACCAAGCTGCCTGGGGGAAATCGATATTGCAATACATGAAAGTAGGGGGAGCTTTTTTCCCACCGAAATGTGTTCCTTAACAGAGATTTCAAATCAAGGTGTCTAGGGAAATCGACATTGCAAATATATGCATATTAATTTGGAACTTGAATGTTGGCTGCTTCGTGAAATTTCATATTTCAATTTCAATCGTTCATTGTGGAAAATTGAGCACAAGTGTGAGTATGAAATTATTGTGTTGTGTTGAAAATGACTTGATATATGAAACGATCTATTTCAATTTTGATAAATAAAAACCAAGGTTTGTTCCCGCTCGAGAACGGGTCGTTACGTTTAAGCTTGTAGTGTTCATTTTCACCCAAGGAAAGTTAATACGGCTAGAAAAAATGGAAAAGTGAAGAAATATTAGAGAAAGTGATTTCCCATATGATCTACATATAGTGTTGTTGTCCAGTTAAAATTCGCATTGGGTTGGATAAACACTCAGAAAGTAAAAAATATAAAGGAAAATTACCTTTTCCATTTCAAATAAGTTTTTTCTATATCAAAGAAAAATTGATAATTGTGTTCGGTATTGGTAATTATCTTATGTTACATTGGTGAGTTTTTTTTTATTTATTTCATCCATACATAACACAGGAGCCATCTCGTCTAGGATCACAAAGGGCAGTTTTTATCATATCTCGTTCCACTCCGGCATCTTTTATCTGATACGCACCATCCAACGAATGTTTACCATCCTTCTGCCATCATCACTCGGTAAACACTGGTGGAGTGAACAAAATATACCCAACAACTAAATAAAACGGTAATTCCTAAATCATTATCAAAGAGTTTTACGATGTAATTCTTCAAACATATCCAAAATCAACAGATAGCCTAACGGAATCCTACGTCATTTATGCGGTCGTGTCTCGGACACGACCCTCCTGTGACTTTTTTTTTGCTTCGCTCTCCATTCAGCCCGCATCAAGAGCGTTTACACAATATCAGTGTCGGTCCCAGCACCCAAAGGCTGACTTATTGCCTAAATAGAAAAAAGTCAGAAATTCGACTACAAAGTAATCACATTTTTTAAAACGTTCTGAAAAAATCCGTATATATTTTTATTTTCTTGTTTTGTAACTATCAGTTCTAGTCAGTAAGCGCTTTCCTACCAAAAAGCTCAACATCGGCCCCTAGAGACCGACGCGGGGCTCAACGTGTTCATGGAGTGTGGCGCAAAGCAGTCAAAGTTTAAGTTTTTTTGAAAATCGAAAAATCACCCAAGGGTGGTGTTTTCGAAATAAAAAAATTATGCCAAATGTCTTAAAATTGCAAAAAACGTTGAGATCTACTGTCATCTCGAAAAAAAACTTTTTTTGTCAAAAATCGACATTCTGGGACTTAGTATTTTTCGTAATACGAGGCAAACGTACGTAGCCTTTGGGGGCCAATGAAAACGATCATCTCGATTTTTTTAAATCGAACTTCGGAATGTTGATTTACGCGACAAAATACACAATGCAAAATATTAGCTCAATCGGACTTCATTTACTAGTGTCGCAGACGTTAAAATTTGAGTTTTAGAAAACCTAAAAATCACCGGAAATGGGGGTTTTCAAAAAAAAAAGACGGGTGGATAATGTCGGGGACATAACCGGAGTGACGTAGGACTATACAAAGGGAAGGAAGGTATTGTATTATAGAGACTTTAAACTTTTGCAGTTCATTCGTCTCTAGCCTTGAGAAAGGCCCTTTGAAAACTCTACTCTACTTTACTCCAGCGCTACCACCTCCGCCCTCTTGCCTTGAGAAAGGCACTCGATCCCTCGCCGTCCAGCTCGTCCAGCAACGATGTTGTCCAGTCGGTGTCCACACAAAGAATGGCGATACAAAGGGGACAGCTTTTGCTAAATATATATTTAAAATATATTGTTTTATTTCCTTCTCCTACGTGAATACCGACCTATCTACCTGAAAAATGGATTAGTTTACTGTTTACTCTTTATGAACATGTTGGCGGTTCTGAAAAGAACCTTTTGTGTTGTGTTTTTGCTTTTTTTTACCAACTTTCTCAATTTTTTCTCACTATCTCATAGTTGATTCTTGATTTTTTTCTGAAGGCTTTGTACTTATTAAATGTTCAACGCCGGGCTTCTTTTGGCGTATGCACATATCGTACAATCAAAATGATGGCTGTGATAGGGAATGCATAGGTGGTCATCAGCTCATTCAATATCATATATTTCACTATTCAGCACATTACCGTACCTTAAACTGTGGTTTCGTAGACGAATGAATTGTAAGATTTGTATCTCCGCAAACAAAGTAAATACGAGGGTCACTATTTATATTTCGGGAATAGGAACAAAAACAAATAGTTAAGCTGCGAATATATTTTTATTGTTTTTCAAAGTACTCTCCACGATGATCGATACACTTTTGCATGCGCTTAAACCAATCTTATCTTCTTTGTTTTTAAGAGGTTTTAAACTTTGCAGTTCATTCGCCTCTAAGATTAAACCAATTTTCAAAGCATTTATTCCAATCGACACGAGCCTTTTTTTTTAGCGATTGTCAAATTATGTGGGATCCAACGTGAACATAATTTTCGCACAACTAAGTGTTCATGTAAAATCGCATATATGCTGGTGGAACTAATGCTTAAGGATGCCTCAATCTCACAATAGGTTACATGACGATCTTGCTTAATCATTTCGTGCACAGCATCGATGTTTTCTGGCACTACAGTCGGTTTTGGACGACCTTCACGAAACTCGTCGGACAGCGAACTACGACCACGATTGAATTCACTATACCAGCGCTACACAGTGGTTTTTGATGGAGCTTCATCGCCAAAAGTCAAATTAAGTTGATTGACGCACTCTTGTTGTCATAATCCACGTCGAAAGTCGTAAAAAATCATCGCACGAAAATGTTCACGATTCAGTTCCATTTTTTTGCCGAGACCAAACTTTCAACTAAATATAAAATAAACAAATAGCGTCCGTATGACAAAATGTTCTGACTTCGTATATCGTCAAAAATGTCAAACTTTACGATGGAACCGTCAGATGGACTCACATGACATCAGTGTTGCCAATTCCCGAAATATAAATAGTGACCCTCGTAGAAATGAAAAAGAACTGAGGTATTGGAGACGAACTCTACGATCTGTCGAGAATTAAACGTGCTATAAGCGTTCTGAAAAACCAACAGTAAATTAACACAGGATTAAAGTCCTTTAAAATAAGAACAGAGCAGCAGGAAATACATAGCTCATCATGTTGCTCCTTAGTTATGTTTCTATACAATGCAGATGTAACGTCAGTCAATTTTCAACATCAGTTATCAACCAAAGAAAGCAGTTGTTGCTACCGAGAAAATTCGTGAATGCCATCCTGCATACAATGTGTTGTAAATTGAAGCCACTTTTAATTCGGAAACCATGCATGGGTTTGTGAAAACTGAATGATCAATCAGTTTATATTATATGTCATATTATGTCACTTTAGAATGCTTTGGTATTGTGAAAACTTTTAATAAGTCTTCTTTGAAAGGTTTAATGGCCCTGAAAAGCGCCGGTGTTTTACGGTGGCTGGTTTTGCCACCAAAGCAGTCTGTATAAACAATTTTTTTCCTTCTCCTACCTGCTGCCGTTTTGCGATTGCGTTTGCCACTCGCTGAAACTAGTTGTTGCCACCGAACCGAATGTGCTCTGTTCTGTAGACGGGTTTTCTTATTGTCGTGAGCAGCTTTGCAAGCCAACTCGAGCATTCCGGCGGCCGAAATTCTATAACCGCTATTAGGTATATTGTGATGTGAAACGATGCCATACAACCACACTGATGTACTTTAATCTAAAGAGTTTATTGTTCTGTTATTATTCGATATCCCCATCTTGTTCGGCTAAACCTTCCTGTATGCGATTGCGTTTACCACTCGCCACATATTTCACAGTTGGAAAATTTCTTCCCATCCAGCTTGTGACATGTTGTACAGTAAATTACATTTAATGCGACGTGCCGAAGCACCGCTCAGTGTCGCATTGGAGGCGATTTTAACCTGTAATTGAATTTTGCATTTGCGATGACAAAATTAATATTGACAAAAACGATGACATAAATATTTTCGAAGAAATAAACTTGACATTGAAACATAAAAAAAAAAAAAAACTCGACAGTGTCGACTTTCAATGTGGGGTCATAGTTTGGACCCTGCACTCTATGTTTACAAAAATGTCCAACTAAATATGTCGCATTACATGACCGTCCAATTAGCTAAATGTCGAATAAGTTTTCAATCTGGAAACAATTTAAGAATTGGTGAAAATTGAATAATCGGAAAAGTCCCCAACCATCAATAAGCTCAGAACAACTGCCAAATTCTCATACTCATCATATCCTGAAAAACAGGATTATGAAAAAATCAATTTGTGTTTTATTATTATTGTGGATATTGTTTTAGAAAGCATTGAACTGTATTTCGTAAACTCTTTTTTGAAAGGTTTAATGGCCCTGATAAGCGCCGTGTTTTATGGAATGGTTCCAATTTAGAAAACTTAGTACTCGTGGTTTTGAAAAAAAAGCCATTTCGAACACCCTCGATGCCGCCTTGTTCTGGATTTGCCACCAAAGCAGTTTGTATAAACAACAAATTTTTTTTCTTCTGCGTCTGCCTGTTGAGGTCTTGATGTCCACCGAACCAAAGCGCGAGCAGTTTTGCCAGCCAACTCGATCACTTCGGCAGCCGAAACTCTATAACGGCTGCTAGGTGGACTGGTGCACTGATACTAACGCGCTCGGCCTAGCTACCCTTGGCTGGCCAATTGGCGAATACACCTACGGGAAACTGCAGTCCAACACGGTTCGAGCGGGATTTTGCCTTTCCTTTCACTTTTCCTCCTTTGCCATGTCCAGACATGGCTGCTTGTGTTAGTTTGATGATGTGATGTGATGCGAATCGATGTGGTGTACGGTTTGAATGAGAATTATCGTTACGGAAGGAAGGAAGGAAGGTATTGTATTATAGGGACTTTAAACTTTTGCAGTTCATTCGTCTCTAGCCTTGAGAAAGGCCCTTTGAAAACTCTACTCTACTCTATTACTCTACTCCAGCGCTACCACCTCCGCCCTCTTGCCTTGAGAAAGGCACTCGATCCCTCGCCGTCCAGCTCGTCCAGCAACGATGTTGTCCAGTCGGTGTCCACACAAAGAATGATCGTTACGGCAGCGGAGCGGGGATTTTTAAGCTGACTGGCTGGCTCGAGAATTACGCATGTGTGAGACTGCGACCAATGTTTCGTTCATTTTTTTCTTTTTCCTTTCCAATCGTGCTTCATTGTATTTCGCTGCTGCTGTGGTTGCCCGTTTTGGTCGGTACGATTTGAGGAGCACAAAATGGACCAATCAAAAATGGGCACATAGTGCATTTAGACAATGCTTGATATTCTACAATTATTCAATTATTTATCTCAAGAAAAATGAAATGTTATTCGTTATCATAGATGCGTAGATATATTTCCTATCAATTGATGAGAAAACCTTTGCGATCTATTGAGAAATGCTCGAGTTATAAGCGTTCCAAATCTTGCATTTTTTCCTACTTGTTCAGTGCCTAGATTTCCATTTCACCCCCTATATCTTCCGGTTAGACGTAGTCCTACGTCAAAAATGGATGCCTAGTGTCTTCAAATTTCATATGGTTCTGTCGACTCTTTTGACACGACGAGATTTACAGTTATATCAATATTTTTTTTTGTCAAAAATAGGCTTTTCACAAAACGGAAACTGAAAAAACGACCAAGCGCCAGATTTTTTTTTGGAGATAACAGTTAATCTTGACGTTTTATGCAATTACAATTTTTTTGTCATTTTGCTTCAACCATTTTTTTTCGAAAACACTATTTTCATGTCAAAAAAAAACTAGAATCAACGGAAAATCCTTATCATACGACTTGCAGACGCTAGCATCGTGAAAAGTTGCCATAAGAGTCGATAAAACCATATTATAATACATTAGGAAATAACGAGAAGCGTGTATCAATTTCAATTCATATTTTGATTGGAATCCTATTTCGGTGGCGTTAAATTGTTCCTCTAATCATGCACGCAAAATATCAAATAATGTTCAACCTAATAATGCAATATATTTTCCACCCGGAATCAGATTCTTTCTCGTCTCGTATCCAATTGTTTCAATCAATTTAGACGATAATTAGCTGGGAAACTTTTCTACGCTGCAACGTCAATGCACTTGCGCCGTACACTCGACAGTTCATCAAACAGTTATGAACCTTACTTCGTCGAGAACGTCTACGTTTTAATGTTTGTGCATTGTGTGGTTGGAACACAAAAAAATAAATACAAAAAGAATACAAAAAAAAATAAATAAATCAGCAAACAATGAAATCATTGGTGATAATCGTGGTTTTAATGGCTACAGTGGCTCTCGCTATATCAACGTCTGATAGCAGTAAACCCTTCTCGATGCAGTTCTTCTGCGTTCAGAAACAAAATGGTACCGGATTTGGAAACTGGATTCGGGGAGTAGTCCAGGAGTGGATACCGATGGTAATCTGCAGCCCCACGGAGGCGACAAACCGAAATGGAACGACGTCATCGGGTGCTGACGTGGAAAGCATTTGATTTGGAAATGTGTGCTGCGTTGTGAATAAATGGTGAAATGGTTCTTTTGAAATTTAAATTGTTTCTGTTAGACCGCCCAAAACATTTCCGAAATCGACTCGTGATGGAAGCGCCTGCGATATGCCTCCAATATTGCCCTCTCTCCTGTGAATAAATTCATTTCCACTATTATTTTTCATTAAAATCCAAGTGCCACTTCAACTGTATCGTGCTTTCCGCCGCTATCAAATAGATGCTTATCAAGCAGTGCGCTCTCTGTACACGGTTTTGCCGACCGCTGCAGTTTCCCAGGATCGGACCGTCGGCTTAGGAAAAGACATGCAACAATTGCAACAAACTGCAAACTTCCCGCCACTGTTTCGATGGTCGCATTGGCTCGGATGGCTCGGCCGCTGAATAGTGAGCTTAGATGGACCAGCGATTGCTGTGTGCTAATGAAGGGCACTTTAGAATCCAATTAGAACAATGCGCACGAAGCCACGCCCACCCGTCGTAATTTAAATGCAAATGCATTAAGCGTATTTATACTCACGAGTGGCAATTGTACCCCTACCCCCATCCCCAGCCACCGATTAGGAATTGACTGCTGCTCCGCTCGTTAGAAATGATGAGGAGCAAATCCGAAAACAAATATGATTTCCTCGGATGAACGAGCGAATTGCGTAATTGGGCTCGAGTGCTCACTTGCGCTGTTCGACAATTCCACAATGAGATAGATATTGTCATTATTTTCGGAACAGCTCAATCTGGCAATCATTATGGTCGCATTTTAGAACTTTGCGGGATACTCCGCACAGTAATAATAAACCAATAAATAATTGGAAATATCGTGACCAACAATTGGTGACATTGACCATTCATCCGTTTTAAAATATGTCCTCGTTTCGCCAGTGCCATAGCGCGAAAGCGAATAAAAGAGTTCATCGCATCACATCATCTTGATTTATTCCAACTCGATCATTCATTTCCAATCCCTCATCTCAGTTCATTGGTTTTGATTGATCTGCGCTCGAACTGTGACGCCGAGAAATATCGACGCGAAATTGATTTTCCCCTGAGAAAGTATCCATCGCACGGAGTATTAACAGTCTTCTATTGGATGATGTTATTCATAAATTTTCATTCAGAGCATTCGGAAGGAGGCAACCATCATTCATATCGGACGAGGCAACGGATGCTGCGATTGACTGATTGTTACTCGTTTCCAACGTGCAGAAGAGGAAAATCTCCACTGATTGCCAGCAAATGCGACTGTGGGATGCGGTAGCCATCCCCTGATAGCTCAACGCTTGAATTTTCTCATCCGCCTTGGTGATTAACCTCTTATGATAGCTAAATAGAATAAGTTTACTCATTTTGCAGAATGAATTTTGCATATTCCGATTAATATTTCAACGGACAATCATTCCAGAAGTCTGGAACTTATAAATGTGTTTTCGCTTGTTATATTGGATGTTTGGATATATTGATATATTGGATGGTTGTTTCACGGTATTTCATTATAGAGGACTACTGCGAGGACAAATCGAATTTTGGGGAAAAAAATCGTGTCCGAGACACGACTGCATAGTTGACGTAGGATTACATTAGGCTATTTTGATTGTTGATATTTTTGAAAATTTCCATTATTAAACTCTTGGATAATTATTTGGTAGCTCAGAAAAGAACATTTTAGTTTGATTGTTAGGTATTATTATTTGTTCACTCCATTACTGACACAAACCAACGATGATGACAGAGAGATAGTCTAAACGCGTGAACACTGATTTAAATTGGACTGTTAACACAACGACATAGGCAACTCAAATAGAACAATCCGCAGACTGATGCGCGAACAAACATTTTTGGCAAATAACATGAAATTATTAAATCACTGGGGGAATACCGACAGGTTTAAGAAAAACACCGCTTGCATCTGTTGAAATTTGTTTTCCAAAACCTCAAAAATATAATAAAGCTTTTGCACCCGGGTCGACGCCACTGGGAAAGGTATTGTGTATTTCTCACCAGTGCTGAAAATATTCACGTTCACGACATTCAAATTCAGCGAATGGCTGCCTTCCTTGTATTGATAACCTACTGCTCAAGCGAGAGTCGATAAATATGGAATAAGACTGTCAATGAACCCCAGTGGAATGAACATCAACATCAGCTTGCCATGAAGTTCATTTTGCATTTGCACCTTCCTTTTCGTCATGGTATTCGTAAGGTCGAAAAAGAAGATCATTGCGTGTTAGTGAAAATCAAAGCATAAAATTCAACGTCACCAATTGAGAGTAAAATCGATTAATGGTAAAGGATGGCAATCCATCACACTAAATTCTTGTTTTTGGCGAGTTCGGCAATAGAATGTATAGAATAACTCTTGCTACGTTTGATGAATCTACTCACGATTGCCCGGAAATGACATACACCACCATTTATATGTGCAGTGGGTGACACGTTTTCAATAAAAAAAATCACTGCAAGCGATGAAGATCAACTTAACGTTCGTGATAATCACCTGAAATTATTGACAGTAATGGAAGTGCCTGAATGCAGGCTTTTCGAAATTCGTTTATGCTGTTTTCGATCAATATACCAGACAAAGCTCATGCGTCTCGACTCTTGTGTTATACTAATTATAACAGATATGGTGTTGAGTTTCAACAGAAGAGAATTCATCCGATACTGGGAAAAATCTAATTCCTTCATTCGTGAATAATTTTTGATAATTTGTGGCACTGTTTCTCACACTACAGAACATGTTTATCATATATCCACGATACCAGTCAAGTGATATTTATTTTTGACGTAGGACTACGTCTTTCTATATAGGGGGGTCACTCTACGAAAAATGTAACGTTTATTAAGAGTTTTCATATGCATATTACGCAGAATCGTTCTTACGATATATGTTATATTATATTTCATTAGACGGCAATTTTATCCAGAATTGTTTTTCGCCTGAGACATCAATAGTGGAAATAATGGAACAAGTGAGCAATTTAACAAATAAAAGAGGTATGTTTTGCGAGCGGATGCGAAGGTAAATAATGTATTATGTGTTCTTTCTTCCACTTCGTTCCCATGAAAGTTGTATGTAACACAAAATTCGTTCGTTCTATCTAACAAATCAGCAAGATATTAAAGTAATCAGATGCAAGATTTCATGCACCATTCAATCTTCATGCAAGATTTCATCAAAGCAACGAGAAAAGAGTCATCCATACAGTGATCGTTCATTAATTAGGAGGAGGCAGCGATTATCATGCGAGGATTTTTTGAGATCGGCATTACATCGCATCACAAAAATGAAACGAAATGAAATATTAATAATCTTCATGACTCATATTCATAATTCCCAATGACTCAATTCCTTCTATGATAGATTGAGCAGTAGAACCTATACGAGTTGATTGTGATAGTGTTTGCAAACAAACATTATTTCACCGAAAAGGCTACTGCTCTCGAAATCACAATACCATAGCTATTCATTAGAAATAAAGCAACTTCATTATTTCATGTGTATTTTACCTCAAAATATCACGAAATCGTGAGTATTATCAACTTGTTTTTTCGTTTCTTCCCCATAAATTTCATATTCAATGTAATCAATGACGATATATTTTTTTTTGTTTACCCATTCACATATACTTTCTCTACCATTCCACCCTGTTATGTGTCCCACTGATATTCATTAATCATTTTCAGTTAGACAGTTGAACTTCCTGCCAGAAGATTATTGCCTTTCTTTGTTCGTTACAAACCGTTTGAAGGTTATGAGTACATACAAAAATCGGCCCTTTTCAGGGCTACTATTTAGAGTTACAAAAGAGTTAAACTAACAGATTTCTGAACAATGAAAAGAATTACATTTAAAATAACCAAGTGTTCTGAACGATCACAGTCCTACGAGAAACTTCCGAAATTAAAAATGTGGCATGTAACGAAAAGTTTAAAGGATTTTTACCGCATATTACGCAAAATCGTTTTCACGATAAATGATGCAATATAGACCATTAGACGATGAATTTATCCAGATATTTTTTTGCTTTATACACAAAGCGTAAAAATACCGTCTCTCTGAATTTTGGATATGTTATATAGAAAAATCTAAGCTTTCAAGAAAAAATATGAAAAATATGGCTCCCTTGGTTCCGAGACCATGTAAATTATAAAAAAAAAACAAATACAATAATTGAACATGAAAAAAAAATCCAATTTTTTCGCAAGTAGAATATTTTTTAATAAAAGGCTAGCTCATTGGCTTCAATTTGACATACAGGTCGGACCTGATTATCTACAGACTCGATTATATGTGATTCGATTATATACAATTTTGGACTCGATTATATACAGTACATAAAAATATATTGTTTCATATTTCAAATATGACTTATTTCAAGAACAAATGTAACCTTTCAACGTTAAGGTGAAATTTAAATGGCTATAACATGTACAGTGGGGTAAAAATCGCGATTTTGTCTGTACCTCTTTACCACATTAATAGAAATTTGAACCCCTTCCTGTTGACCGATTGATCTGAAATTTGGAACACACATTTGTCTCTGCAGTCATTCTAAAACTGCGTATTTCATGATTTTAAAAATCCAACATGGCGGCCGCCAGAAGATGGCGGATTATATTTTTTCTCAAACCCCAATCAATATGGGTTTTTCCCAAATCCCATCAATATGGGTATCAAATGAAAGGGCTTGACTTATAGAACACAGATATTCCTGAGGAATGCAAATACAAAATGGCCGCCACCACAAAATGGCGGATTATACATTGTCCCAAAATCCCATCGATATCGGTATCAAATGAAAAATATTGACTAGTGGATCACAGTTATTTATAAAAAATCCAATTCTAATATGGCCGCCACAAAATGGCGGATTACATATTTTCTCTAAACCCCATCAATATGGGTATCGAATGAAAGGGACTTGACTAAAAGAACACAGTTTTACATGAGAAATGCAAATACAGAATGGTCGCCACCACAAAATGGCGTATTACATATTTTCTCAAAACTCCATCAATATGGATATCAAACGAAAGGGTTTGACTAATAAAACACAGTTATTTATAAAAAAATGAAAATACAAAACTGGCCGCCACCACAAAATGGCGAATTACATATTTTCTCCAAAAAAAACCTCATCAAAATGGGTAGCAAGTGAAGGGGATTGACCAGTAGATAACAGTTATTTATGAAAAATTCAAATCCAAGATAGCCGTTGTAATGAAATAGCCAATTATTTTTTTAAACGGTTTCATTCAACTTGACCTGTTTGTATGTATGTTTGTGTGTTTGTAGGGTTGTCCCAAATTTATTAAAATTTAGAAATTCAATTTGGCCGCCGCTAAAAAATGGCTAAATGGCTTGACTTGGAAAACACACTACATTATGAACAACATAAATTCAAAAAGGTGTGTGTTTTTTGTTATCCCCTCAATATCGGTATCGAATGAAATGATTTGACTAATAGAATACAGTACATCACCAAAATATTCCGAAGAAAATTAGGTAAGAATTCAAAAAAAATTGAATGGTTTTATTGTAATCATACAGATAATGTACTAAAAACTAGAAAATGAAAAAGTAAAAAAATGTTTAATGTACTAAAAGCTAGAAATAATTAGGCAAGTAGCAGTTAGTAGTTATCACATCCCTTCCTTCATTGATCTAGGGCAATGATGAGACTAAAACAAAATCGTGGGCACGTCGGATTTCCATTTTCATATATTTCCACAGTTAGTTGTTTCATCATATACCCACGATTTTATTTATATTAAAATGTTTTTTTTTACTTTTTTATTTTATGTGAGAAAGGTGTTTTCTGACTTTAAGGGGATAAATCAAAAATCAAATTTCTCTTTTATATTAAAAAAATAAAAAAATCATGCAAAAAAAACCAAAAAAAAATTTTTTTTGACACGATTATATACAAGATTCGATTATATACAGTGAAAAGGAATCAGAAACTTTATATAATTGAGTCCGCCCTTTATCAATCATCTAAATCGATTCAGTGGTTTGAATGTTCTGAATTTTCGAAAAAAGTTATTTTTGATAAAAAAAATAATTTTTCGAATCACCCTAAAATGGAAATGGACACCCTAATAAAAAATACGGGTCTAATGTTTTGCGATAAAGAACAAAATGATCACTTTTGACGAAAATCTGAGAACCACTATATCGGTTTAGCATGGAATGGCAGAAAATATATAAGTTTATTCATTGTAACGAATTGTGCGAGTGCTCAAATCGATTGATACAAAAATATCGTCAATGAATCAAAAAATTACTGTGCAATAAGCGTTCGGAGTTGCTATAGGATCTTTCAATATCAGAGATATTAGAAAAAAAAGATTTTTTGCATGGATTTGACAAAATTGACAAAAACTGTTGTTACTGCATACTGCAATAAGCTCTAGTGTTAGCAGAAAAAAAATTGACGTAAAACTACGTCTTTGAATTCTTCATAGGAGGTTCAATGGGTAAAACGTCAGCAGGGATTTTATTGGAGTGCAAATTTTTAAAGATGTATCTAATATGATATTGCATCCTATTACTTAAGTTTCTCAATCACTGACACGGTTAAGAAGCGTTTTTCACATGAAAATTTCTTACCGTTTTTCGAAAACGGTCTACATTACGAGAAAATTTTGTTGCAGTCCATACTTTTATTCACTCTATAAGAAATATTGTTCGACTGATGAACGATGTTTGAATCTGAGTAACTTTATAGACATATGCAGAGGTATCTTGCAGGTATCTTCAGGTACAATCTAGGCACAACATAAACAAGTTAAATATTTTTGTACTCATAACGACCGGTTGAATCAACGAGGTATATTTGTGCTATTTGAATTTTAATTCTACTTTGAAAATTGGTCGTGTTTTGATTGTGCAACATATATATATTATGTTAGTTTGTATAAGAATAAAGATGATTTTTTAATAACGCTACGTTCTGTATTAACCCACATGTCTTCAAATGTTTTTCAACATAACTCCTAAATATATATTTTTACCATAATGACCGGCAAACTTCGCGCCGCCCAAAATTTATTTTTCGTAATCACATCCACGTTTTCTTACTAAGCGCACGTTCGTGGGTCCAATCGCAAAATTGTTCATTGATTGATCTTCTGATCTACCCTTTAACATTATTTTTTACTATAAAATTTCAGTACTTCCACCAAAACTCGACATTATAATATCAAATTATTTTCAGACACAATTCTCGTCAAAAATTTTTCATCCACTTGCAAATAACATGTTTCTCCGTTACATGGAATAAATGTTTGATAAAGAAAATATGATAGATTGAAAACAGACCTAAATCGGACAATTCCTTTCTCGAGTTTTGCTCTTATCAACACATTTAGCGATCCATTTTTTTACACAGATAGAGAACGATATAGATGTACGTTTTATCACATTAAAATCCATTTCCACTTTCGAACGAAGATCAATTCCGTTACCGCAAACATCAAATGTACTAACAACGCTCGTCAATATGTAATTGTAGAACACATGCGAATTGAATTTTTCGAATTTTCCCATTTTCCTTCACAATTTTTCGAAAATTTTAAATTGTCATGTTTGGTTGGAATATGTGTATTATTTTTACCTCCTCTCCCCCTCTCCATTCCAGAGCAGGGAGGGGTTTCATACCATCATAGAAACATTTCTCGTACCCAAAAACCCTCACATCCCAAATTCCATTTGCTTTATTAGTTCTCGAGTTATGCAGAAATTTGTGTTTCATTTGTATGGCAGCCTCCTCTTAGAGAGAGGGGAAGAGTGCCGAACCATCATAGAATCATTTATTGCACTCTAAAACGTTCACTTGCCAAGGTTGGTTTCATTTGCTTGATTAATTCTCGAATAATGTAGAAATGTGTGTTTCATTTGTATGGCAGCCCCCCTTAAAGAGGGGAGGGGTCTCGAACAATCATAAGAATTTTCCCCGACCCCAAAACCCCTACATACCAATTTTCATGTCGATCGGTTCAGTAGTTTCCGAATCCATGTTAATCAAACAGTGAGACAGACAGACAGACAGACAAAAATCCTTTTTTATATACATAGATTAGAAATATATTTTTTGAAATATCTCGAGAATGGCTGCATTTAGAAGGAGATTTGTTCTTTGACACCCAACTTCTATCTTTCTTAATTTGACTGCAATATCGATATAAACAGTTCCTGGTGAAAATTCAAGCAAAATCTTCAAAAATCACGATTTGTACCCCACTGTACATGTAATAGCCACTTAAATTACACCTTAACGTTGAAAGATTACATTTCTCTTAAAAAAAATCCAAACTGTATATTATCGAGTCCAAAATTGTATATAATCGAATCACATATAATAGAGTCTATATAATAGAGTCTGCAATTTTTATTTTAAATTCCTTGCGATTTTCTGGATTACCTCACGATTCGCAGTTAAAAATGAATTGGTGATTATAAAGCTAGGGTTCCACATGTAACCGCATATGTTGCAAACCAATGACAGACATATGATCCACAAACAATGGTTGCAACAAACCGCCATCTGAAAAGGCCTTTTCGGAATCAAACTATTGGACCTCGATATCACACAAACCTTGCGCTCGATAATTGTTGTACGCAACTAAAGGATTTATGTTGTATAGAACAAAAACTTTGAATTTATTGTTCAAATTGATTTAAAGGCGCTCTTACACTGAAGATCCTTTCATTTCCATATTGAAGTAAAGAGAAGAAAGATAGTGCAGTTTTAAGAATAAATATTCAAAGTGTAAATTATAGTGAATAATAGGAACACTAAACGTAGGAAAACTCAATTTTATATTTTATTCCATGTTATTGAATTATGTTAAACTTCTAGGGATTTTTTAACCTACCACCGAATAAAGAATAAAGGTTCAAAAAATTGGAAAAGTTCCTGTTGCTCACGCAACATTTTAAAAAATCCGTTTACGCGATCGTAAACTATTTCCGTTGAACATGTCCAACAGAGGCGAGCCAATTATTCCCGTGGAGAAGAGTTGTTCAATTTGTAAATCCCCTGATAACAGTCGGATGGTGGCATGTGATGAGTGTGGGCTGTGGTTTCATTTCGAGTGTGTGAACGTTAATCAGAGCATCCAGGACCGTGATTGGAGTTGTGACAAGTGTACAGCACCCAGAGCTCAAATCCCAGTCGGAGCTTCTACGCCAATCGCCGGTGTTTCCGCTGCCACACAAATGCAACAAACCGAATGTAATAATCAGCTTGTGAAGCAAATTGAATCGTTACACTTGAGATTGAATGAACAACAACGAGCGTTTGAAAAAGTACTGCAACAAAGAAATAATCTTGAAATTGAATTGAATGCGAAGGTTGAACAGATGCAGAATAATGTTGGGCAACGTAACGCTAGATTAACAGGTGCAATTCCTAAAGCCTGTTCAACTATGGTGCCTGACCAATCCGAAAAATTACTCGAGCAAGAACTAAAGCTTCTAGAAGAGAAGCAATCGTTAGAGAAAAGACACATCGAAGAGCGTATGGCGCTGTTACAGCGTAGGCGTGAAGGAGCAGCAATTCCAACAGCGGAAGCAAGTAGGCCTCCCCCGAATGTGGCAGAATTCAGAACAATGCAGAATTGGAACGAAATGGACTTTAACAACTTTTTACTAACTAGTTCAGGTATCGAGCTTAGCCGAAGTCAGTTAGCGGCACGCCAGGCGGTAGCAAGAGATTTACCTACTTTTTCCGGAAATCCAGAAGAATGGCCACTTTTCATCGCAAGTTTTGAAAGTTCAACAAGAATGTGTGGCTTTAGTGATGAAGAGAATTTGCTTCGTCTTCAGCGCTGCTTACGTGGAAAAGCTCTTGATGCAGTACGATACCGACTACTTCACCCGTCTGGCCTAGCAGGCGTGATTGTTACTCTGCGTACATTATTTGGTAGACCTGAAATAATAGTTCATTCACTAGTTGAGAAGATTCGGGAAATGCCGCCGCCCAAAGCAGAGAAATTGAACACACTTATCGAATTTGGTGTGGCTGTTCAAAACGTTTGTGCCACCATAAAAGCATGCGGCCTCGATGAATATTTATGTAATGTAGCCCTGCTTCAGGAACTTGTAGACAGATTACCCCCGTCTATAAAATTGAATTGGGCAATGCACCGATTAACGCAGACTTCTATTACATTATCATGCTTCGGAGATTGGCTGGGGAAATTAGTTGAAGCAGCTTGTACTGTAACAGTGACGCCAACATACTGTCCCTCAAATACAGAACGCCGTGTACGGAAAGAGAGTAATTTTTTTAACGTGCATTCCGAGGGCATAAATAACACAACAGATTTCGAAGAGATGCAACCAAAATCACAACAGATTGGCCCTAAAAAGTGTCCCGCGTGTATGGGGGCATGCGAAGCCCTCCAAAATTGTAGACGGTTTCAGGCAATGACTGTTACGGATCGATGGTTCATAATCAAAGAACATAGACTTTGTCGTAAATGTTTGCGGAGGCACTTTGGAGCGTGTGGTGTAAAAACACCCTGTGGCAGAAATGGTTGCACCTTCATGCACAACACTTTGTTGCATGACGATGTTAGATACAGCCAAGCAGGCATAAATAGAAACATGATGTATCAAAACAATACCGAAAGCTGTAACACTCATATGGAATTTACAGGCAAGATTCTTTTTAAATATATTCCCGTGATGGTTCACGGACGGAATAAATCAATAGAAACGTATGCATTTCTCGACGATGGTTCGTCATCAACGCTCATGGAGCATAGTCTGATGGATGAATTACAACTCGAAGGCTCACCACATCCTTTGTGCCTCAACTGGACTGCAGGGCAACACCGATACGAAAAAGAATCGATGAAACTCTCCGTCAAAATATCTGAAGTGAATAATCAACGAGAATTTATGCTTTCTGAAGTTCACACTGTCAAAAGTCTATCGCTTCCATCGCAGTCTTTATTAATACGTGAATTAACAGATAAATACGATTACCTCAATGGCTTACCTATAAAGTCATATGAAAACGTTTGCCCTAGAATTCTTATTGGTATCAATAATTGCTATTTGGGGCATGCAATCAATAGTCGAGAAGGTAACACAAATGAACCTGTTGCAGCAAAAACCCGACTTGGGTGGTGCATCTTGGGTCCATGTGCAATCGGCTGTGGATCGCTTAATGCTCACTATACAGCATACCACGGAGTTCGAGTATGTGAGTGCAACAAAGAAGCAGATGAAAACATGAATGAAGAACTAAAAATGTATTTTTCCATTGATAGTCTCGGGATTTCCAAATACAACGATCCGATTCTATCAAAAGACATTGAACGAGCTCTAGAATTACTCTCATCTCAAACACAATTGAAGGATTACCGTTACGAGACAGGTCTTCTTTGGCGATATGACGATGCAAAACTACCAAATAACAAATCAATGGCGTTGAAACGTCTGAACTGCCTGGAAAAAAGAATGAAGCGAGACAATGAATTAGCAGAAATAATGAAATCGAAAATAAAAGAATATGAACAAAAGGGTTACATTCGTAAACTAGATCCGCATGAAATTAGGATAAATCACCCGCGAATCTGGTATTTGCCGATTTTCCCCGTAGTAAACCCGAACAAACCGGGAAAAATACGAATCGTTTGGGACGCAGCTGCATCTTATAGAGGAGTTTCACTCAACTCATTACTATTAACCGGTCCCGACCAGCTTAACTCACTGCTGTCAGTACTGTACAAATTCAGAGAATTCCGTATCGCCCTAACAGGCGACATTCGAGAAATGTTCCACCAGGTTCTCATCAATGAAAACGATCAGCAAAGTCAACGGTTCCTCTGGAGAGACGGTGATGCAACTCGCAATCCAGATGAATATGTCATGAGAGTAATGACATTTGGAGCGACATGCTCACCTAGCTCCGCACAATTTATAAAAAATTTAAATGCTGAGAGATTCCAACTCCGATATCCTAGAGCATCCGAATGTATCATAAAAGAACATTATGTTGATGATCTTTCTACCAGTGTTGAAACAGAAGAAGAAGCAGTCAGGCTAGCTCGTGAAGTACGATTTATACACTCTCAAGCTGGTTTTGAGATACGAAATTGGCTCTCCAACTCGAATAAGGTGTTGACGACATTAGGAGACATGCATGTTGAAGAAAAGAACATGAATATTTGTACCGAAATGGCAACCAAAAAAATCCTCGGAATGTATTGGTGCACACGAAGTGATGTTTTCACCTTCCGACTTTCCGCAAAGCACGACATGGAACTACTCTCTGGATGCAGAATTCCCACAAAAAGAGAAGTTTTGAAAACTCTAATGACCATTTACGATCCCATCGGCCTTATAGCCAATTTCCTGATGTTTCTTAAAATACTTATGCAGGAAATATGGCGATCTGGGACCGGGTGGGATGATAGTATATCACCAGTACTGTATGAGAAATGGAAAACCTGGCTGAGAATCCTGCCCATGGTCGAATCTGCTCCATATCTCCATATCCAGCTCCATATTTTCGTAGATGCAAGCGAGAATGGCATCTCAGCAGTGGCGTACTTTAGGTTCAAACAAAATGATATTGTAGAATGTGCGCTAGTAGGATCCAAGACTCGCGTAGCGCCTCTTAAATACTTGTCCATCCCACGTCTGGAACTACAATCAGCAGTAGTTGGAGCACGACTTTCGAATAGCATAATCGAATCACATAAGATGGAAATCTCAGAGCGATATTTTTGGACCGATTCACGAGATGTTTTATGTTGGCTTCGATCGGATCATAGGCGGTATAGTCAATTTGTTGCAGTCAGGATAAGCGAGTTACTTGAGAGCACTTCGATGAATAACTGGAGATGGATCTCAACGAAATTCAATGTAGCTGATGAAGGTACGAAATGGCAAAAACTTCCAACGTTTTCTCCATCTAATCGATGGTTCCGTGGTCCAGAATTTCTGTGGCTGCCCGAAAACGAATGGCCACAAGAAAAAAGAGACACAGAGACGACCACAGAAGAGTTACGTTCGTGTGTTTTGCATCATACACTTCATGAGCCGTTGATAAATTCGCATGAATTCTCAAAATGGAAGCGTTTACTCCGAGTTGTCGCATATGTTCTTCGTTTCGTATCAAACATTCACCTGAAAAGGAAGCGTAAATCAATAACCATCGGACCACTTACACAAGTCGAGTTTCAAGAAGCAGAACGTTTCCTATACCGACAGCTGCAACAACAAACATATCCAGAGGAAGTGAAGCTACTGCATAATCCGGAAACAAGTGAACGCCTACTTCCAAAAACAAGTAATTTATATAAACTTAGCCCAGTTGTAGACAAACATGGTGTTCTTCGCATGCGTGGTCGTATTGATGCATGTACATTCGCTTCCGCCTGTTGCAAGCAACCAATTTTGCTTCCGAAAAGAGATCATGTAACAGACTTATTGATAGCTGACTACCACCAGAAATACCAACACATCAACCATGAAACCGCTATGAACGAAATCAAACAGAAATTTTACATTCCGCATCAGCATACAATCGTGTGCGCCGAAATTGTCAATTATGCAAAATTCGTCGAGCAAATCCTCAACCACCCATCATGGGGAATCTTCCAGCAGCTCGACTTGCAGCATTTACTCGTCCGTTTTCCTACACTGGAATAGACTATTTCAGACCCATCATGGTGGTAGTAGGACGAAGAGTGGAGAAACGCTGGGGAGTATTATTGACCTGCTTAACAATCCGTGCGATTCACATCGAGATCGCACATTCTTTAACAACTGACTCGTGTATTCTCGCTGTGCGGAATTTTATTGCACGTAGAGGATCTCCTATTGAAATCGTCAGCGATCGTGGTACAAATTTTATTGGCGCTAGCCGCGAATTACGTGCAGTCCTACAACAACTTAGCCAAGAGAGGATGATGGAGTACTTCGAGGGTCCGGACACCAAGTGGACCTTTAATCCGCCAGCTTCACCGCACTTTGGAGGTTGTTGGGAAAGAATGATTCAGTCGGTTAAAAAGGTGTTGAACCAGATGAAGTTCCCTCGACATCCTACTGATGAGATCCTGCAAAATATGATGATAGAAGTGGAAATGATGATTAATTCACGCCCACTCACTCATGTACCGTTAGATGATGAATCCTGTTTTCCATTGACTCCTAACCACTTTTTAATGGGCTCGTCTAATGGTAGTAAACCGTTGATCCCCTTTGACGGCAGTTCAACGATGCTGAAGAAATCCTGGAAGATGTCCCAAGTTTATGCCAACGAATTTTGGAAGAAGTGGATTTCTGAATATCTTCCAACCTTGACACGAAGAACAAAATGGTTCCAGCCGATAAAACCCATCGAGAAGGGAGACATCGTATTAATAGTAGACAGCAATCTCCCTCGAAACTGTTGGCCCAAGGGTCGGGTCGTGGATGTGGTGTTTTCCAAAGATGGTCAGGTTCGTCGAGCAGCCGTTCAAACTTCACATGGAATATTGGAGAGGCCGGCCGTGAAAATCGCCGTTTTAGATGTCGGTTTGAATATAAGTAAGCCGAACGAGATTCGTCGTACCGTGGGGGAGTGTTGCAAACCAATGACAGACATATGATCCACAAACAATGGTTGCAACAAACCGCCATCTGAAAAGGCCTTTTCGGAATCAAACTATTGGACCTCGATATCACACAAACCTTGCGCTCGATAATTGTTGTACGCAACTAAAGGATTTATGTTGTATAGAACAAAAACTTTGAATTTATTGTTCAAATTGATTTAAAGGCTCTCTTACACTGAAGATCCTTTCATTTCCATATTGAAGTAAAGAGAAGAAAGATAGTGCAGTTTTAAGAATAAATATTCAAAGTGTAAATTATAGTGAATAATAGGAACACTAAACGTAGGAAAACTCAATTTTATATTTTATTCCATGTTATTGAATTATGTTAAACTTCTAGGGATTTTTTAACCTACCACCGAATGAAGAATAAAGGTTCAAAAAATTGGAAAAGTTCCTGTTGCTCACGCAACAGCATATGTCAAAGAAAAAATGACCAAACCAATGGAACTCAAATTAATGCTTTAACTCACTACGACATATTATTCCTTCTATTTTCGAGAATGAAAACTTGTCCCGTTGTATTCATTGTGGATTATTATTAAGTTTTCAGTTTTAAAGTTGTGATATTTCGGAGCATTGAATCCTTCAACATTTTAAATGTGTAATTTACATTGAAGAATACGTTTACGGAGGTCTGATCCAAACTCGATTCCACTACCTAACCCCTCAACACAAATCCGATTTCCACACATTGAAAATGTATTTTGTACTTTCAGACTTTCAGTGGCTCATTACCGCGACGTATAATTCTTCATATTCCGTATCTGATCACGGAGATGCACTCATAGCGCGCTTCGCACGATGGCTCTGCTGAGTGCTGCACAAATTGTGTTTTCTGAAGTGCATCGTTGACAGAACATCGTCATAATACCGCCTACGCGGAAGTGGGGTAAAAAAAATATTAAAAAAAAACGCACCACGATGGGAAATGTAGAATCTCTCAAGCCAGCAGCCCATCGAAACCATTTTTCTAGGAAGTAAATTACATAAGCTTTTATCTTGTTATTGCTTCACCAATCTGTATTCGAAATGGAGTGTCACACCGCCGCCAGAAGGCTGTCTCTTTCCCGCATTGTATCCGCTCCTCTTGTGGAGCTTCGAGAGCCCCCTCTCTTCATCGCCGGAACGGAAGCGGCTTCCGAAAAGGAGCAAGCACGGCTGATCGGGGTAGAATGGAAACGCGTAAAACGTCGCTGTAATGTCTTTCGACTCGTGGAGCCTGCTTCCTGCCCACCCCCGCAACTTAAGGCACAATAGAGGCATAGTGAATCTCCAGGACCAGGACACTATGCACTCTCGGCGATACAGCCGACTGCAGCGGGCGCATGTTTACAATTTTACAACTTCTGTTCTCGACGGAAGTTAAAACGCTCGTTAGAACACACGATGACGTGGATGGGGAGAAAATATGGCGAAATAAAATCAGCCCATAGAGGAATGTAATTTTTCCATTTCAGTTCCAGCATTCGAACGGGTTGGTGCGCGGGGGAGGGAAGTCGAACGCCGGAAAGGGGGTAATCGATTTTTTGTTTGCTACATTGCCAAAATGCGAACGCCAGCAAACTTGCGAACATCGGTCGGAAAGTAGGTTAAAAAAAGGATTCGAGCATTAATGTTAGGGAAAATGTAGCTCGATTCGAAGAGGGAGGGGGTGTTTTCATTTTTATGACGAACGTCAACGATCAAACTTAAATGGAATCATTTGTTGCTTTTATATTGGAAGTTTGATAGAATTTTCCCGTCGTCCTTTTTCCCATTTGAAAAGTTATCGTGCGTCTACATTCATCCTTGCGTTAATGTGTGGGTGCGCTACACTGAACGAAAAACGCAATGAAAATGAGCACAGATAAATAGAGGACGGAAAGTGAGCAAACGGGGTGAAAAATATGCTCCGGGCGTTCAAACTAATATACACACTGCCAGGACTCCGAGAGACACTTGTCGCACTTGTTTTTTGTCCACAGAAAGATAAATATGTGTGTTCCCTTGTACAGTCAGTTATTTATGCTCCAGGCTGCTGGAAACAGTAGGAATTTGTTTTCGTTTTTTTGTGCTTTCCATAATGCACCTTTTTATATCATCAGCCCTGCTTGATTCGAGTAAAAAGCCGCTGTCAGTACGGGCGTTTAAAATCTCGTCAACGTTTTATAAATTGAATTTATCATGAGACGAAGAATGTTCATTCCTATTTCTCTATGTCAGGCAAAAAACATCTCACTCGTTCGTCTCCTTTGGACCCATCATCGCAAGGGATAGTGTCAACATGTGCCATGTGCGCCTTGAACATCTTGGGCTCTATGCAGGAACGGTTTGTTTTAGGCACGTCGTTTCATCCTGATCTTTTGGATGTGTGCCAGCAGATTCGAGATTCGAGATTCAATCCAGTTGATGCAAGAAATGTAGCGCCACACTCACTCAGTGCTATTTCTTTCTAAGTTTGACAGCTGCTCTTGTTTCAACAGTAAGGTGAGAAAATGTCGTCGTCAGATGCCGCTTTAGGATATTAAAAGTTGGATTGCTCCAGCTCGCGTGTCGACAAAAATAAGTGTTTACGTTGGTGCAAATGTTTTTCCATAGGGAGCTTCGTGAAGCATTGTGTGGAAAGGCTGGTCCTGAAGAAAGTTTGGTCCAGTACGAATCCGTCCAGTTTCTCCAAAGATTTTTATATTAGGTGTACCGGTAAGTTTCTTCGGTTTTGCAACAGATGGCGTATCTTGATTATTATTCCAGTGAATCAAATTTCCAGGTATTCGTTGGAAAACTACTGTCATTGTGCGTCTTTTTCAGTATATGTCAACAAGTTGAAGCGTAAACAACATAGTTTTTTGCCACTTCAAATATGTCGAATTTGGTAACGAGAACGAGAGTGTTTTTGCGGGTAGTGTTACTTCATTACTTCAATATGAAGAAAAAAGCTTCGGAAAGTCATCGCATTTTGGTGGAAGTTTATGGTGGCCATGCTCCAACTGAGCGAACGTGTCAGACGTGGTTGGCACGGTTTAAAAGGGATAATGGTGACTTGGAAGACGAATAACGTTCCGGACCGCCAAAAAAGTTTGAAGATGAAGATTTGGAGGCTTTACTCGATCAATATCCGTCACAAACGCAACAAGAACTTGCAGATACACTTGGAGTACCTCAGCAAACCATATCCGATCGTTTTAAAGCAATGGGAATGATCCGAAAGATAGGACATTGGGTGCCGTATGAATTGAAGCCACGAGACGTCGAACGCCGTTTTTTTACGTGCGAACAACTGTTCCAACGGCTTAAAAGAAAGGGTTTTTTGCATCGAGGTTACGCTGCCTATTTGGTAGGACCAGCTGGGTGACAATGCTCGGCCGCATGTCGCGAAACCGGTCAAAACATACTTGGAAACGCTGAAATGGGAGGTCCTATCCCACCCGCCGTATTCTCCAGTCATTACTCCGTTCGATTACTACCTTTTCCGATCGACGCAACAAGGCCTGGTTGACCAGCACTTTTCCAACTTTGATGAAGTCATAAATTGGATTCGTGGTTAGTCGAAAAACCGGTCGATTATTTCCGCAAAGAGATCCGTGAATTACCAGAAAGATGGGAAAGAGTTGTGACTAGCGATGAGCAATACTTTGAACATTAAATTTGTTACCATTTCTGCAGAATAAAGCGTTAATTTTTGAAAAAAAAACCAAGAATCTCACCGGTACTCCTACTAGCATTATTTCCCTTTTATCTCCTGAAATACCCAACTTCACAAAGTACTTAGATGTGATTTGTTGAGACACTTGAAATGAATTGGGACACATATATTACATATATCAAGAGGATGCAGCACACTCGCACATCACTCACTTAGTCAAAAAAGATGCTAGTATGCGAACAGTTGAAGCGTTATAACAAAGCGGAGTTTCGTTGATTTGGTGATTTTTTAACAAACGATTCATGTTCAACTGGTCCACAAAAAAGTGCTTGGAAAGAGCCAAATGATATGTCAATATCATCAGTAGCATCAACTGAATTGAATTGGCCGTGGTCCAGATACATTTTTTCCCATTATTCCTACACTGGCGTAACGATGAGCTGAGGAGCCAAGGACGATCATCAGAATGGACGTCTTCACAGTCCCCTTTCTAGCACTTGTGCCACTAGTAGACTCTAGCATAATTCATAGTGAGCACACAAACAGCAACAGCGGTTGAAACTTTCATTTCTAAAGCGTAATTTAATGCGAACTGAATTCACTAAAAATAAAAAAATGTTATTTATCACTACAGTAAAGCGGTGATTATCCGCGAACGAATGAAACGCAAGGCGGATGATCCGGGAACACGTATTGCACAGAAACACAAATTCTCATGCGAACGTTGAAAATTGCTCACTGGTTTATTAGGCATCGTAAATCTATAAGCCTTACCGGAATTTGCCTGTGAGGTTTCTATCTGTGTGTATATGTTTTTAAAGTTTATTGATTTTCTAAAAATTAAAACATACACAGAAATGTACATCAGAAATATGTTTTTTTTTTCATGTTTGCACCTCATTTTTAGTCTTTTATTACGTCATTCGTGATGCTATCGGCTATCGGTAAGTGTAAACAATAATACAGCCATTCCATGTCAAAACGATATAGTGGTTCTCAGATTATCGTCAAAAGTGGTAATTTTGTTCTTTATCGCAAAACATTGGACCCGTATTTTTTTTTTATTAGGGCGTTTATTTTCATTTTTGGGCAGTCCGAAAAAATTTTTTTTTCAATTTTTTCCCAAAAATGACTTGAAAATTCATAACTTGTGAACCACTGAATCGAGTAAGATGATCGACATATCAAATTGAAGCCAATGAGCTAGTATTTTATTAAAAAATATTGAACTTGAGAAGAAAGTTGATTTCATGTTCGTAATTATTAGTTATAGTCGATTTTCATTGTTTTCATGTCTTTGGACTAGAGTGCGCTATATTTTTTTGTATTTTTTCTTGAAAGCTGGGGATTTTTTACATAATATATCTCGATAACAGAGATGCTATTTTTTTTTTTTTGTTTTTGAGATATGATTTTTCAAAGTTAACCAATGGTTCAAAAAAACCAAAGCTCACGCTACAAATTTTAATAACTTCTACAAAAGTAAACCGATTTTTATTTTTTAAAAACGAAAATAAAGCTTTTTTATGACATTTTCGATGTGATCAACACTTTTTTCGCGTTTTAAACGGTGAATCAACTTCTTCATACACAACTTTAACATTACGACTTCGATGCTGTTGAAAATCTGAGTTATTTCTTTTTTTAGTTCTTCCAAATTTTGGAGCTTATTAACATAGCAGCGGTCCTTCACGAACTCCCAGAGGAAGTAATCGACGACGAGAAATGTTGAAGGGCTTCGGTTGCTCGAGTAATACGATTTCCGATAAAAACCATACGATCAGACTGAACGAGAAGCCGAATATTATCGTCCCGAAGTGGGGAATGCAGTGTTACCATCGACGGATCGAAAAAAAAGAAAAATTATAAGGAGCTATTCGATTTTTTTGCGTGAGCGTTTAATCTGAAAGATTCTGTAACTATATAAATAAAAATGAATCGCCAAATGTGTTGGTAAGTACAAAACTCGAGGAAGGAACCGTCATATTTTTTAAATTTCTTACACTTTCTGTATCAAACATATCTTCCATGTAACGGAGATTGAAAAATCTGGAACGAGAATTGTGTCTGAAAATAATTTTATTTTATAATGACGAATTTTGGGAGAAGACTAGGAAATTTATAGTAAAGGGGTTCGGTTTGTACATCGGTTCGCGACAGACGTATGCTTTCAAGCTCGTCTTTTTGTAACGGATTATGGTGGTTAAACGTGTATTATGTGCGTGAAAATGGGCATTCTGGATAGCCAATATAGCAATCGATCGCGATTCAGTAGAATGAAAGTATTCCGTTTGAAGGGTCCAAGATTTTTAGCTATGAAAGTGATATGTTTATTGGCCTATCATAGACTATCGATAATAAAATAGTTCCGCATCGCTTGCCCGGTTTCGGTGTGTTCGTGTTTTTCAGTTTGCTGCATGAATCGTGTGTGCATGTGTAAAGATATGTGCAGCGAAAGAAACGAAACTCTCGCTTTTCTTGTGTTAGTGGTGAATGTAAACCGCACACCACGTGTGAGTGAAATTAAGGTTTCTTGCCTTGGCTGTTGTGAGATTATCACCGAAAAACTCCCATGTACGAGAGCAGCACGTAGCCATGAGAGGCGAAGAGAGCGATGTTTATTTGAATTCACACACATCAGCAATGTGGTTTTGAATTGATCATAAGCCTCTAAAGCTAAGTAGTGTCTGTTTTGTACTTTTGACGTAGGATTACGTCTTTCGGGAACATATTGGGGTACAAATTGAAAAACGAATATCGATCGCATCGTGAAAAATGTCCAATTTCACACGCTTATTGCTCAGTCATTTCATGACGGATTGATGAGATTTTTACATCAAAACATTGCGGCACTCTATAACAATTTTTCACCTTGAATAAAATAATATATATCATATAATTAACTATCGAACAATTGAAAAATCTCAACCCCTATCCAAACGGTACTGATTGGTCGAAATTGACGTCATTTCTTTTTCGCCTGCTTCGCTTCTTTCGTTCCTCGATAAGTCAAATATTTGCATGTCGAGCGAGTGGGGGGCGCCTATTTCTCACATACCAACTGATATAAAAGGACGGTAGCATTTTTGGATTTCTCATTCTCGTTCAACGCTCAGATCGGCAAACATCTGGGCTTCTAGTGTGCAGTGCTCTACTAATCAACCAACACCATACAGTGCGGCAAAGGAGAGGAAGCCATCGGCAACCAACGATGGATGCGGTGCGGCAAAGGGAGCAAAGAAGAGGAAGCAGCGGAGAGCATCGAATTAAATCTAGTGTGCATTGCTGGTGCGCTTCTCTTCACATCTACAATTGGATGCGGCAAAGGAGGCAGAGGAGCGAAGTGCATTGCATCGCATCGTATCACACCCGCTATCCGTCGTTTAGCTCGTCGTGGTGGTGCCAATCAAACCCTCGCAAATCGACGCACAGAAGCCGATGGCGCCAAAGTCAAGGAAAGCATCAGTGAATCCGTAAAAGCTACCGCTCCCAAAACTAAACTGATACATCCGACTGAAACGCAGCAGATTCCGTACAACCCATTAAACCATTCCAGTCCTTCTCAGGACTATCAATTTGTTTTGAAACAAAAGAGTTTATTTTACTGTTTTCCACTTACCACAAAAACTATATAAAACCGATAAAAAAAAATACTGTTTATTTTTACATCTTCTACTAACAACTAACATGGAACGTATCACGTCAAAAACATACGTTTCATCAACCACCTTTTACTGGATTTGCATGCATGCATGCATGTATATAACGGAACGCTCCAGTCATACACAGCCCGTTAGGGACGAATGACCTTTGGGTTAACATCCCTTCAAAAACAAGAACGAACGATACACAGCCCGTATCAGACAAATGCATGAAGGAATTCTATAAAATAATATTTTTGCGGTGCCTTTGCGCCAACTACACGGGCGAGTAGCACCATAGTAGCAAAAAATGTCGAAGTTCGTTACATCTGGTAGCAATATTTTTCTTCTTTTGAATTATAGAGACTTTAAACTTTACGTTCATTCGTCTCTAGCCCTGAGAAGGGCCCTTGCGAAGAAAACTAGTTCATACAGAGACATTAAAACCAAATCATTATCAAAGAGTTTAACGATGTAATTCTTCAAACATATCTGAAATCAACAGATAGCCTAACGGAATCCTACGTCAACTATGCGGTCGTGTCTTAGACACAACCCTCTTGTGACTTTTTTCTATCGAGCTATCTTTTTGCGCTCATGTCTCTGTCCCTCGAGCATACTGCATTTACTATGTTATGTGTTTGTGATCTATACGGAGCAGACGGATCTTTGGGATGCAAGTAATGATCCGCATGAAAAAGAAAATTATAGAAAAATGTTACTTTTAGATGCTTCAATAATCTAATCTAATATCTAATGAAATTTTCAAAAATATTTTCTTATTAATGATCTAAAAAAATAATCTATTGCATCTATTGCAAAAACTTTTATCGACTAAAACATCTTAAACGGATACATATATTTTTTTTATCTGTATATCTGTTTTATTTTCCTTGTCTCATCGCTTCGACATCTCAAATTGCTATACGGGTTAATTCTTAAAATTCGTGCAAAAAGGGGAAATCAGTGTACTATAGACATAATTCGTTGGCTTAACCATCTGTTGCATATGTAAGAATAGCTTTTATATGTTTGTGCCATAGGCTTATGGAATTCCTAATTGTTCTATTCTTCAATTCTTTAGTTATTCGTTTCTCTATTTCATTCATTTTTCACTTGGTTTTTAGCAAAATTTGTATAAATATGTGTGTATGTGTGTAGTATTGTAGATGTCATATATATATATAACCTCCACGATTGTTTTCAGAAAATACATACGATAAATAACGGAATATATAGCGGAGGCGATCTGGCGTAGTGGTAACATCCATACCTCTCACGCAGAGATCACGAGTTCAATTCTCACTCCCAACATTCTTCCAAAAATGGAAGTAAAAGTGACGAACCAGCCGAAATGTGTTGAAAATCACTATAATAGAGAGAAAAAAAACGGAATATATCAACGGTCTGATTAATTCTAGAAGAGTTTTCTAGGTGACCTTCTTAGGTTTCCCGAAGATACTGCTCCTACCCCGTGATATGATTTGTACAAAGAGTTCACGTCTTGAATGATTAAAGATCGCTGCTCAGATTAATTTCAAACCTTCTTTCTCGATGACCTTCTCAGATTTCCGAAATATAATTCTCCGTCGCTGCGATTGGAGTTGAATAAAGAATACGCGAGTTGAGTAACAGTATATATCGTCGATCCGATCAATTTTGGAAGAGTTCTCTCTGTGACCTTCTCAGGTTGCTCAAAGATAACACTTCGTCGTTACGTCGTCGCTTCGATTAATTCTAGAGGAATCCTTTAGATGACCTACTCAGGTTGCCCCAAGAGGACCTTCCGTTGGCGTGATTTGATTTATATAAATGGTATGCGCGATAAAAACGAAATATTTTAACAGATTTTCTTCTCGTTTGTTTACACATAATTTCTTTCGTGTGATAGGATATGGGATTTACGGAATCCCGTTTCGTCGAGTGGTCGAGAGTACTCGATTACATAATCACATCACTTACCTCAGTGAATCCTGTTTATTACTTTTCCCTACTAACAACTATCCCTTCCTTGATAAACGCAGGGAACCACGCTATAGAGGCGACCCTTCTGATCTTCGGGCGGCGAATATCATACTAACATTCCTTCCCTTCCCCTGGTGACTGTAAGGAAGTAGCCGGCGTCGTTATTAATCATTTAAAGCTCGAATCGCCGAAAATTGCACAACGAGAATGATGTTCTAGTCCCAAGCGTCATTCTGTGTGTTCTTTGTGCAATTTGGTCGGTTCAGGTCAATCACGGAGAGTAACTACGAATTGTACAGTCTACCCAAGCTCAAGCTCAAGACTAGGAAATTTATAGTAAAAGATAATTATAAAGCGTCAATTAGAAATTCAATCAATGAATAGTTGTGCTGTTGGGCCCATGAACGTTCGTTTAGTAAGAAAACGTGAATGTTTGAAGGCGGTATTGATAACAAAAATCCTTTTTGGGTGGGACGAAGGTGCCGGGTCAACTAGTTTTCAATAAATACCGCGCGGAGAAGGTTTCGGCCTATTCAACCCTCATGGTAGTGAGGGGGAATCTAATGTCTTAAAATATATAGTCCTAAAATATATGTAAGAATAATGAAGAAACCAAAAAATATATCTTGTGTTCAAGCCATGAGGCAAATTTCAAATAATGCTATAACTTCGTAAGTCACTATGCACTCAAAATGAAATTTATTTATTTTACAGCCATCCTTTTATGGCGTACTTCAAAATGAATTTCATCTCCAGAAGACACAAACACAACACTCTCCACCCCGTTTTCAAATTTTCTCATTTCATTCATCGCCTATAAAACACAAACCAAAACAATTTCATCACTTTAACGACTTCGAGCTAATCCGGTACAAACCATTTTCCACGGTGACGAACTTAAAGCTACCATTCGGCGCCACAATTTTGATGACGTTTTTGGCATCCTCAAATGTTGATCAGCTGACATCCGATCCCCGCACTCAGCGAGTGTTGACACTGATGGGAAAGTGTCCACATCAACCACTCGCCAAGTTTTGTCATCACCTCCGCACTAAATCAGTTTCCACGCTTTCTCCTTCCGGTGGGTGGCAATCATAGCGCGCTGTCATAAGAGCGAGGAGCATTAATTACACTTCATGTCGCTGGACAAACCCGGATGGACGGCGTTTGGCTCGGAAAAAAAACGGGTAACAATTCAGAGAACGGATCTAATTTAATTAAAGTGTTCCTTTGAGCGGAAGCTCTGAGCATAATAGTTTTTATAGCATCTCGAAATCGATCGTTTCCCGATAAGAGCGCCGCTGTTTGAATTTTCTGGCACGAAGCCAATTTTTCCGCCATACCAAGGATGTGAGGAAACTTCAAAGTTGGAATTTAGATTAATTTTGCTAAAAGCATGGTATGAATTTTTCGTATGAATGGTATAGGAACATACACACACACAAACGACGAACACTCATTCTAAGCGATTGGGTATTACCTGCAAACGACGCGCGTCGCATGTTGACATGTTGCGTGAAAAATGGAAACGCGAAGCTTCCTCCTCGTTAATTAACTCCAACCTTCCAACCGGGAGGGGGGGAACTTCCTGCTGTCGTCTGCCGTTGTGACAGCTTGGGTAAACTTTAAACGCTGGTGCTTTTGCTCACACACTCCGTTCTACTCCGTCATCATCCTACGACCTGCCACCCTCGTCCATCCACCGACCCAAGGATTGCCAAGAAAAACCAAACTCGCTCAATGATCCTGCCACCAGAGCCGATGAGTGAGTAATGACGATGACTCTGTCGGTTTTGGCAGCGGAAACGGTAGGGTTTTTGGTGTCACTCTTATGTTGTCGCAACCCCGTGTGATGATTTATAAAGAGTGTGTCACATCAAATTGCATCACGGAAAAAACGCTGTAGAAATTTAATTTTTAGGAATTATATCTTCAGCTTTCGCTTATAATCAGATAAGAGTGTACAGATCACGTTGGCCATGCTTCACTGTCAATTTTTCGTAAATTTGGAAAAATGTCGTCGAACGAAAAAGAGCGTCGTGAATTAATCCTGCGCACTCATTTCGAGAATCCGGAGTTGTCACATCGGGACATCGGTAAGATGCTGGGAATCGTCCAATCCACGGTCAGCAGAGTACTAAAACGATACTTCGAGAACCTAACCATCGACCGGAAGGTGAAGAACGGCAAAAATGGATGCTCCGTCAGTGAAAAAGATCACAAGCGCGTAGTTAAGCAGTTTAGACGTGATCCGAGAAGTTCGGTCCGGGATGTCGCCAATAAGCTGAATTTGTCAAGTTCATTCGTCCAGCGGACCAAGTAGCGGGAGGGCCTGCGTACATACAAGGTTCAGAAGGCTCCTAACCGCGACGAAAGGCAAAACATGGTGGGGAAGACGCGAGCCCGGAAGCTGTACACCGAAATGCTGAAGAAAGCCGCATTGCCTGGTAATGGACGACGAAACCTACGTTAAAGCGGACTTTCGTCAGCTGCCGGGCCTGTTGTTCTTCTCCGCAGAGGACAAATTCAGCGTTCCGGAGGAGATTCGCAAGCAGAAACTATCTAAGTTTGTCAAAAAGTACATGGTGTGGCAAGCGATCTGCTCTTGCGGAAAGCGGAGCGCCCCCTTCGTGATGACCGGCACGGTAAACGGGCAGGTTTACCTTAAGGAGTGCCTACAGAAGCGCTTACTACCACTATTGAAGCAGCACGAGGGCCCGATTATCTTCTGGCCGGATCTCGCTTCGTGCCACTATTCAAAGGACGTGTTGGAGTGGTACGAAGCCAATGGGGTCACCTTCGTGCCAAAGGAAATGAACCCGCCCAACGCGCCGGAGCTTCGCCCAATAGAGAAATATTGGGCGATTATGAAGCAGGCCCTCCGGAAGAACCCAAAAGTTGTCAAATCGGAGGCGGACTTCAAGAGAAAATGGATTTCTGTTCAAAAAAAACTACAACCTGACGTTGTACAGAACCTTATGGACGGGGTAAAGAGGAAGGTGTGAGCATACGGGCTTGGGCTCGAAGTATGAATAAAAAGAAAATGCCAAAAGTTGTTTAATAGTTTTTATTTTACTGTCTAAAATTTTCAAAAGGATCGGTCTACTGGGCGAATTTCTACAGCGTTTTTTCCGTGATGCAATTTGATGTGACACACCCTTTATTTGAAGGTGTCATGTTTGGTCGACGTTCACATTGTCTTGTGAGGTTGAAGACACTAAAAGCGAGTAGATTTAAATTAATTCAATATTTGGGCTTGAAGAAAAAATGATGCGAAGCCTTTGAGTTGGCTCGTAGCAATTAATAGCTCAACATGTTCGAAACTTTGTGAATAATAAAGTATTACTATTTTCCAAGATCCCCCTTGGTTTTGCCAACTGATTAGTGTTTGTTGTAGGCAAATAAAGAATAATTCATAATGCGCATCGACTCATCTTGTTCGCCACAGAATAATGTAGAAACAAAGAAGGAAACCATACCATAGAGCAGGGTTTCTCAAAGTGGGGTCGATTTTCTCCCTGGGGTCGATTTTGGTTTCCCAGGGATCGACACAAACGAAAATTGGTTTTGGGGGTCGACGGGGTCTGAATATCGACCCCTATAAAATAACACAAGTTCTTATTTGAAATATTTGAGATGCTCCATAAGTTGTGTTACGTGCACTACCCTGTTATAAGAATGACCAGGGTTGCCACTTTTGATCCTGTAAAATTTTCAGAAAAAACTGTATATCTGTATTTTGAGCCAAAAAATCGGTATCAAAAACCTAACGGGAAAAATGGAAAGAAAGGCTTATTTTCATTTTAAATTTATTGATCTTATTTATGGTTTGCTTAAGTCGTATCGATAAATGAAAATAAATCATAAAAAAGTTTTCTCATAATAAATTGTATGATGTTTATACATGATTGAACTTTGCTTTTCTTAAATTTTCCGTCAATTTTATCTTTGACGTTCCTCCTTGAGCCGATACATAGTTCTTTGCTTTTAAAATAGAGTCCATCATTGTGGAAGCCAACCGATCTCAGAACTTTGTTTCGTTGGCATTGTGAAGCGAGAATAACACACGCTGATGAATGTGGAATTATCAAAAAGTGTCCCAAAAATATCCTTAGCAGGAATGGAGAAGTGAGGTGACATTTCATAAGCGGACCTTACACGGTCAATATTATTGACAACTAGCTGACCCGGCAAACTTCGTCCCGCCCACAATTGCATTTCAGATTAATATAATTTCGAACACTCACGTTCCCGGAAATTATTCCTCTGTTCGCGATCTATATTCGTAGTATATAATTTCTTTTTGACATATACATCTGACGCAGACTGAGACAGATCAATCCTAATACTGACTGTTCAAATCTGTTGCTCCGTTTTTGAGTTAAATCGTGAGTAACGGACACCATATCATTTTTATTTATATAGATATACAAAACTTGCTAAAAAATGGCTTTCCATTTTTCCAACATTCCGAATGGTTTTCATAATTTTTCTTAGCATATAGACCTGACGCAGACTGAGACACTTCAATTCTGATACTGACTGTTCAAATCCGTTGCTCCGTTCTTGAGTTAAATCGTGAGGAACGGACACCAAATCATTTGTATTTATATAAATAGATAAGATGACATTTGAGAGTATAATGACAGCTGAACACAGCCGACGACTCAGAAATCCGGATTTTCTGATTTTTGAGCATCAATATCGTAACATTTCATTAATACATGATGTTGAGGTTTTACCTCACGGACTTCGAGACCGAGTTGCCAGATTTAAATTTGCAGACATTTTTCGCGTAACTTTTGAAAAGGTCCTATGTAACATTTTCGTCAACTCGAGAAAAACGAAGTTGAAGACCCGAACATTAATCTGCGAATTGTATTGAAAGGAATCGATCTCTATCGCTACTTTCACCACTAGCAGTCAGGAATAACTCTGAAAAACCAATCGTAACTGTTGTTCAGTGATTTGAGCTTAAATTTGAAGCCTAGGAACGAAAAATGTTACATTGGACGTTTTGACTGCCGCGTTTGCACATTGGACATATTACGTTGCACGATAAGGATTTGAAACTAACTACTAAACAGCAATTCGAATATCAGCATTTCGTTCTAAAGACATATTATTGTTGTTATCACTCGTTGAATTGCACTGAAATCGCTAACAACGCCTGTAAGAAGCAAAAACCCAAAACGACCGAAGTACGACTTTGTGTTGTTTTGACTGCTTTGTTACTTCGGACGTTCCGAGCGTCGGAAGAAAGTGGTGTCCGAAGTAACATCCGAGTGCTTAAAATACGAATCTGCACATTGGATATTTTTTGTATCGGCGATAAAAAGATGAAGAAGATAGATACATGAACGATTGTTTTTGTAATGCATTCAATGATTGAAAACTAAGAGCGTGCATCCATTAACTCGATTTGTTTACTTTTGTTACATAGGACCTTTTCAAAAGTTAAGCGAGATTTCATCTTTGTTAGTCTTTTCTGCGATTGCAATTGAATTTCATAAACTTCCTGTGAGTGAGCTAAATATGCCCCTCGATAAGAGTAGCTCATTTGGAGAGGTTAACACCACCTCAATGTGAGCTTTCATTATCAGTACTGGCAACACGTCATAGTGGCAAGAAGATCTGACATGCACTCGAACAAGTGCTCTGATGCGCCGGATGATTCTCGTCTAGAATTTGGGCCTCACACTTCCGAAATTCTAGAAAGCATAAATGAAAGCATTTGGTTTGGAAAACTAATACTTTTAATAACACAATACGGTACTTTTAGCAAGACAAATCAAATCCTCAAAGTGAACTGACAATGTGATGGTGAGAGAGTGAATGAAACGTAACAACGTTTTAGGAGTTTTTTTTAATGTTGAACACGGTCATTTTTTTGCGCTAACAAGCGGGGCAGCCACTTTAGTCTAAGTTGTGTGTTTCTTCACACTCCGCTATAAAATTTGGAGAATGAGAAGATCTAGGAAAATTACAGACGGAAAAACATCATGTGTTTTTTCAAGGTACAGTAGAAACCCGATTATCCGCGGAATAGTCGGGCAAACTCACCGCCATGGTGTTTTGGCCAAAAAGTTTGTAAAAACCTGGAGCGTTCAATGGATGATTCTTATACTAAATGGTGCTAGGAACCCATCTAGCATAAAATGTCAGCCCCATCTGCCATCTAAGGGTAAAAACTAACACATTAGTTTTAACGTAAAACATGTATTGTAGCGCACACCTTTGAAACTTTGGAAGATTTCGCATGCAGTGCTGCACTCATGGCCCCAGCGGAATAATTTTTGAGTTCAGTAGTACCGTAGTATGACCGTCTAAGTGTTAAAGGACCAAAAAAGAGGTGCAAACACGAAAAAAATTGATGTTTCAACATAAAAACCATGTTTTATCAATACAGAAATCATTGAACTATCCATCTATAAGGTCGTGTACACCAGTGGCTAAATAATGTAAAAACCATAACCAAAACAAAAGAGCATGGGCCTATCCCTCACTAACAAATTCCGAAAAGACCTATTGTTTTACTATGGAACTCACAGTCGCGAATAATCCACGCATGTGAGCACTCGCTCGATTGGCCAGGAACTGGGTATAGACCATAAAACCGTTTGGAACCATTTGCAGAAGATTGGATTCCAAACAAAGCTGGTTGTATGGGTGCCACACGAGTTGACGCAAACAGAACTTTTAGACCGAATCAACGCCTGCGATGCACTGCTGAAACGGAAAGAACTCGACCCATTTTTGACGAAGATAGTGACTGGTGATGAAAACTGGATCACGTACGACAACCTAAAGCGAAAAAAGTCGTGGTCGAAGCGCGGAGAGCCGGCCCAAACCATCGTCAAGCCCGGATTGACGACCAGGAAGGTTTTGCTGTGTGTTTGGTGGGATTGGAAGGGAATCACCCACTATGAGCTGCTCAACGATGGCCAGACCCTCAACACGGTTCTCTACTGTGAGCAGCTTGACCGTTTGAAGCAGGCGATTGACCAGAAGCGGCCAGAAATGATCAATAGAAATGGTGTTGTTTTCCACCAGGACAACGCTCGGCCTCACACATCTTTGATGACCCACCAGAAGCTACGGGAGCTCGGATGGGATGTCCTATTGCACCCACCGCATAGTTCGGACCTGGTTCCAAGTGATTATCATCTCTTCCGGTCCATGCAAAACGCTCTTGGTGGTACTAAGTTGGCCTCAAAAGAGGCTGTCTGAGTTTTTTGCAAATAAGGAGGGGGGGGGGGGCTTTATAAGGTGGGAGGGCGGTTGGTTTGATGGGGTAAATGAAGTTGCCTTCTAAATGACAACAAATTTGCGAACAAAACGGCGCATATTTGGCCTAAATTTGGAATATTTTAAGTATGTTAAATAAAGCGTCAATTTTCGATCAGAAATACGACATTTATTTTTCCCCAACCCTATATAACTTGCTTGTAAAATAATCTGGCATCTCTGAAACTGAAAGGAACAGTCTGTATTTATGAAGCGAGTATTATGATGTGTTTTTTAGAAAGAAAAACGGATTTTAAAGTGTATATTATGGATGAAAATTTACTTTTCTGAATCAAATTAGTATTCTATGTGAATGCAAATCACTTTTGGATGCATGTAGTGAAAAAAACCTATACAAAAATTGTGTCTGAAATTGACTCTCTATTATAATGATAAGTTTTAGTAGGAATATCTGAAAATTCAGAGGAAATAGGTTAAGTTAGGGTTAAGAATAAGTGCTTCAAGTAATTAAATAATACCAAGTAGATATTCTCATTCAAATTTTACCAATTAAAAATTGCCTTTGAGCCTTCTAATCTGATGAAGAATAGCTTGGATCCCAAACTCGAATGTCGCCACGAGCCATCGCGGATACTTTCGTTGTCTCAGGTTAAGGGCGATATTGACCGTGTAAGGTGGCAAAATATTGATTGAGGTTAGATCGGATGTCGAAAGCCTAGCTGTCACGATATTGAAGACACTTGTTGTCAATAATTTTGATCGTGTAAGGTGCCCAATATGGTTCAGTATTTTTATAAATCAATGTACCTTGATGACTCATGACTCAACGATAAAAAAATAAAGTTTATTAGTAAGAAGGTTGACAAAGAAAATGAACTGTGATTAGTTTAACATTTAAATTTGAATTTGAAAAAATATCTTTCAATTCTGTATCTTTGCAGAAAATCTGTTATTCTGTTTGGCGAAAAATTTTTAAAATACAGAATATTCTGTATATGTGGCAACCCTGAGAATGACAAATGTCTTAGTAGAAAATATTATTGCTGTATATTTTAAAAACTCAACAAGAAGATGAGTGTTCACAAGATGAAAATAAAAAAGTACAAAAAGTACAAGACGAAAAAATCGGCAAGTAAAAAAACATGAACAGGTTCGTGCAAGATAATGTGTTTGAGCGTACGAGTCCTTCAGGCATGTTTAACATTTCTCTGCATTTTAAACAAATACGCGATTTAAGACGAAGGATGTCCAAACATGCTCCTGCTATTTTACTGTATAAAAAGTTTGCCCTTAGGTTGCAATTTCATATGCATTCTGAAATACGTTGGAGCTTGAATAATAATGCACTCAACTTCTAATTCAATTCAAGAGATAACAAGATATTTACATAGCTAAATGAAGTGAACTAGAATAAGGTGATTGAAAAAAAAAATACAAAATGCTTGGTCATCTATGTGCATGGCTTAACAATTTTTTTTGAATTATTTCAGGAGACTTGAGGTGGGTCGCGAAGAGGGAAAAATATTATTCTATTATTCAATTTATTATAATCCAACCAATTTTCTCTCCAGCTGGACGAGCCTACATTACCCAGCAATGAAGCTCTGTTGTTAGGGTATATTCGATATATTAAAGATGAAAATATGTACCAAGAAATGATTTTTGCTACATATATGAAGACTGATATCGGAGGAGAATCGATCGGTTTTCTTTACTGAAAAAGCTACTCCATGGAAGAACGTTGAGACTGATGGTGCAAGTTACCACCCAGGCACGGTACACCGATAGCGGGGAACGTCGCGACCTAGTGCACCGAGTCGCTAACACATTTTTTGCAATAATCAGCAGAAGTAACAAATGTATCAAAAAACATAGTGTAAGCACATTTTAGGCCCAACCATGAAACAGTGTTCAATCAAAGAAATAATAAATCAGTTCACATTTTGACTCCGTTCAGGACGACTCTGCTTTTTTAAAAAGCCATCCGAACGTCACCAAACATAATTTGCATCATCTATGGTTGGTCGTCATCGTGGTTTTACAGCTCACTCAAAGTTACAAATGCGTAAGATACTGGCCATTCACTGCGTGATTCACAGACAGCATTTAGTACCAAAAAAACTGAGCCCTAGATCGCATCAGTTTTTACTATATGTTATGAGTGCTATCAAAAACCTTCGAAGCAATTTTTTGAACACTCGATTATTCGCTCAGCTATATGAGAAAATCGACGAAATCTTCACTCGGTTACTTCTACACGTTGGAGTTCGTTGATCACCAAGAGTCTCTTGCATAGCAAGATTATCAGTTTTTTTGCGATTGTGTTTCAGCTATCAAAATCAATAATATCGGCCCTTCTAACAAAACTTTCAAAACAAAATTTAAGCATAAGAGAATATTCACAGTTTCTCAAAATTATCACAATAGCTTCAAGACCATGTTATATCATCATATGTCACTCACTTGGACGCATTACACAAGGATTTTACTAAAATGTTTTTAGATCTTCAAAATTTTCAAATTCCTCTATGAATGATAAATCAGTACAATATAACATCCATGGAATGAGCCAATGTTATAATGCAAGAAAAGTTGATTGAATTTGAAAATCGACGAACGATTTTTTTTTTCTATAATATAGTGACCTTCGACACTTTTGGCTGGTTTGTCACATTACTTCCATTTTTTGGAAGAATGTCGGGAGAGTGAATTGAACCAGGCATCCCAAAAGTACTGCATTTTCATAACGGTCGGTATGAAATTGAATCGACAGTCTCTGTGAGCGCGCTACACTCGTATACAAGCGACAGAGCATGAATGCATAAAGTAATACTATACAGCAACAGTCGGTGTTTCGTCGAATTCATCTAATTTGTCGTGCCCGACCGTAGTGAGCCGTGGAGACTGTTCGTTTCCGATTTTTTCGTGTCTGCTATTCCGCTCGCTCTGTCGCCGTAACAGTCGCTGACGAAGCAATGAATCTCATCGGTTTACCCGGGTTACTGTCACACGTGACTGTCAGCAGAAGAATGTCATGACATTTTTCTGGCGATCGTAATGCTAGCCTGTATCTTATGCGTTTGTGCTTCTTCACCAGTACGCTTTGAGATGTGTATCGGACATATGGCTGTGATCACTAGTTGCGTGCACACATAGGAAGCCGAGTTAATTTCATATCGACTGTAATAAGAATGCTTTACTGTTGGGATGCCTGAATCCAGATACACAAATGACCAACAATTCATATGAGAAAAACACGCACAGCTTAATAATTCTAGGCGAGAGTTTCTTCGATAATATATTGGTGACGTCGGAAATACTCAGTGTTGGGAGTGTTTAGATTTATCCTCCAAGTTGGAAACTAATGCAGCGCGAACTCGATTATATACAGTCTCCGATTTCTTTTCACTGTATATAATAGAATCCTGTATATAATCGAGTCAAAAAATGTTTTTTTTAATTTGTTTTTCAAGCATATAATTTTTGAAGAATTAATATATTTTCCCAGAATCTCTCAGGAGGTGATAGATGATCATATTTCATGGAAAAAAACCCTCCTACGCATATGTTCGAATTTTAACAATGACAGAGTTATAGAACTAAACTGCCTCTACACTAAAAAGTACGCTACGTGAGCCAATTATGTTGCTTTCATTTGAAAGATTTTTTTTTTTAAATCTTTAAAACATTTTCTTGCTAGTTGTACGTTTTTCTCATAATCCAGTGGACCGATATGGCTGATTTTTTTAGCATGTAAAAATCTTATTATCTGAATTGTTACGTAGCGGTTTTTGAACATTATGAAAATTGACAAAATGTCGGCCATTTGAATAATAAAAAAAAATTTCATCAAAAATCGTAAGGCCGTGGTTATCAGAGAAGTTATCAATGATGATAATCGATCAAAGCAGATAGGTCCTTTTCGTAAGTCAGAATTCATTTTTGCATGCTGAAAAAAAACTTCTGCTAAATTGGTCCACTAGATTCTGAGATAAACGTACCACCAGCTGAAAAAATGCGCTTAAAGATTCGTACAGCCATGTTACTCTTGAGATGACCCCATAGTTTTTACTGCAGATTTTCAACGAAATGAAATATCGAAGAATCCTTCTGGTACAACATTGCATAAAACCCTTTTTTCGATTTACCAGAGTTGATTCCCCCATTAAACAGATTCCCGAAAAAATCGCAAATGAAACAAGTATAACGAAAATTTTCGCACGTAGAGGATTTCATGGAAATAAATTTGTACATAAAAAAAGGCAATGTTTTTTTTATTAACTTCACACTTTCAAAAATAGCTGAATGTTCAAATCAAAATATCTCTATATGTGGAAAATTCTTCAGATCATGATATAATTATAGTTTTGAATGTCAATGAATCATATATTTCAAAGCAAGAATCAACCAGGCAAACCTAATTCACCAGGTAAAAGTATAACGTCGTATTCTGAAATACAATCGAGTTAGAATTACCCGAACGGATCGCAATTTTGCATTCTGTAATCCGTTCGACGACTCAAGTTCAATCGAGCTATGCATCCTAGCCACACTCTACCGTATCAAACATGTGTTCTATGTAACAGAGTAATAAAATCTTGCATGAACAACATATATATTAATGTTCTGCAGTTCTGTAGTTCCGTGAAAAGCATTAAATACATTTGCAAGTCCGTGAATGAGGGCAGTAAGGTGGCTGTATTTCAAATTCAGTATATCGATATGAATATGAAATACACTTGCAATACACTTGTTGTTTTTCATATAACAACGAATATATTCGCTAAAAATTATCTAAATGGCAGCATAACGTTTACCGGGTCAGTTAGTAATAATGATAATAATACTAAAATTTTGCTGATAATATTCAGATTACGCGCTAAACATATTTTATTCATAAATAAAATAAAATCTCCTTCATGTCCAAACCTACATTGCTAAGTGCGCAACACTTCCCCCAGCCGCATTCTAATCTGGCCCTACAGTTGCATCCGCGTAACTTTCATTCACACGACTTCCACCCACGACACTTCACCACGCACCTCTTTCAACAGATTCTCTTCTGTTTTCTCACACTATTTCCCCCGAAAACTTCTCTACATAGAATAGCCGCGTCATCGACAAATTAAATTTTCCCATATCGGAATATGCTGCAGAATTCGCCAGTTATTAATTGTTATTATTTCTTCGCTGCACAGCAGATTAATCTCTTTAGTTTGCGAAAATGAAATGAAATAAAATGACGTTGTAGTGGAAAAATACATACTAAGACACCCGACATCATCAGCACGAGGGAAAAAAGTCATCAACGACGGTAGCAACGTATAACTATTGCATTCAGAATCTACAAAAACATCACTAATGAGCAAACGGGTCTGTCGCAGACGAAAGACCAAAATACTCTCACATGGGAATGTATTCGTGTACAGTACACGACAGTAACAATAAATGTCGCATAACATTTCCACTGTGTGACTGTAGTAAAAATTCAATCGCGTGACTGTCACGGGACAATGGTGGCGACAGTCATGAGATTACTGTCGTGATGCAGTACATTTGGTACCCCTGCTCGTGACCTTTTGCGTGAGAGGTGCGGATGTTACCACTATGCCAGATCGCCTTCGTGAAAAAATAATTTCAAGTTTATTCATTTAACCAACTGCTTTTCAGATTGATAAAAATTCAGTAAGAAAAAAAAACTAAAGATAGGATTCTCAAAGAAATTTGGCTATGGGGGTCTAAGGTATGACTTAATTCTCGAAAAGGTGTCTCTTGCCCAAAAGAGTTTGAGAACCCCTGCCATAGAGGCTGAATTGTATGCAAATATCTTGTTTATTGCTTTGTGGGGGAATGCAATCGATGAGTATAATCGAAAAATATTTTATTTCATTATTTTTGAACCGAGCCTGGTTAAGACAGTTTTTATTAACTGACACATCTAAAATATTTTGAATATGTGTGACAGCCGTTCGACCAGATGGCACCAAGAAGCATAAGTGTTCTCTTTAACTTCCTTCAACATAAAGCACACTAAATACACATGAACGGAACGTGAAATGGTAAATGTATCTACCACAATAGCTATCAATCGAGACTATAAATTTATGAGGTGTAGTAAAAAGGAATCTTTTGTTCTCCGAAATACTTTTTTGAGACGCTTTAAAATATGTAACTCGTGTTGAATAAGTGCGATCGAGTTACGCTAGGTGTGTTAGAAAAAAGAAAATTTCGAGCTTATTCCAGTTTCCAGACATTTTCATTATAGCTTGACTAATTAGTGTTTGAGTGTTCGCCAAAGATGAACTCTAGCAAAACATCTAAACATTAATTTAGGATCAAATATTTTCTCTGTCATCACTTCCTGTTGTTTATGGCGCAGTATTTTTCTTGTATATTATTTTCCTCTCCAAGCTTCACGAACCCAATTTGGATCCATTATGGCTCAAACCTAACCAGCAGGCAGGTCAACCGGGCAAGAATGCTGTTGGATTTCTTTGCTGTCATTCGCTCTGCACACATGAAAAATGACACCATCAAGCAACATTCATCACAATCAACCATTGCGCTTTCCGCATGACGAAGAACGAATGCAGAGAGCTGCATTTTCTGCAATCGTCCATCGTCATACTGCGTTTCCTCCCGCGGGTTCTGATTTTGACATCTTCAGAATGAATGTTCCAATCGGAATGATTAATCGGATTTCTTTCAAGTTTGTTGCTGCCAAGGATCGTGAATCCAACTGATTGAAAATATACCACCGTTCTTTTGGTAGTTCGCTATTTATTCTAAGACGAACGATGTTCTTGAAAAAGATCGGGTGGATAGTGTCTGGGACATAACCGGGGTCTACACCTTGGGCTGTAAATTTTTTCTGTATCTCTTAACAAAATTACATTTCCAACGCTCACAAAACAATTATTCCCTGAGAAATAATTTACAAAAAATACTACCTTTCGCAGAACGGCATTAGAAAATTCGAAATCAGTTGTATTCACAGCAAACATAGCATCACAGTGGAACGAACTTTCGCCTCCAGTTTTCACCGAAGAAAACAGTTCTCCCTTTTGGAAAATTCCTTCTTCCCATCCAGATTACTGCGTATTGTACTTCGACGGCTAATTTAACCCGAAAACGATGCACGAATTTCCAAAACTTTAGTGATCGATCGGAAAGTCGGAAATAAACACTTCTAGATTCACACAAGTTCCCTGCTGGCAAACAAATTATAAAGATCAATTTGCTTTTTGTTGTTTCGGATATTAATACAGAATTTCTATTTAGATAAAAGTTCGGTACCCCTGAAAAGCACCATGTTTTTAAGGAAAGGATTTATTCTTGTTCTCGCGAGAACAAGCTGACCATATGTCGAGATTTATGTTCTTATTGCCAATGCACGTAATGCATCTTCTATATTGGACACACTGAATGCAGCCACAGGCGATTCTTCACATTGACAATTAGAGTAGTGCGGGCCAAGGTGCGCACGGGGCAAAAGTGTGCATTGGCCATTTTGAAGCAAACGAGCATAAAATTTCGACAACAGTGTATTCGTTTGATATATTATCATACCAGCAGCTCACTCATTCATATAAACAAGATACAATTCATGAAAGTGGCAGAAAGTTTTTTTTTTTATTATTAAATCGTTTATTTTTACAGGCTCAGTTACATAAGTTTAAAGGAGCCAAACTCCTGACTGTATTGTTACAAGTATATATAAACATTTTTCCTTAATTCTAATGTTAATGGTGTAGAAAACGGATTACTCGCGGTCTACTCGAGTTTAGAAGGGTGACATATTTTCTTCAGGAAAAGGAAGGGATAAAAGGATATGTTGACAATGTTCACTCTCACATTCACACTCACATTCATTATACTCAATTCTTAAGCCTATCTTATATCTAATATGTATTTACATTTCACCTTATTCTATTGTTAATAAGAAGGGATTTGATTTCTCGCGAAGGAAAAGGAAAAGGAGAATATAAGGATATAAGGACAATCAGACACGAAGATCGATAACTTTTAGGAAGACATATATTTGGGACATGTAATAAAGGTCTAAACCAGCCAACACATCTCTCACCGGCACATTGGGCTGCCTTCCTCTAGCCCGAAGAGAGTTTTCTAAATTCGATCTGGCAACAAGATACTCCTCGCACGACCAAACAACGTGTTCGATGTCGTGGTAACGTTGGCCACAGGCACAGATATTGCTGTCGGCAAGATTAAAACGAAAGAGTAGCGCGTTTAACGAACAGTGATTGGACATGAATCGGGAGAAGGTGCGAATAAAGTCCCGACTCAAGTCCAGACTTTTGAACCATGGTTTAAGGCTAACCTTAGGGATAATTGAGTGGAGCCACCGGCCCAATTCATCTTCGTTCCATTTGCGTTGCCAGTTAACAATGGTATTTTTACGAACTAAAGAATAAAATTCATTGAAGGCGATTTGACACTGATAAATTTCGCCTTCAATTGCACCTACCTTTGCTAATGAGTCAGCCCTCTCATTACCCGGAATTGAGCAATGTGAAGGGACCCAGACAAAGGTAATGACATAACAGCGTCTGGTTAAAGCACTCAAAATTTCTCGTATTCTCTCAAGGAAGTACGGCGAGTGCTTTTCCGGCCTCACTGAACGGATAGCTTCGACAGAGCTAAGACTATCCGTTATAATGTAATAGTGTTCAACAGGTCGTGAGGCGACGCTGTCCAGCGCCCAGTATATCGCTGCCAATTCAGCAATATATACCGAGCAAGGATTCTGAAGACTGTGTGAGGTGCTAAAAAATACGTTGAACACTCCAAATCCTGTGGACTCATTCATAGAGGACCCATCAGTAAAGTACATATTATCACAATTGATACGCCAATACTTTGCATTGACGATCGTAGGAACGATCCCCGATAGAAGGTAATCTGGAATATCATGGATTTTCTCCTTCATGAACAGATCAAAATGTACAGAGGAATTGATGTAGTCAGGGAAACAAACACGGTTGGGAATATACGAAGAAGGATCAACCTGCATGGAGATGAATTCATGATATGAGCTCATAAATCCAGAATGAAAATTTAGCTCGCTCAGCTGCTCAAAATTTCCGATCACCAATGGGTTCATGACCTTACACCGGATGAAGAACCGAAGAGATAATAAATTGAAGCGATTTTTTATTGGGAGTACGCCTGCCAAAACCTCGAGGCTCATGGTATGCGTTGAGGGCATACATCCCAACGCGATACGGAGACAAAGATACTGAATTCGCTCGAGTTTAATGAGGTGTGTTTTGGCAGCTGATTGAAAGCAGAAACTGCCATACTCCATCACTGAGAGAATAGTTGTTCGATACAACATTATAAGATCTTCGGGATGGGCTCCCCACCAGGTGCCGGTAATTGTACGGAGAAAGTTTATTCTTTGTTGACATTTTTTACTCAGATACCTAATATGGGCCCCCCAAGTACATTTGGAGTCGAACCAGACCCCAAGATACTTGAATGACATAGCATGAGTGATCGGTTTACCCAAAAGTTGAAGCTTTGGTTTTGCTGGTCTATGCTTCCTAGAAAAAACCACCATCTCTGTTTTCTCCGTGGAGAATTCGATCCCTAGCCCAATGGCCCAGGTTGAAAAATTGTTCAAAGTATCTTGTAAGGGTCGGATTCGTTTGATCCTACGACTGACACCACTCCATCATCTGCAAGTTGTCTTAGGCTGCAATTTTGTGTAAGGCAATTGTCGATGTCGTTACATAGAAGTTGTACAAAAGGGGGCTTATGGCAGAAAGTTATGAGATAAAAAGAGTTTTGCGATGTTTTGATCTATTTTTTTTATGTTTTGGAGATGATGATTAACTTACCTACAATAACTGGAAAGTTCGAAACTACACTGTCAAGGAAACCTTCATACTATAGTAGATGATAGTGCGTATTTGTTTTTGTGAAAAAGTTCAAGATCTTTTTTTAAAAATTCGATTAGTTCAAAAATTGCTTGTGAGGCAAAAGTTCGCACCAGAGTATTGATCTGAAAAAAATTATAAAATCTTTTGAACCAAATTTTTAACGGGACCCACAACAAGAAAACTGATTCAGAATTGCTCAAATAGCCCGACAGAGGCTTCGGAAGGGAGTCTTGAAGCATCGGATTGCGGCAGACCTCGATATTTATGAATCAGCTCTAAGGAAGAGGCTTATGTCAGTGAGTGATTTATGATTTGAATCTTCTTTTATTGACGTTTCTGCTGGGATCTGCTGGGATGTGCCAGCGAGCAGCTAGGGCGGTTCAGACAAGTATTCACGAGTGAGCAGTCTGAGGATCTAGCGGACCACTGCAGAGCACTGGACAAAGCTTTCTATGGTATTACTCTCAAAGATTCACGTCGTCTGGCGTTTGATTTTGCGGAAGCCAACAACCTCTAGCACAAATTCAATCAAATTGCAAAACTGGCAGAAAGAGATTGGGATTCTAGCTCCATGAGCATGTCTCTTCGAACCCCACAACAGCGCAACGAAACAACAGCGCTCCAAAGCAAAGCGTTGGAATCCTCAGAACCGATGAGGATGAAAAATAAACAATTGCTTAAAAATAATTTAGAATGAAAAATGTTTTTATTTTCACCATGTATTCAATTCAATAACGGTGATGTTTCGTTTATGTTTATGTTTTTACAATGAACTTCAAATAAATATTATTTTTTTCTCAACAATGAGTTTCAAATAAATCAAGTGAAGGTAAATATGTATTTATGAACTTGATTTATATTAATAAAAATTATTTGGTGTCCGTTCATCACGATTTAACTCAATACGGAGCAACGGATTTAAACAGACAGTATCCGGATTAATGCGTCTTAGTCTGCATCAGATGTATATGTCAAAAAAGAAATTATATACCGCGAATATAGATTATGTATTATTATTGTAGGAATAATTTCTGTGGGACATTGAGTTTTTTTTTCAACTAGCAATAATCACACCTCTGTAAAACCTCTTTGGTTACGATATCGCCATTGCGAAAAACTAATGTAACTTGAGTGTTCGAAATGATTTGTTAATAAAAAAGAATTTTCATTTTCAGATATATTATATTGTCAGTCTCATCCCTCCCAAAAATTTCCACGTGGTATGTTCGACCATAACACCCACTCATCTCCACCCATAAAACATCATACATCACCCCCCTTCTCCCCACTGAAGGGTGCCTACACACTCTGGCAATGATGCATTTTCCGCTGGTAATGATAAAGCTTTTTTTTGTTACAAGTCACCTCAGAAGTGCAATTCACTTTAGCCCCGTACGGTGCGTACCTTTAATAACCATACATGGACTTCCGTTCGAAGCCACGGAATGGGACGGATTTCGGGAAGTGGTAGATCCACTGCTCAGGGCCTATAAGTTGACCATCAATAAACACAAAATTACTCAGTATGTGACAAAAGCCGCAGAAGGTATCGACTGGACGATAGACCAAGAGTTGAACGGGAAGCTGATTTCACTCAAATCAGACATTGTATCAAAACTGTATCGAAGCATGTTGGGAATCAACTGTCAATACATCAACAACAGTGGAGTTGTTGTGAAACGAAATCTTGGTAAGTGTTATTGTATCACTTGCATCTGTGAAAAAAGTTTGAATCTTGAACGAAATTAAACGTGAAGGATCTTCCGTCTTTTTCAAATGTTGACCTTGACTTTCGTTTGATACATGTGCTGTATGAATTATGCTAATAATTCCCTTTCTTGTAGGTATTATTGAGCTGCACAATCGTCACACTAGCCAAAACATCAAAGAAGAGCTGGTTATTGTGTTGAAAACCTTCGACTTGGAAATGTGGCAAATTATGTCCATCACAATTGACAACGCGTCAAATATGGTCAAATTAGTTGACATTCAATCAGATGAGATCGAATATCCATTGGAGGTTGGATTTGAGTACCGTGGAGAAGTGGCGAACGATGACATAACCACGTTTAACGAACTTGACGCTGATGATGATTTTGATACGCTTGATACGCTGGAGCGGGTGCGCCTTTTGGAGGAGTTTGCACCTAATGCTTTCATTACCACTATTCGTTGTGGACCCCACACCACTCAGTTGGTTGTCCACGACGTTTGCAAGGAGATCGAACACAAGGATATTCTGAAAATGATCAGGAAGAAGGTGAAGAAGTTCCGGTCGACTGAATATAAAGCGTTCTTTGACGTCAGGGACGGAGGTTCATATCAACCACTTCCAAACGAAACTCGTTGGAATTCAGATTATAAAATGTTGCATGATCTTAAAAAAAGGACTAACGGAAACGGAAAACACGGATACTCTGTCTTGGGTACTATTAGTGTTAGAATATTCAAGTCTTTATTCAGTCTTAGCATTAATTATTATCACTTTTCAGACCTATCAAACTATTGGAACTTTATTAAGGAATATGTAGCTGCATTTAATCCATTGTATCAATGCACAATCGCTGTACAAAAACTCGAGTTAAATCTGTCAGATTTCTACATCGAATGGATTCGAGCATATGGTAGTATTCGGGAAGATTCTAATCGATTCAAAACGAAGCTCATTGCATCAATGGATCGTCTTCAAAATTAGCTGTTTTGTAATCATATCTTCCGGGCAGTTGTTTATTTTGATCCGCGTCTCAATTTCAATGGATCGAGTTTGCTCTATCAGCATTTCTTCGAGTGTAGAAACTGCGTCTTGTGATAAATTCAGCCTGAATGAGTATTTAACTCGCACCATTGAATTGGGTGCTACTCGAACGATTCAATCGACTTCCTTGGAACTGAAGATTCGCAGTATTCAATATCAACGAAGAATCGATGCAGATAAACCCTCCAACGTTATTCAGTACTGGACAGCGAGGAGATTTGAGGAGCCGCAATTTTGGGCGATTGCTAAGATCCTTCTTGGTGTGTCTGCAACACAATGCTCTATTGAACGAGTTTTCAATTTATTTAGTTCCATTTTGACAAAGTCAAGAAACAAACTGAGTTCAAAAAGTCTCCAAGATATACAGAAAGTTCGAACAAGCAGTAGTCTTGTGGAATCCGCTCTAGCCTACATATTCAGCAAAGATAAGCATATTCTGGAAGCCCTTGCATTATCAGTATCTACTTCATAAGACCGAGTGGGAGGAAATGAAAAATCATATTTTACATCGTTAACCTTCTGTGGAACAATCAATGTATCAAATGTATTAACAATATAATCAGTTCGTTTGCCCATTAGCGTTTGCCTTGCTCTTACCTCACGGCTCAACGCTTCTCAGGAAAGTTGCCAAAGTTGGACTAGAGTAACCTGGATCATTCATATTACCTTTTATATGCGATCTATCTTTCGTTTTAATGGTCCCCATGATATTGACAACTCTCAACCCTAAGTCTTTCAATGGCAGGTCTAACGACCAAACTTTACGTGAATTTTGGTTCAGAAAGGTCTGGAAACATGGTGACCGAGAGTCTTTATAATTCTCCATCTCTCCTTCAGGTCTAAATTGATGTAGAGAGGTGGTAGAAGTACTTCATGGGAAGGCACCAAAACTTCTCGGTAGACATTTTTTCATCAATCATAGGAGAAGAATATTTTATATTAGACAGTATGCAAAAAAAAAGTCTATTCACCCTCCCCTACTAATTTACTTTTTGACGTAGAACTACGTCTTTCAGGAAGGGTGCCAAATCAGAAAACAGGTCACGTTTTTATGAAATAAAGTTAACGTTAATAACTATTTTCACTGTGAACAAATTCTCATTATTTGCATACCAATCGAATTGGAAATTCTCTAAGATTTGTTTGATACGTTATACATTACAATTCGCTAATCTCAAAACGGTTTAAATTCATGAAAACTGGAAGAACTTCTTACTGCCAAGTTTCGATTGGCCCGATTCATGGTTTCCCCAACACAGACTTCAAAATCGATGTACCTTTGGAAATCCGCTTTGCAAATATACATGCAAGTCGGGGGGTATTTTTGTTCCCACCGAGCTGTGTTTCCCTAACACGGACTTCAAAATCAATGTGCCTGGGGGAATGCGCTTTGCGAATACATGCAAGTTGGGGTATTTTTTGGTGTTGAGTACTTTTGTACTCGCTTGTCGTTGTGCAGACCGGAAACGCATTTTTAAACTGAGAAGCCTGGAAGAATCGTCATTTCAGATACTAGAGGTGAATGAACTTTCGCGGTTCGAAAACTACGTGAAAATGAGATGTGCAACAATTTCAGAGGAAAATGTAAAATACAATTATCGTTTGATTCCATTCACATATTTTGGTAGTCCTAGGCATCATATCAAACGTGAAATGACGTTCATCAAATTTATTTGTAACGAAGAACATTATATATTACAAAAATGTCGATGCATTCTACAATAATATTCGAAGTGGTAAACCATTGGATTGCATAATGTAATTGCGTAGTTCTACGTCGAAAATATGCGGTCGTGTCCTAGATACAACCATTTACAATTTTTTTTTTTGTTTTTCTGGTGATTCCACGATTCAAGTGTGTTTTACAAAGTTTCAGTGTGTATTCGGCAACATTCTCGAATGTAAACGTTGTGTCTAGCTGTCATTTAGTGCTCTTGAAGTTTTCGTGCTCAATTGACAGAGCTATCGTGAAGAAGGCCTGACATCACAGCCCGTCCGAAATCGTCTTCATAAGAAAGGTCTTAAAGGCAGAGTAGCACTTGGTTACCAAGGTTGTACGCAAAAAGTATTAAAAAAAAGATTGAAGTGGGTCCAGGAACACATTTCATGGATCAATGATGATGGAATAAGTTGATTTGGTCGAACGAGACGAAAGTAATGCTGTTTGGATCTGATGGTATCACAAGAAAATGGCGGCGTACCGGTGAAAGTTTGAAAAAGGAGTATTTTCTGCCTGCAGTCAAGCATGGTGGTGACGAGTTACTTTACTTACATTGATTTTCCAACCATCTGGGCATGACTTTGTTTTTTTTTTATGTAGGTAGAATTATGATGTGGGGATCTATACAGCCATGCTATTCCAAACCGATATAGTGGTTCTCAGATTTTCGTGAAAAGTGGTAGTTTTGTTCTTTATCGCAAAACATTAGACCCGTATTTTTTTTATTTTTTCAGTAGGGTAACCATTTCCATTTTAGGGTTGTGCGAAAAATCGACTTTTTCCACTTTTTTTTTTTTCCAAAAATGAATTTTTTCAAAAATTCATAACTTTTGAACTGCTAAACCGATTCAGATGATAGATATATTTTGGACCATCGGTTAACTTTGAAAAATCATAACTCAAAAACGAAGAAAAATGCCTCTCTGGTTTCGACATATGTTATGTGAATAATCCTCAGCTTTTCAGAAACAAATATAAAAAACATATAGCGCCCTTGGTCCTGAGACTATGAAAACAATAAAAAACGAATACAATCAATAATAACGAGAACAGAATTCAAATTTTCTGCAGGTGTAGCATTTTTTCAAAAAAGACCAGGTGATTGGCTTTAATTTGGTATGTCGATCATCTGAATCGGTCTAGTAGTTCAAAAGTTATGAGTTATTTAAAAAAAAAAATTTTTAGAAAAAAAAAGAGGAAAATTTGATTTTTCGGACAACCCTAAAATGGAAATGGTCACCCTACTGAAAAAATAAAAAAATACGGGTCTTTTGCGATAAAGAACAAAACCACCACTTTTCACGGAAATCTGAGAACCACTATATCGGTTTGGCATGGAATTTATTTTATTTATTTATTTATTTATATATACATTCATCGGACTTAACATGGTCTACATAAAAGAAAAACTACAAATATACATGTGGGCAACAAACACTACGTTGAAACATAAACAATTAAGAGATTCATCATTTTTAAGCCGCTTAAATTATCTAGTTGAGCTAAGCAGCTGGAGCACTTTCAGTTTGAAGACAGATGAGGACTCATTGAAATCAAATAAATGGTAAAACTCATTAAATGCTGAACACATGGATTGAAACGGTGAATTTTTTGTGAAATCCGAACGGTTCCGCGGCATACGCAGAAATCCGCTGCGCTGGCGAAGATTACGGGGTAACACGTTTGCTTGCAACGATTCCAGTAATATTGGGCTGTCCACTTCAGATGTAAGAATTTTAGCTGCCAAAACAGCTTTTGCAAGTTTTCTCCTTTTCTCGAGAGTAGTCAGTCCAAGTAACTGACAGCGAGCTTCGTAAGGCGGTAGATTCTGCGGATTATTCCAAGGTAACTCTCTAAGGGCGTACCGAATGAATTTACGTTGAATGGCTTCTATTCGATTCGTCCAGTTGCTGTGGTACGGTGACCACACGATTGAAGCATTTTCCAAATGAGAACGAACGTGCGCGCAATATAAAGAGCGAAGGCAATGCGGATTATCAAACTCTCTCGCAATCTTAAACATAAATCCAAGTTGTCTATTCGCTTTGTCGATTACGGCAGACTGGTGGTTTCGAAATGTCAATCTGGAATCAATCAGGACGCCTAAATCCTTGACGCACTCCACACGCTCAAGCTTTTGATCATTGATACGATAGTCAAAATAGAAGACATCACGGCTTAGTTTTCGATGGAATGAAATAACGATACATTTCTCAATGCTAATAGTCATTCTGTTCTTTTTACACCAGTCGTAGAATTTGTTCAGCAGTGATTGTAGAACGTAGTGATCGTCCAAACTTTCCACAACGATGTATATTTTCAGGTCATCGGCATATACCAGTTTGCACCTTCCATCAAGCGGTACAGTGACATCGTTAAAAAATAGTACAAATAGCAAGGGACCAAGATTGCTGCCCTGGGGAACACCAGTTTCATTCACGAAAACATTCGACAACGAAGAACCTACTTTGACTTGCAGTATTCTATCCTTGAGGTACGATTCCAACCAGCGGCAGAGGCTACTAGAAAATCCGAGTTTAGCAAACTTCTTCAAGGCAATGTCGTGGTCAATCCTATCAAAAGCTGATTTCAGATCAGTGTAAATAGCATCAACTTGGTTACCGGATCCAGTATTGTCAATGCAAAACGTGATGAACTCCATCAGATTTGTATGAACAGACCTGCCTTGTACGAACCCATGTTGTTCTTGAGCAATGTAACTCCTGCAGCTGAAGCGAATTACTTCACTCACAATTATTTCCAGCAGCTTAGAGCCTGCGCACAGCGAAGTGATGCCTCTGTAGTTACGTACAGACCGCTTTTCACCTTTTTTGAAAACTGGAAACATGTATGATTTTTTCCATTCTGCAGGAAATTTTGCTTGTTCCATTGAAAGTCTAAAGATCTTCAGGAGTGGCGTTGATAGTAGTTGAATGCATCGTTTCAGAACAATTGCTGGTAGACCGTCGGGTCCAGGAGTATACGAAGACTTGTATATAGCTACATCCATAGCTACATCCGACGTTGGAAAACTTGAGTTCATCGATGGAATCATGACCAAGGATGTTTATTTGGACATTTTGAAGCGAAAACTGCCAGCGTCTGCCAAAAGCTAAAGTTGGGGCGCAGATGTATGTTCGCGCCAGACGGAGATCTGAAGCACACCTCAAAATAGAAACCAACCAGCATCCAGCAATTGCGGCAGGTAATATCAACTGAATGGGACAAAATCACCCCGGAAGCAACTGCTAAGCTTGTTGAGTCAATGCCACGACGATGCCGAGCAGTTATTGAAGTCAAAGGTGGTCACACGAAGTACTAAAACTATGTGATCCAGAGGGTTGGATATACTTCTTTTGCGTTATTTTTCAGCTTTTTTTTAGCATCATGTCTCAAAAGCAAGAGAATTTGTTTTTCATGTTGAACTCGCATCAACTGGCTTTGTTTTTACATAAATAATAGTTTATTTAATAGTCCTCGTCTTCTATTTACAATCGTACAGACTGAAACTCAAATTAGGTAAATGATTTCGGTTTGTCCAGTCGAAAATATGATCATGGTTTACCCACTTTTTTAAATGATTTACTTTGTAACTGTATCAAATCAGGTATTCGAATGTTTCAAAACATATATATAAAATTGTCTTTTTCTTGATTTACAGAAGTTTTATGGTATATTTTTACGGATTCACATGTTTTAAAGGATTATAAAATCCACCTTCTATTGGTGACAATGCGCCCCTCATTTGGGCTAACTTTTTATCAATCACCAGATGAGTATTTGGCACGTATTCAGATATTTCCTGGATTATTACACTTACAGATATTGTAAATATCATGCTTGCACACCATTTGTATCAGATTTACATAGCTAAACCATTAGATTAGCGCATTTATATGACCTCAATTCTTATCATAAGTTAACCGATTCACTAATGTTGTTTTGTCCACATGATTTCTATGGCAACCGCTTGGTGCGCTGCAGTTTGTTTATGATGTAATTCGCGCATAGCAGAAATAAAGTTTCTCTGTGTCGAGTGTGTTGAGGTGAACACTTTTAAAATGCCCAAAAAAGGCAATGTTCTGAAGAAAGCGTAAATTATCGGTGGATCAATATGATAACAGTAAACTCAAGCAATGAGAAATGCAACATCTACTTGAAAATTCGAATTTTTTCATTCAACTATGGTGATTTATAAAACCGGACAAACCATGATCATTTTTTGGACAAAGCATAAAAATTTGAATAATTTCAACGCTTTATGGTAGTATTGACAACTAGAGACTTGGGGCTTTTCAAAAAACCCAAAAATAATGATAATATGTGATTTTCATGAAGAAAAATCAATTTGCATTAACTAGTTGCGTGAAAACACCCTAAATTGGACATACCAAGATGATTTACCCTATAGAAGATATGAAAAAAGGAAAACCATAACCATACTTGCGAAAATCGAAACCATCATTTTTCTCCCGATTTTTCCAATTGTTATGGAACAATAAAATCACTTAGAATTTCACTCTATTAAACTAACACAAACAATGCGAACGAAGAGAACGACGAGAGAGGGAATGCGAGAATCGGAACAATTCGAGTGAATTGAAAACTTACTTCAAGTCACATCGCTTCGTCCTCTCTCACTCCCCCCACCAAGTTGGGGTCGAATGGTGCTTGTCGATTAAAGAAGTTTTATGCATACAGAGCACGGAGGAAAGTTTATTCTGAATTTCTCAGCATTGTTGGTTGTTTTTGTTTTTCGAGATTCCAACACATGTCGGATCGGATTTTTGTAGACCCCTTGAAATGTGTGATGACGCCGAGAGCAATATTGACTTTCCCAAACCTCAAAGCCATTTTGCGTCGGTGCTATGAAAAAACTTTACTACAGACGCAATTGCAAAAATTTGCATCAGTGCCAGTCCAAAGAAAAACGACTGCTCTTCTATTCATGGAAGGTAAGAGTACTTACGGATGAGAATGCTCCCTTCCTTCCCGTGTCTTCATCTTCTGACGCCATTACTGTGTGAGCCTTAATCGCCGAAGTTAAACTATTTGAATGATTTTCAATGGCTTTCCTGGCACGGACTGACGCCGTAATGGTTATCGTTTTATCATAACCTTGCAAAAAAAAAAAAAGGCTAAAAGTGGGCAGCAGTTGATTACGCTCTGTTGAATCGTTCGATTATCGAGCGGATAAATTTAATTGGTTTCTGATGGGAAGAGCATAAAGTTCAACTTGACGTCAACTTGGAAGCGGAGTTTGTTTGCGCAAGAAATGGAAAGTTTGCCTTTATAGTTATAACTTGGCGCATCATAGCTCTGGGTTATGTTAATAAGGCACGGTTCAAGAATTTTGCTAACGCAACTTTAGTTATCAACGAGAGAAAGAGCTTTTTCACATCCGGAATTGCATTTGTGTTAACTTTCATAATTATCACGGCTATGGTCTTTGTAGCCGTTATTTATAAGATAAAAGAATGCATATTTAGAAGTTCATGAAGGGATTATTATTATTATGGGACAGTGAACTTCCGGAACCTCCAGCTGCGAACTTTCACATCAGAATAATACACACGATGAGAGTGAAGTGAATAGAAGTGATAATTAATTTTAACGCATTTATTACGAAAAACCCATAAACACTCTGTCCAGCTTCTATAAGACCACGCTGAATATATTGCGTTGTAACACAAACAGTTAGAATTTCAACAAGAAACATTCATACATTGTTGATTGCTTAAAATAAAGTTTTTTTTTTCTGTATTATAGTGACTTTCAACGCTTCTGGCTGGTTCGTCACTTTTACCTTCCATTTTGGAAGAATGTCGGGAGTGAGAATTGAACTCGTGATCTTGAGCGTGAGAAGTATGGATGTTACCTCCACGCCAGATCGGCTCCACATTAAAATAAAGTATATTTAACGTAACTTTCATTCAAAAGAGTTGTTTGTTTATTGTGCTTAAATATGATAATTTCAGCTGTCCAGTGTCCAGTATGCTCCCGTGGCCGAGTGGTTAGCGTCAAACCTAACATGCCGGGGGTTCGGGTTCGATTCCCGTTCTGGTCGGGGAAATTTTTCTTCAAAGAAATTTCCTCTTACTTGCACTGTGGTCACGCGTATTCTAGAGCTTGCCACTCAGAATGCATTCAAGGCGTGTTATTTGGCATAGAAATCTCAACTAAGTACTAATGAAAATGACGCAAGTAATACTACGTTGAGACGGCGTAGTTCCTCTAGGAACGTTAGTGCCATATAAGAAGAAGAAGAAGCTGTCCAGTTTCTATAGGACCACTTTAAAATTCAGAAGTTTTATCAATGAAAAATTCAAATGATCGGCTGATTTACATGTCAATAATTGGCAACCTTGCCATTTCGACTAATAACCTTGAAAATTCGTGTTGGGATACTATTTACAAAATTCTGCTGAACAGATTTCTCGATATTTCTTCTATTTTCCCGAAATTGCGACCTTGAGCTCTTCAGTCGTGGTGTACCGTTTTCCCTCAGTGTAGATTCTGCATACAAGGATCCCCACTAAGATTTTCAACAGGTATCAAGTCGGGGGGGGGGGGGGGGCGAGCCGGCCAGTCCAAAAAATTAAGTTTTTGGTTCTTAATCCATTGCTGCTGGTATGAATAGTAGCAGTGTTATGCTGGAATGTGAATTTTTTATGACTATATCCAGAACATGTGTGTAATCCTTAAATGATGTGAAAGCTATCTTAAGCTTTCCGGTTGCATAGAATCTCGCCCAAACCATGTACAAGCCTCCACCAACATTCCTGGTTGAAAAATGTTGTTCCTTCTTCCGTAAATCACGCCAGTGCCTCTTGAAACCACGAGGACCATCCAAATTGAACTTTTTTCGTCAGTGAAGATAACCTATACATTGAAGAATTTTTCGTAATGGTATAGAGCAAAATGTATTCTTTCGGAAACATTCTTTGTCGCAACATACCTTGTCCCACTGTCGGTTCATGTGAGCTTTGGCAAAGCTCAGGTGTCTTCCGATATAAGATGGTGTAAGATGAGGCGTTTTAACCTTTTAAGCCCTCGTTATGTGAGGATTTTTTACCAAAATTTAACGAATTGTCACCCCAGCAGTTGAGTAGTCCAAATATTGCTTTATTTGCACATGCGATTTTGAGGTATTCGAACCTGTTTTAGCAATTTCCCTCTTATCCCGGTCAGAGAGCTTCGATTTACGTGGAGCTCTCTCCTTCTTACCGTAGCCTTGAGGATTCGCCAAATAATTGAGCACTACATGATGTGATCGTCCAATCCGACGAGAAGTTTCTCTGATACCAACATTTTCTTGGTGAAATGCATCGATTTGTCTTTCTTCTCTCTTCGTGAGGACTTTTCCCTTCGGCATTTTCCAAATTTAATTGATCAAAACAACTAAAACAACGGAAAATGTAACTGGTGTTATAGAAACTTGACAGTAGAAAATACGGGAACATTCATTAACGCTCAGCGCTTGCACACACACATATGAAATTCATGCAGTGTATGGTAGTCACCAATACCTACACACTAGAATATAAATTGAAGCATTGTTTGTTTACAATGACACAAAGCAGCAAGATCATCACCTGGTCTTATAGACGTTGGACAGAGTGTAGTGTTTCAGCGTCGCACTAGACAGCAGGCAATCAACAGTACAGGATGGTGCTAAACCAACCCCCTAAAATCTAAAGGCGGTTAAGTGCCTAAAATATTATTGTTTTGCGATTTCGGCAAGTTATATAGTGAGAGTCTTATTATGTTTTCTACCAGTCACTATGGTTGATATGTGTAATAAATAAACATAATCAGAGGTATTTTTTACGACAGGTCAAAAAATGGTGGTCGCAAAGCAGTAGTGTAATGTACGGGGGGCGAATGGGTGGTCCGCTCCATGGCCATGTATATTTAAAAAAATGATTTTGAGCTAAGGTAACCTATCGCTACTATTTATAGATTATTTAATAAAGCATGTTACTGTAATGTCCATGTAAAAAAATCTTGTTATGGTTTTGATGCAGGATGACGTCTTTAATTTCTGTACTGGGGTGTAAATTCAAAGTTTCGAAAACGAGAGAATAAGGCTATGAGCGCTAATTCATTTTTGCTGGCTGAACGAGGTGGTATGAAAATAACCATTCGAAATATAATTATTCTACGAGTGATGTTTTTTACTTATTTACCCCAAAAATTTGTTCAATAGCTCAAAACTGTTTCAAAAGCAAACTATTTAAATCAATACAAATATAGGTAACTTATCGAAATTTAATTTTTGTCGCGATTGGTCTGCGGTTGATGCATGAAGCATGATGTGTCGGCTGTTAGCCAACCTCTGTCAGTTTCTCTTTTGCTGCCGTGTTGAACGCACATGCAAAATCGTTTGCTTGTGTGTTCACTCCTTGGGTTAAGAATATGATTTCGCACACATTTTGGCAGTTAACAGTGTTTCCGTGATGATATCCTACACATGCGAGTGAATATTATTTTACATACATTTGAACAGACAATTCTGAGGGAAAAATTTAAAAAATATCGATTTATTGAGAATTTATTTAGATACAACTTCAAACAAATGATTACTAAGCCAACAGTAGTCCTACGTTAACCTTGCGGTTATAATTTTTTTATGCAATTCAAACTCGACGCATGTTATGAGTATATGCCAGCGAACCAAAAACGTCGATTTGACAAACTGGAAAATTTCTATTACGAAGGCTCGGAAAGCGAGCTTTTGGTAGAGATACCAAGATTCTGTAGACATTTGGAGACCGCTTCGGTGACATCTTGTGGGAAGGATTATCAAAGTTGTAATTAATTAAATATTTGCGGACAACAATGGGACATGCACGTTGAGCACCATACCATTATTGCTGCGCTTGCCATTAAGATCGTATCAAGTGCTCTTAACGGGAAGCGCCGGCAATCTATTTGGTACTACTATAATCGCTGGCACGGACCGATGAATGAATGCTTGCACTTGCACGATTCGCAAAGCAATAAAAAACCGGGTTGTCAAATTATATTTCAACCTTAACATGTACTGTTGATTGCCCGCTGTCAGGATCAACACTAAAACACTGAACTTATTGAATGATCAAGTAGTTTTTCAGTATCTGTTGGAGAACTTACACATCCAACGCTCCCAAAAGAACCAGCAATAAACGCCAGTGCCGCTATAATACACCTTTTAGAGAACATCAACAACAAAAATCCGACCCGAATCACTTGTGTGGCGATGGCGGCGGCAATAGCAACGGCTGGGAAACAAATTTTCAGCTTCAGTTTTGAACGAATAACACAGCTTCCACCGCTGAAAAATATCTTTTTCACATCCGGCTTGAGGCATCCGGCACTTTGAGGTCACTTTAAACCTAAAAACAATGCTCGAATACATTAAATTTTAACACTACGTTTACGCGTCATTTTGACGCATTTCGATTTTTATAAGGAAAATTACAAAAATCGGTTGCATTTATATTCCATCTCCACATATTCCACTTTTATACATTGATCCAGGTAAATATATATTAATGTCTATTTTCTTTTTTCTTCCTTCAAATTGACGCGTGTGCGTAGCGATAGGCATATAAGAAACGTTCGTAAACCTAGTGTTAATAATGAATCGTAAAAAATAGTTTTTTATACAAATTTATAACTCCAAAACTATTAGACCTACAAAATTTTGATCAAAGAATAAATGTAGGAAATTGTTTGAAATTCTTTGAAAAATATCAAACAAATAAAAAAAAATACGGTGAATAAAAATATGTTAAAAATTGAAACTCATTTTTCTCTAAAACCTTGTTGTTTAGACATTCTGGAAAAATACGACAATAAATACAACAATCAACAAGTCATCCATATCCATCCATATCCATATATCCATGGAATGCAGAAGCATCATCCCTAAACTAGACCAATTTAAATTTTTAGTTCACAGTTCTAACTGTGATGTATTTTCTCTCTGTGAAACATGGCTTTATTCAGCCGACGAGCTGAATTTTCACGATTTCAACATTATTCGCCTAGATCGTAACGACTCGTTTGGTGGCGTACTATTGGGGATCAAAAAACGTCACTCCTTCTATAGAGTCACTATCCCATCGATTACAGGCATTGAAGTTGTCGCTTGCCAGATACAAATCAATGGCAAAGAACTCTGCATTGCTTCGATATATATTCCTCCCAGGACTACGGTAGGCCGCCATCAGTTCTTTGATATTATCGAGGCATTGCAGGAGCCGCGGTTAATCTTAGGTGACTTCAACTGTTGACTGTGCGACAACTTCAACATGACAGTTTTAAATACTGGGGAAGCAACTAGGATAGCCAACCCTCCTGCACGGGCAAGCATGCTAGACATATCTCTTTGCTCTTCTTCATTATCCCTGGATTGCACATGGAAGGTAATCCAAGATCCCCACGGTAGTGATCACCTACCAATAATTTTATCGATCGCCAATGAATCAAAATCTAGTGAGTCAGTCGATATTGCGTATGACCTCACGAAGAATATTGACTGGAGAAAATTTGCAGAATTAATATCTGAAGCAATCATTTCGATGCATGAACTTCCTCCCCTGAAGAGTATAATTTTATATCAAGTTTGATTTACGATAGCGCACTTCAAGCTCAAAAGAAACGTGTACCGGCTACCACTTTCCGACGTCGTCCTCCATCACTTTGGTGGGACAAGGAGTGTTCAAAGGTCTACCTTGCAAAATCATCCGCTTTCAAAAAATTCAGGAAAACTGGATTAGTGGAATGGGTTCGAAAGTACCAAGCTCTAGAAGCCAAACTAAAAGGTCTGATTAAAGCAAAAAAGCGTGGATATTGGCGGAAGTTCGTCAATGGTTTGTCAAGGGAGACCGCTATGAGCACTCTTTGGAATACGGCTAGGAAAATGCGTGGCTGGAACCATACAAACGAAAGTGAGGAATACTCTGACCGTTGGATTTTTAACTTTGCAAGGAAGGTTTGCCCCGACACCGTTCCTGCACCAAACGTCGTACGCGACATTCCACTTCAAAGCGATTATGAGAATTTTTCGATGGTGGAATTCTCAATTGTCCTTCTCTCATGTAACAATTCAGCTCCGGGGTCGGACAAGATTAAATTCAACTTGTTGAAGAATCTTCCCGACTTGGCAAAACAGCGTTTGCTGAACTTGTTCAACAAGTTTCTGGAGCTGAATATTGTCCCGCGTGACTGGAGACAAGTGAGAGTGATAGCCATTCGGAAACCCACCAAGCCGGCTAGCGATCACAACTGGTATAGGCCGATTGCAATGTTATCCTGTATTCGTAAATTGTTAGAGAAAATGATTCTACTTCGTTTGAACAAGTGGGTTGAAGCGAACAATTTGCTGTCAAATACGCAGTTTGGCTTCCGCCGAGGTAAAGGGACAAATGATTGTCTCGCGCTGTTATCTTCTGAAATCCAAATCGCATTTGCTCGCAAAGAACAAATGGCTTCCGTTTTCCTCGATATCAAAGGGGCATTTGATTCAGTTTCCATGGAAATTCTCTCAGAGAAGCTTCATAATCGTGGACTTTCACCAATTCTCAATAATTTCCTGTACAGTTTACTGTCAGAAAAGCACATGATTTTCTCTCATGCCAGCTCGAAATCTTCTCGTTACAGTTTTATGGGCCTACCACAAGGCTCCTGCCTAAGCCCCCTCTTGTACAGTTTTTACGTCAATGATATGGATGATTGTCTAACTAGAGACTGCACGCTGAGACAACTTGCAGACGATGGAGTTATTTCCATCACGGGTACTAATCCCGTCGTTCGGCAAAAGTCGTTGCAAGATACCCTGAACAATCTGTTCATGTGGGCCCTCAAGCTGGGTATCGAATTCTCTACGGAGAAAACTGAAATGGTCGTTTTTTCTAGAAAGCACGAACCCGCCCAATTCCAGCTTCACCTATCCGGCAAAACGATCCAACACTCTATGTTTTTCAAATACCTGTATATTTTGATTCTAAGTGTACCTGGGGGAGACACATTGCGTATTTGAAACAGAAATGCCAGCAAAGAATAAATTTTCTCCAAACAATTACCGGAACATGGTGGAGTGCCCATCCAGGAGACCTCATTCAGTTGTACAAAACAACGATATTATCAGTGTTGGAATATGGCAGTTTTTGCTTCCGATCAGCTACCAGGATTCATATTCTCAAGCTGGAGAGAATACAATATCGTTGCTTACGTATAGCCATGGGGTGTTTGCATTCGACACATACGATGAGTCTCGAAGTTTTGGCAGGAGTACCCCCGCTTACTCTTCGGTTCACAGAATTATCCTACAGATTTCTGATCCGTTGCAAGATCATGAATCCATTGGTGATTGATAACTTCGAAAATCTACTCCAACTGACTCCTCAGTCAAGTTTTATGTCTTTATACCGTGAGTACCTTACCCACGACGTGCACCCTTCACCAGGCATCTCCAACCAAGTGTGCTTCCCATACTTCTGCAATTCCTCTGTCATTTTTGATCTGTCCATGCCACAAAAAATCCATGGAATCCCAGATCACCTACGCTCCGATTCTATTCCGCCGATATTTTCGGCAGAATATGGGAAAGTTAGATCTGATAAAATGTTCTTTACTGACGGTTCATTCATAAACGGGTCCACTGGCTTCGGCATCTTCTATGAAAATTCCAGTGCCTCTTTCAAACTCAAAGATCCTTGTTCCGTGTATGTCGCTGAACTGGGTGCGATATATCACGCATTAGGGATCATTGAAACATTGCCCATCGACCACTATTTTATTTTTTCAGACAGTCTCAGCTCAATAGAGGCAATCCGCTCAATGAAAGTTGATAAACGCTCATCTTATTTCCTAACAAGAATAAGATATCTATTGAGTGTTTTGGTCGAAAAATTATTCAAGATGACCTTAGCATGGGTTCCCTCTCATTGCTCGATTCCGGGGAATTAGAAAGCGGACTCGCTAGCTAAGGTGGGCGCTTCAGAAGGCACACTTTTTGAAAGGCAAATTGCTTATAACGAATTTTTTCACATTCCTCGTCAGGACACACTCGTTAGTTGGCAGCGCATGTGGAGTGAAGATGAGTTCGGTCGTTGGTTACACACGATTATCCCTAAGGTTTCGACGAGTGCTTGGTTTAAGGGATTGAATGTAGGTCGTGATTTCATTCGCGTGATATCTCGGCTTATGTCCAATCACTACAACCTAAACGCGCATCTCTATCGCATTGGGCTCGCAGCAAACAATCTTTGTGATTGTGGCGATGGCTACCACGACATCGAGCATGTTGTCTGGTCGTGTATCCGGTTCCATACTGCTCGCTCTCAGCTCTCTAGAGCACTGAGAGCACAAGGCAGACAATCGGAGATCCCCGTCCGGGATATCTTAGGTAGCCGTGATCCTGATCTTCTGCTTCATCTATACCTGTTCCTCAGGAACGCCGATGTCAACGTTTAATGATGTTTCCTTCGTTGTGTCCCCGTTTCATATCCCTCCTATCCGATCTATAAACTTTTACTTAGTCGCGGCAATACATACACACACTCTTTACAGATACACCGGCCAAAGGTTGTGCAGTCCACTGATAATTCAACAAGAGCCAAAGGTTGTACCGCTCATGACAACTCTACATGAACTGATGATTGCGCCGGCTAGTGACCATTCTATCCTGGATTCCTCGAGTCGAGAAAGACGCACCACGCTAGATATGGGGTACAGACTAGGGGGGCGTTGCTGATTAAGGGTCAGCTGCATCCCAATAGGAAGTATCCCGTGTCGGGCACACGTACAGAGCATTGGAGACAGCAACATCCCAATTACGAAAACACTTGTAATACTAACCTCGAGCCGACCGCGAGTAATCGGTTACATATTACTAACATAGATAATAAGAAAAACTGTCAAAATATTGAACTCCGGCCCCGTCAGTCTAACGCCATATGAGCCTTGATAAAAATATATATTTTGGAAAAAAAAAGTCATCCATACAACGGAAGATGGACACTTCCACGGGGATAGAGTTTTTCTAATAATAAATTTTTCATGTTCTCTAACGGAACAAATCGTAGGAACTGGAGGAGTTACATTCTCAGGTTTCCCACAGTTAATTCACCGTCGTGGCGATTTCGATAAAAATTAAGGGGAACCCGGGGCAAGAGTGCCACTTTGAGCTAATACGCGTTTTTGAATGCTCTTTTGTTATATTTTTTTTCTTCCATTTTTTGTGTTGGTTTGTTCATTTATACTCCTATTTAGGTGTAGCTATGCATCAAATTGTTCAAAAGTTATGTTTACTATGAAAATGTTTAATTTACAAAAATGATGTTTGTGGCTTGTATTTTTCCAGTACGGGGCAACAGTGCCAATCTTATAAAAATATAATTTTTGATGAAAAAAGCACTGTGAAATTCACGGTGGTTCCAAAGAACGCAAACTCAAGTTTTGGTGGCTTTCATGAAAACTGGTAAGCCAATCTTTTCCGGCCAATTTGGATGTTTTGTCGAAAGAGTGATCTAAATTATTTCACTCTGCGATTTTATACCCTAGGTTCCGGATGTCGTGTGTTGTCAGCCCATAAAATAACTTCTGCATATTAAGGATGTGACTTACGAGTTGCTCCTCCTGTTGTTTAGAAAACACAGTTTTAAAACGACCTAACTTCTGCACATATTTGGCCAATGTTCTTCTGGGCAAACTATATTCCTCTGCAGCTCGTCTACATGATTTACAGAATGTACGAAAACAACCATAGTTTCCATCTGCCACTGGTTTCGGAACGAAATCCGTTCATATTTACAAACCATGACCACAACAAACACAACCACGATTACACTATTTGCATTTGACAGATCGAACTCGAGTTTACGACTATGGCATTTTTACCCCGAGGATAATGGCTCCTTTTGCCCCGGAAGTTGAGAGATAACAAATTTATTTTTTATTGAAATAAATGTGTACGATTTCAATTAGTTCAAACAGTAAGTTGAAGAAAAATGATTATTCTATCTGTATTTATGGGTGAAGTCATGCAAACGTATAGAAACTGAGGGTATTTCGTCAATTTGCGCCTGTGCGTTCTTATATAGATTGCAGTTGTAAGAAGCTCAGTGAGTATTTATCTGTTTTCCAATAAAAAATATTTATGGTTCTGGCTGATAATATATGAGATATATGCAGTATCTGTATAAAACAAAGTTCTGTAGTTAAATAATTGTAAAAGATGGAAATAGGCAAAATAATCAGATGGGCACTCTTGTCCCGTATGGCACTCTTGCCCCGGGTTCCCCTACCCAAGTATGGAAAAGTTCATTCGCTCATTTCTCCACACCTGATTATAAATCACTCTTGTATCTGCTTGGAATAATCATGGCGAAAAAAATGCAGCAAACAATCGTGAGATTGCACGATAAATCATTTTACACTCCCCGACCATCATCATTCGGGACTGATAGAAAACATAACAAAACAAAGAGTGGAAAACAACATTCAATGAATGAATATTCCTTTGGAAGGATCGCACGAAACAAAACAACGAGTGATTCATCATTCGTTGCTCTCCGCAAATGGTGACCGAATGATGACGTAATTTCCACTTTCCCGCTCACCAATAACTTGCGTTAATATGGTCTTTTGCGTTGGCTTAGATCGTTTCATACTAGAAACAAAAAAATGTCATTGCAATAGTGCACAGGAAACAACTCGATTTCAACTATCTACCTATATTTTACTGCCGCGATCGAGGCTCAATGATTGTTATTTGAGTGAAAAACGATTGATTTTACAGAGACACTCGCTGGCTCAAGCAAATGAGGCAAATGAGGGAATGCAAAAATTTCTCAGAATAGAAGAGCGGAATCGAGACAGTATTTTTCCGTTCTAATTGAGAATGAACTTTGCGAAGAGGATAGGTGAATGTTTTCTGTCTCAAATAAAGTGAGGCATAAACGGAAAATAGAAGGGTGAGTTTTATCTGTGCATGAGTGTTGTTGAACGAATTTCGATGCTATTTTGCCCATACCTGCCCCTAACTAAAGCTAATCTCTTCCGCATGTTCTGACGCATGAGATTTTCGGATTTTCGGTTTCGTCGAGTGGTCGATACTTCACGTTTACATAATCATATCACCGAATTGTATACTGATTTGCGACATGGTACCCAGATAGAATATCTACCTGAATGAACATTTGCTCGATTGCAACATTCACCTGAATAGACTATTTACAGCTATATTTTATTAGAAGGTTTTTTATATTTACCAAAAAAACCGTAAGGATCATCTTCTGTGTTTCATATCCATTCATACCCATTCTTTTCACATTTTCAAGACATTTATAGTTCATATTTTTTATGATAAAATTACCTGCTCAATTATCGAATAAATATTCCAAATGAATTGGATTCATACAATTTACTAAATTTCATTCTTTAACCAAAATATTGAATTGTTTAGAGTTTTTGAGATAAAATTTTTAGTGAAAATTCAGGAAAAAAACTAAGCATTATTTAGAAAGTCATCTAGATTTTTTCAGAGATTTCAAGTGCTATGAAACTTTTTTTCAGAATTAAAAATATCTAAAATAACCATCAAGACGTTTTGAAGCAGGATTACGTTTTCGGGCAGCATATGGGTAGTACAAATAAAAAAAATTATCTGTCGCGTCACAAAAAATGTAAAATTTTGAGTGCTTCATGCCCAGACATTTAATAATAGATTCATGATGTTTTTGCACCAATTGAATTTAACACTCTCTAATAATCCAATTCAATCCATTTCCAGGAAATATTGAAACTCAAACCATTGAAATGATGAAGTTATCCACAGCAAAATGGCTTTCGCTGAAACTCATCGTTAAATATAACCTAGAGAAATTCAACTACGACCGAAACGAAAAAAATTAAGCGAAGTTTGAATCATTTGATCAACTTGATGACCAAATTTATTATATTGTTTTTTGAACTACATTTTACTATTGATTGTTGAATTGAACAAAACAAACTGAAACACTCGAATTCACTCAGAATTCACTAACTCAAAAATCAGAACGTTTTATCTTAATCTCTTGAACGATATATGCCACGAATAATACATCAAATCTGATGAAGCAGGACAGGAATTTGGGGATTATGGAAAGCATCTGAAGATATCTACGTTGGTGTTGAAGCAGTAGAAACAGAAGCTGCTGGATTGGGCATGAACTAAACATAACTTTTAGGACCATTTTCTGAATCATCAAATGGTGGAACGACATTAGTTTTAATAGTGAATGGAAATTTAAATAAAAACATACCAATTAATTTATTTAGAATGAAAAATTCCTATACTATCCGTATCCTAACTTCATGGTAACTTCATGTTCCCTTTTTCAAGCATAGACTTTTCTCCAGCTTTGGAATTATTGCCTTTTAATTCATTACTACAATAACATTTCTGGATGTACTGAAAATATATTATAATGAACGTTTATGCGTTGCGAAACTTCCATTACACCCCAATAAAGCATTATATTTTACTACAGTGTATATACCTGTTGGCTTTACGTGGATACAATCAACATCGTCTAATTAATAATAACTATGTCTACCCATGATACAAAAGCTAAAATTATGCTTCAAAATTGAACTTATAAATTTAATACAGATTTCAATACAGATTTTTTGAGAAAAAACTTAGATAAAAAGATTTTTTCAGACCAAAAACATACATTTAATGATGGCAACCCTGCTTACAAGCAGTATGAGTGATTTGAAGAACTTAAACGAGCAGTATCCTCTGCGTAGAACGAAATATACACTACAACATGGCGCAGCTCGTTCAAAACCACCCCGAATAGGTTATTTGAACTGATTGAGAGCTAAAGTTTATCTAAGAATTGGAAACTTTTTGTAGTTCATGTGAAATTGACGTTAATTTTGTTAAGGAGTGAGAGTTTTCCCATCTGGTTCTATAGTTATGAAACACTGGAATTTAGTTTTTTAAATGTTTAGCGTCTGAACACAACAATAGAGTTCAAATGGCAAGTCTTCTAAATGAAGATAGTTGTTATATCCTACACTACATACCTCAATTCAATCGACTCCTCACATATCTCTGGAAACTCAGAAAAAAATGATTGGTTCTATAGTTGTGAAACCCAGTGTATGATACCCAAAATGTTACAGTTAGCTCCACATTCCGCTAAATTGAAAATACAATCGCAGCAATAAGTTCCCATGAAAATGTTCATCTAGAATTTTCAAATGGGACTTTCTTAAAAAAATTTCTCTATTATTGTGACCTTCAACACATTTAGGCTGGTTCGTCACTTTTACTTCCATTTTTGGAAGGACGTCGAGAGTAAGAATTGAGCTCGTGACCTTTAGCGTGAGAGGTACGGATATTACCACTACGCCAGATCGCCTCCACGATTTCTTAAAAATGTTGATTCCCACGAAAAACTACCCTATGCAAAATATCAGCTCAATCGTACTTCATTTACTAGTGTCGCACAACTATCCAGTTTTGAGTTTTTTGTGATTTTCCGGTTTTCAAAAAACTCAAAATTTGACATCTGTGCAACACTAGCAAATGAAGGTCGATTGAGCTGAAATTTTGCATAGGGTAGTTTTTGTTGGGAATCAACATTTTTGAGAAAGTCCCGTTTGAAAATTCGAAAGTCACTTTTTTCCCTTACATCCATTGACACTCTAGTGCACATATCTTATATCGCAGCATGAAGCAAAATTTACTAGATTTACTAATCATTAAGACTCAGTGTCTTAGAATATCAACAAATATTCACGAGTAACGAACATGATTTTGTTCCAGTGTGAATGACTTTTTTTCAGCTTGAAACAAACTTCCATCATTATATTGATGACAATAACAAACGAGTTCATTTTGTTCATATCGCTGTTGCTTGAACAAATTTGCTATAATGAATGAATGCGACATTGAGTGGGGTTCATAGCTTCGCTGTTATTTATACTTTGGATATCAAAAGCAACAAATTGACATTCATCACATCCGGAACGATATTCGTTCTGGCAGTGAATTTAAGTTCAAAATAAATTTTATTTGGCGAAACGGTAGCAACGGCATATGCAGAACGGATACAACGAGTGGTTTTAGCTATCGTCAAGTCATTTGCGACATCGGGAATTTCATAAGGTATTTCCGAATACGGCATCCGGCAGCTGCAAAACCCTACCGCACACAGCAGCCTCAGGTTAGAAGTTAACAACAGCTGATATTCATTTGGCTAAAATGAAATTCAGTTCTGGCGTTTCCGATAATCAAGATGAAAATGACACTGGGTGGAAAAAAAAACATCAAAACATATTGAAGGACAAAAGTTCATTTGCTCATATTCAGTGGTTGCCTGGATCTGTTATTTTAATTTTCGTTTGGAATATATAGGTTTTCGATGTAACCTAACCCGAAAATCTATGCATTTGATCTTAGCGAAGATGATTTTTTCCAACACTGATTAAGACATGACAAGTTTAAACGATGGAAACACAAATAGTAAACTTGTTTAATACAATTCACAAAACAAGTCTAATGCAATACAAATAATGAACATGTTCATACACTGTATAAACTTTCGTCGCTTCTCAATGAAGCGGAATATTCTGCCTCCAACCAACTTCTATGCCAACTCGTCTTAGGAGTTAGAAAAAAAGTTATTAAAAAAATGAAATAAATTATTTTCAGGAGAATGTATTTTAATTTTTTTAAATAATTTGTTTGAACCATATATTTGAGTACTTATATGGTACACCATAGGATCTATGGTGAAAAATGCAGCTTTTCGTTTTTTCACGCCATTCTCAATAGCTTTGAGACAAAAATATGAAAAAATACTGAAAGTACATTTTACTAAGGTGTATCGATAAATATCGATAAACTATATTTCATAAAAAATCTAATGATAAAAAAAATAAATACGCAGTTCAAAATTTGTTTATATATTTTCTGGCATTTCGAAATTTTGAAAACAAATATAACTTTGAGACCCACTTCTGCTCAAATTTTTATTTAAATGTGTTCATTTGTGTCTTTTTTTTTCTACATGTGGCGTAATTTTTCTTGAATTTTTAAGAGCATTGCGAGACACAATCATAATTTTCTTCATCGTCTGCATTATTATTTTTATTTTCTTGAAATCGATTATTTTATTGTATTCGTGGTTTTCAATTGTAAGATTCAAATAAGAAAAATAAAAAGAATTCGGATTTTTTTTCAGTGTTCTTCTCATTAATCAGAATGATCTTTCCACAAGGACTTTTTTTTCTCACCGAGCTCTATCGTACTGCTGACTCCTATGAATTTGGTAAACCATCTGAATCCAATGTAAAGATAATCTCATATATTTTAAGATACAAAAAAAAACTTTGTACAGCGCAATGCTCTATATATACCGACAAAATTAAGACAAATGAAAAAAAGGCGGGTGGGTAATGTCGGGGACATAACCGGAGTGACGTAGAACTATACAAAGGGGACAGCTTTTGTTAAATATATATTTTAAATATATTGTTTTATTTTCTTCTCCTAGGTATTCACTACCTATCTACCTGAAAAATGGATTAGTTTACTGTTTACTCTTTATGAACATGTTGATGGTTCTGAAAAGAACCTTTGGTGTTGTGTTTTTGTTCACTCGATATTCCCATCTTGTTCGGTTAAACCTTCCTGTTTAGCTATTGCGTTTGCCACTCGCCACAGCTTTCACAGTTGGAAAATTTCTTCCCATCCAGCTTGTGACATGTTGTTCAGTAAATTACATTTAATGCGACGTGCCGGAGAAACACTTTGCCACCCACTGAAACTAATTGTTGCCTTGATGAGCGCCGAACCGAAGCTGCTCTGTTCTTGATGCGGGTTTTCTGATTGTCGTGAGCAGCTTTGCAAGCCAACTCGAGCACTCCGACGGCCGAAACTCTATAATCGCTGTTAGGTATACTGGTGCTCCGGCACCAATCCGTTCGGCCTAGTTACCCTTGCGGAGCAATCAGTGAATGCGACCAACAAGGAACTGGAGACCTGCACGGTTCGAGTGGGACTTTGCCTTTCCCTTAACTTGTTCTCCTTTGTTACGTCCACGATGCCGATGCCGTACAACCACACGGGTTTACGGTTTGAAAGAAAATAAGTTATTTTTTTTGAGGTCCGCGTGTATTACACTCTAGCGGTACACACTCACAGGATAGAGACAAATCGGCAGACTCAGCCAGAGGGGCGAGTCCAACGAGACGAACGAATGAGCGTTAAAAGGGAGCGATGGCAAAAAAATACATTCATTACGATTTGTTCGCTCATTGGATTCACATGCAGGCTAAAAAGGGTCCTTTTCAGGATCACAAAATTATCTTCAATCTAAAGAGTTTATTGTTTTGTTATCACTCGATATTCCCATCTTGTTCGGCTAAACCTTCCTGTTTAGCGAATTGTTGCCACTCGCCACAGCCTTCATAGTTGGAAAATTTCTTCTAAAAGTAAAATATAATTTAAAATGAAAATAAAGAATAATTTAATTTTTTTTTTTAGTATTAAATTTTCTAATGAAAAATTTGTTTGAAAATATTGATCGATACACCCAAGTGAGATGTACTTTCAGTATTTTTTTTTTCATATTTTTGTCTCAAAGCTATTGAGAATGGCGTGAAACAAACGAAAAGGTGCATTTTTCACCATAGATCCTGTGGTGTACCATATAAGGACTAAAATATATGGTACTACTGCCAAAATGTTTTATTTAGTACCCTATACAATATTTCCCATACGGCTGGTGATTTGGTTACTCCCGTACCCAGCCAGGCCCTTTGGAAATAAAAAAAAATTTTTTTTTGTACCGCGCAACACTGAAAAAAATCATCCATATCTAGAAAAGCCATAGGAAAACATTTAAATATGAATTAGAGCAGTAACTGAATCTCTAAGTCCCAAAAAAAATTTCAAAATTTAAATATTTTTTTAGTGTTTAAACTTTTGATGATTTTTTTTTTGATATTTTTTCTTGATACACCGTAGTAAGATGCACATTCAGTATTTTTTTCAAATTTTTATCTCGAAGCTTTTGAGGATGGCGTGAAATAAACGAAAAAGTACGTTTTTCACTATAGATCCTATGTTAAACCACATGGGTTCAAAAACCGTCAAAATTTCTTATTTAACATCCTATACAATATTTGCCATACAGCTAGTGATTGGGTTTGGGGGCACTTTTTACACCCTTACCGACCAGCAGAAATGCCAACCTTCCTGATTTTTCCGGATTTCCCAGACTTTTTAGCACGCTCCCTGATATCCTGACGAACACTCAATTTGTCCTGATTTTTCTGAAATTATCCTGATTTTTACCGATTTTGTACTCTTTACATTATTCGTGATAAATATACTGGTTTCCATGTCAACGGTTCCTGTCATGGTAGGTCTCCGGTTCGCACTTGTATATATCTCACATTAAGTTAAATTCTCTAGACGCAAAGCTGTACTTAACATTTTTTTTTATCTCTACCTCAATTGTTTCGTGGCTTAGAAAATTTTATGAAACTAGATTGTCTGATGAATTTATGGAATTACAACGAGATTAAGTTTGAGGAACAACATTGCTTTAATCGATCGTGAGTTCAAAACTCAGGGCCCTCATTGACCATCTTTGTGTTGTTACTGAATAGCTACGTCCATGCAACAATCATCAGCGATGGAGATCGATCCACGGTCGAAATAAGATCGATTCATCCATACAACTGCTCTGCTCTGCAAGACACATCGGGCTGCTGTTCTATAAATAACTCAACAATGATCAATCAACTGTCTCCGCTGTCCGGTGGTCCAACTGGATAATGGAAGAACAGAAAGAATAACTCTTACGCCTAAATGGCTACTGTGTGAATGTACCATATGTAATGGTATAGAAGGAATACTGGCGAATGGCAACTGTGTAATGTGCTAATTATAGATATGATAACCATGTGACATGTACACGATTAAAATTCGGCTCTGTTACAGCTAAAATGCTAATGAGTCTTAAATAAATAAATGGGATATAAAAAAAAAAAAACATTGCTTTATTGAGGATAATGTGTATGTAAATGTATCCCCAAAGTTATTAGTGTAGGGAATACATTTCAGAATGTAAAATTACTCAAGAGAAAAATTTTAAACCCATAGTCAATGTAAAAAGATTTTATATGTTATTTGTTCGTCTGATTCAAAGTAGAATCAACTTCAAGACCATAGTCCCATGGTAAATATATCTATGACCGTACTAAATATCATAAAAATTAGGAAAAATATCATAAAATTGGGAAAAAGTATTCCACTGTTGATTATGCTTTCCTCATTTGTCGAGTAAAGATCAATTCCAAAGCATTGATGATGAATTCAGTGAAAATTTGAATATTGATTTCTCTGCAATTGACTGAAGTGATGCTGTAGGTTAATATAAACGATCAAAAGATCAGGCGTAACACTAGCACTTCCGCTTATGCGAGGATTTATAACATGCTTATTAACCCATTAACGACCAAGCTGTAAAAATTATTTTTTTGACGAAAGCCATTGGTGTAATTTGGACTATTGATGTTAAAGAAACCCCAATGTTCAAGAATTTTTTTTCCATTTTCCATTTTCTGGGAAATGACTGTTCGAAAAATCAAACATTGGCCGAAACCCGCAAAAAGTTTTTTGCAAGCACAAATATACCGCGAACTGAAAATCAGTTCAGTTAGCAAATATACGGTATTCGCAAATGCATCAATTTTATATTCACAAACGAACAAGCACAGGAGGATAGAGGTCTCTAAGTATAAACCTAAGTTATTCTACCTTAGATGAGATGTGACATTTCTTATTTAATGTAATTTCAACTTATTACTGGCATACATACTTGCTCTAAATCGAATTTATTGCCCAATAAAGTTATACAAAACTGAGTGAACTTGATAGTAAGTGGTAGCTAATATATTAAGCTATCTTTTGATGCAAAAACATTACCATATGGTAGCTTTGCAAAGACATGAAAAATTATCGAAGTTGCTGTTCGATTTTTCGAACGCTTGGCCTAAAATGGGTTAATTCTTTTACATATTCGGTCTTCACCCGAAGAAAGATATACTTTGTTTCTGGTGGGAATTGGAATGGATTCTGTATCATGAACTACAATCAAGCAACCTGTTTCTCACATGTATGGCTCGCATGAAGGTTGATAAACGCTCATCTTATTTCCTAACTAAAATAAGACAACTATTGAGTGTTTTGGTCGAAAAATTATTCAAGATTACCTTAGCATGGGTTCCCTCTCATTATTCGATTCCGGGGAATGAGAAAGCGGACTCGCTAGCTAAGGTGGGCGCTTTAGAAGGCACACTTTTTGAAAGGCAAATTACTTATAATGAATTTTTCCACATTCCTCGTCAGTACACGCTCGTAAGTTGGCAGCGCATGTGGAGTGGAGATGAGTTCGGTCGTTGGTTACACACGATTATCCCTAAGGTCTCGACGAGTGCATGGTTCAAGGGATTGAATGTAGGTCGTGATTTCATTCGCGTGATATCTCGGCTTATGTCCAATCACTACAACCTAAACGCGCATCTCTATCGCATTGGGCTCGCAGCAAACAATCTTTGTGATTGTGGCGATGGCGATGTGGCATACACACACTCTTTACAGATACACGGGCCAAAGGTTGTGCAGTCCACTGATCATTCAACAAGAGCCAAAGGTTGTACCGCTCATGACAACTCTACATGAACTGATGATTGCGCCGGTTAGTGACCATTCTATCCTGGATTCCTCGAGTCCTGAAAGACGCACCACGCTAGATGTGAGGTACAGACTAGGGGGGCGTTGCTGATTAAGGGTCAGCTGCATCCCAATAGGAAGTATCCCGTGTCGGGCACACGTACAGAGCATTGGAGACAGCAACATCCCAATTACGAGAACACTTGTAATACTAACCTCGAGCCGACCGCAAGTAATCGGTTACATATTACTAACATAGATAATAAGAAAAATTGTCAAAGTATTGAACTCCCGGCCCCGTGAGGCTAACGCCATATGAGCCTTGATAAAAATATATATTTTGGGAAAAAAAACCCTGCCGGCCAGGCCCTTTTCGACATACGAGGGAGTTTTATCAAAAGCTGAAGTTCTACCGTTCTTGTTCAATTCAATTTTTGATTTTACTGAATATATATTTTTTTGCAAATAAATATTATCCACCGAGTGATAATGCAATTATTTATTACTGAACATTGAAATAATTCCACTGCTAATTCTTATCAATCTAATACCTAATACCTGAAATGAGAATCTGCAATTTTCAACTGGAATCTTAATTTTAAAGCTGAATCTTTTCAGAGCTACGAACGCTTTCACTGGATTATCAATTTGAACATACCAACAGAGTATATAGAACTGGTCATTTTATTATCAAAACGATGTAGGAAAAATCTCAATTTCATCTTTCGTACTTTTTCTTACTTTCCGAATCTCAATGTAAAACTAACATGCATGTCATATTTGCTGGTCGCACACGGGAAATGATTCAATCTTCAATTTGTGGCCCTTCCATCTGCATCAGCTCCTCGTTATGCACTTGTGCACTGCAGAAGATGGGCAATAGATATCGATTTTTTCTATATATATATATATATTTATACGGGGATTTATTTTTTACACATTTCCAGAAACCGCTTTCTCCCCCGGCGGCGCTCACATCTTCCATCTTCAGCCTACGCGTTTGCGGACAAGATCCGGTGGGAGCTGAAGTGCGCTCGAGTGGCGTAATGCGATGTATATGTGTATGTAAAACGGGACAACACGTCATTATGCTCGATTTTCCGCCCTAGTGAGGGCGGAATGGTGGTATTGTAATATGGTTTCGGAGTAAGGCCCACCGACCCGCCCGCAACAAGCTTATCCTACACCCCCACCGGGGGGGATGCAAAGCGCAACGTGGACTAGGGTGGACCTTTTTCCGCAGCATACCGAACGCGTGGTCACGTGCAGCCAGATGAAACGCACGCTCGATTACGCCACGTTATCTCGCTTATCTGCCCCCGCACCGGACGGATGATCGATCCATGACGCAAAGGATGCAGGACAGCTTGTTGACGAAAGCGTACCAAAAACATCGCGTTTCGGTGAGGACACGTGGTTAGTTACTGACTAACAACGCACCACGCGGACCCATTCGAAAAGTGAGTGTGCCATTTTGGTTGGCAAAAACAAATCATTGTTTGTGGTCTCGACGCAAACCGCGCGGCGATAATCCGCAACATACATCACACAGAGAATCCACGTTTGTTATCGTGGATTTTCGCTCGCACCGCAACCGTGCTGCTGATGTTGTGGGAGGGAGTTGAGAGGGAACGTTGATACTAATAAGGGTGGTGTAAGAAGCCTACGTTGTGATATTTACGACAGAGTATGTGCGGATTATGGCAGAGCTCATTGTCAGACGGGGAAAGTGTGTTTTACTGCGCGAGATGTTACCATGAGGAACCGCTCGCGGACTTTCGCTTTGATCCCTTTGCATTGTATGTACCGGATGTTGAGGTGGGTTGAGGTGGTTGTAATCCGACACGGGAATGTAACGAACGTTTTACGTTCTGTATACAAGGATTGCGGAGTACCGGACAATTTGCCCCAATTGTTGTTGATAATTGTGTTGGGAATCACGAAAAAGGGCACATACTGAAATTTCGCAATAATTGCCTTTATTTGAAGCGTGATGCGTGGTCAAGAGATGCCATAATTTATATTCGTGGCCGTGAACAACGATTCGTTTCCACCACCATTTTGTGGTTTTGTGTATATTTAAAAATAAAGGGGAATGATATGTGTTCAGGAAATTCGTTACAATGGCTGATTTTTTTTTACCCCTTTGTGAGGCATGGGATTTCATCATACCAAAAACCTTCATCATGTATTGTGTTTCCGTCGTCGGCTTCAATTTCGCGAGTATCAAACTCAACTTTTTTGGAACAAAGATTTGATGAGATTTTCAGGAAGGGTGCCAAATCAGAAAACAGGTCACGTTTTTATGAAATAAAGTTAACGTTAATAATTATGTTCACTGTGAACGAATTCTCATGATTTGCATATCAATCGAATCGGAAATTCTCTACGATTTGTTTGATATCCTATACATTACAATTCGCTAATCTCTAAACGGTTAAAATTCATGAAAACTGGAAGAATTTTCTTTTTTTCCATACATTTGTACTGCCGATTTGTGTACTAACCCTACCCGTGTTTCGAATGCTTATAACTCGAACATTTCTCAACAAATCGGAAAGATGTTTGCATCAATCGATAGGACATATTTTTACGCGTCTATCACAATTTATAAAATGTTATATTTCATGAGATGAACAATTAAATAAAATGTCAAGCGTTATCTAAACGCCCTAACTGCCAAGTTTTGATTGGCCCGATTTACGGTTTCCCCAACACACACTTCAAAATTGATGTGCCTGTGGAAATCCGCTTTGCAAATATACATGCAAGTCGGGGGTATTTTTGTTCCCACCGAGCTTTGTTTCCCTAACACGGACTTCAAAATCAATGTGCCTGGGGAAATCCGCTTCGTTGAAACATGCAAGTTGGAGGTTATTTTTGGGTGTTGAGTATTTTTGTACTCGCTTGTCGTTGTGCAGACCGGAATATGTTTCTCTAAAACGTACTTTTAAATTAAGAAGCCTTGGAAAATTGCCATTTCAGGTACTAGAGGTGAATGAACTTTCGCGGTTCGAGGACTACGTAAACATGAGATGTGCAATAATTTCAGAGGGAAATGTAAAATACAATGATCGTTTGGTAGTCCTAGGCATCATATCAAACGTAAAAGGACGTTTATCAAATTTATTTGTAACGAAGAACATAATCTACTGCAAAAAGGTCGGTCTAAAATAATATTCGAAGTGGTAAACAAGTGGATTGCATGATATAATTGTGTAGTTCTACGTCGAAAATATGCGGTCGTGTCCTAGATACAGCCTCTTACAATCTTTCTTCACCATTACGATAGGTTATGTTGGTTATGTTGATTCAAGCACTTATTTTCGTGTGCACAGTATTTTCCGTCCTTACAGAATTAAGCGGGTCACTGATGTAGCTGAACTTCATTACCGCGCAACACGTGGGACTCACCTGAACAATCCTAACAAGCTTTTCGGGTTCCTCGGGTTCGGTGGAGACGAACAAAATGCTAGACAGAATAAAGTTTATTCAGGTGAACCTTCATTATGCCAAGGAGTCGAGCAGCGTCCTATACAGAAAGTTCATCCACGAAACTTTGGATGTGGCCCTTATTCAAGAGTCTTGGTTTTGTTTATTTGTTTACTAGCTGACCCGGCAAACTTCGTCCGGCCCAAAATCTATTTATCGTTCTCATATTCACGTTTTCTTACTCCACCCTTTAAAATTATCTTTTACTATAACATTCCTAGTATACCGGCACCTGGTGGGGAGCCCATCCCGAAGATCTTATAATGTTGTATCGAACAACTATTCTCTCAGTGATGGAGTATGGCAGTTTCTGTTTTCAATCAGCTGCCAAAACACACCTCATTAAACTCGAGCGAATTCAGTATCTTTGTCTCCGTATCGCGTTGGGATGTATGCCCTCAACGCATACCATGAGTCTCGAGGTTTTGGCAGGCCTACTCCCACTAAAAGATCGCTTCAATTTATTATCTCTTCGGTTCCTCATCCGGTGTAAGGTTATGAACCCATTGGTGATCGGGAATTTTGAGCAGCTGATCGAGCTAAATTTTCACTCCGGATTCATGAGTTCATATCATGAATTCATCTCCATGCAGGTTGATCCTTCTTCGTATATTCCCAACCGTGTTTGTTTTCCTGACTACATCAATTCCTCTGTGCATTTTGATCTGTCCATGAAACAGGATATCCATGGATATTCAGATTATCAACGATCGAGGATCGCTCCAACGATCTTCGATTCAAAGTATGGGGGTATCAATTGTGATAATATGTACTTTACTGATGGGTCCTCTATGAATGAGTCCACAGGATTTGGAGTGTTCAACGAATTTTTTAGCACCTCACACAGTCTTCAGAATCCTTGCTCAGTGTATATTGCTGAATTGGCAGCGATATACTGGGCGCTGGACAGCGTCGCCTCACGACCTGTTGAACACTATTACATTGTAACGGATAGTCTTAGCTCTGTCGAAGCTATCCGTTCAGTGAGGCCGGAAAAGCACTCGCCGTACTTCCTTGAGAGAATACGAGAAATTTTGAGTGCTTTATCCAGACGCTGTTATGTCATTACCTTTGTCTGGGTCCCTTCACATTGCTCAATTCCGGGTAATGAGAGGGCTGACTCATTAGCAAAGGTAGGTGCGATTGAAGGCGACATTTACCAGCGTCAAATCGCCTTCAATGAATTTTTTTCTTTAGTCCGTAAAAATACCATCGCTAACTGGCAACGCAAATGGAACGAAGATGAATTGGGCCGGTGGTTTCACTCGATTATCCCTAAGGTTAGCCTCAAACCGTGGTTCAAAAGTCTGGACTTGAGTCGGGACTTTATTCGCACCTTCTCCCGACTCATGTCCAATCACTGTTCGTTAGATGCGCTTCTCTTTCGTTTCAATCTTTCCAGCAACAATCTCTGCGTCTGTGGTCAAGGTTATCACGACATCGAGCATGTTGTTTGGTCGTGCGAGATGTATCTTGTCGCCAGATCGAATTTAGAAAACTCCCTTCGGGCCCGAGGAAGACAGCCCAATGTGCCGGTGAGAGATGTGTTGGCTCGGTTAGACCTTGATTACATGACCCAAATATATGTTTTCCTTAAAGCTATCGATCTTCGTGTGTGATTGTACCTATGTCCTTATACCCTCCTTTTCATCCATTGCGAGCGATTGGCCCCCATGGTATAAACAGTAAAATAAGTTGAAATGTAAATATACAATAGATTTAAGAATCGAGTGTGATCATCAACATTGTAACAATTCCCTTATATCCCATCCCTTTCCTGAAAGATGTCACCCTCTAAACTCGAGTAAACCGCGAGTAATCGGTTTTCCACCTTACTAACCATAGTGTTAGGAAAATTATTTATGTATAGTTTTAAAACATATACTTAAGAATTCGGCTCCTTTAAACTAATGTAACTGAGCCTGTAAAAATAAACGATTTATATAAAAAAAAAAAAAACATTCCTAGTACTTCTACCAAAACTCGTCATTATAATATCAGATTATTTTCAGACACAATTCTCGTTCAAGATTTTTCAACCACTTGCAAATTAAATGTTTCTCCGTTAAATGGAATAAATATTTGATACAGGAAATCTGATAGAATAAAGATAGCTCTAAATCGGCCAATGGCTTTCTCGAGTTTTGCTCTTATCAACACATTCGGTGATCCATTTTTATTTATATAGATAGAAGAAGATATAGGGGTGCAATTTATCACATTAAAATTCATTTCCACTTTCGAACAAAAATCAATTTCGTTAGCGCAAACATCAAATGGACTAACAACGCTTGTCACTATGTAATTGTAGAACATATGCGAATTGAGTTCTCCGAATTTTCCCATTTTCCTTCAGAGTTTTCCAATTTTCATGTTTGGTTGGAATATGTTTGGTTGAAATATGTGTAATATTTTTACGGGACCCCCTTTTCATTCCACAGAAGGGAGGAAACATCATAGAAACATTTCTCGTACCCAAAAACCTCCACATGCCAAATGTGGCTCCATTTGCTTGATTAGTTTTCGAGTTATACAGAAGTTTGTGTTTAATTCGTATGGCAGCCCCCCTCTAGAGAGGGTCCAAATTTGGCTCGATTTGTTGGATTGGTTCTCGAGTATACAGAAATTTGTGTTTCATTCGTGCCCCCCTTAGATCGGGTGGAGGAGTGTCTTACCATCATACAAATATTTATTGCACTATAAAACCTCCACATGCCACATCCTTACAGTCACCAGGGGAAGGAAAGGAATGTTAGTATGATATTTGCCGCCCGAAGACCAGAAGGGTCGCCTCTATAGAGTGGTTCCCTAGCGTTTATCATGGAAGGGATAGTAGTTAGTGGGGGGGGAGGTAAGAATCAGGATTCACTGTGGTAAGTGATGTGATTATGTTAACGCGGACTTTAAATGTAGCAATCTTTGATCGTAACGCAGGAGATTTTTATTCGGTTGCCTAACAAGGTAACCGAAGGAACTCCTAGAAAAAATCGCATCGGTCATACATACTTTGACTTTTCACGTCAAGTACTCTATTTTAATGTCAAATCATGACGCCGGCGGTTATGAATTGGTTACCTGAGAAGGTAACCAAACAGACTCCGAGAGACGGTTCGAATCGGATGTATATTGTGTGACTTTTCACGCGTAGTACTCTATTGAATACTCAAATCACTACCTAAAGGGCGAACACGAAATTATTGCGAAACATTCAACAGGGCATAACTTTTTTACCATTGGGTAAAAATCAACCAAATTTTGCACACTTTCTCATTGATGTGTATTGTCTACATGTTGTCAAACTCGAAGTCGTGTTTTTCGATTCAACGAACACGGAAGTGAACCAACGCGAGTCGAGAGAACAAATTCTTTCCAAACACCTGGAATTTCCTGACCTGTCGCACCGATAGTTGGGAAAAATGTTGAACATTCACCATCCGAAGGGGTATAAAAAATACTGCCGAGATCTGGAATGGCGGTTTTCCTTACTTATTGGTTTCGTAATCTGAGTTGGGAAAACACATTCCGTTTTGCAAAAACGCAAGCGAGTACAAAAATACTCGCTGCTTGCATCTATTTTGCAACGCCAGTTTCCCCAGACTTCGTGGTTTATAAGTCTGTGTTAGGGAAATATTCCGATTTGCAAAAGCGCAAACAAGTACAAAAGCACCCGCTACTTGTATCTTTTTTGCAATACCGATTTCCCCAGGCTGGTTTTGAAGTCTGTGTTAGGGAAACATCCATTCATTCCTGCGATGGTACCTCAATCGCTGTTCAATTATAACTGAGTGGATTTCCGAGCGGCGCTCGCTTATATACCGATTGGTGATTTCAATAGCCTGTTTCAAAAGCAATTTTAAGGCTATTGAAACAAGTTTTTGGATCAAAAAGTAACATGTATAACGCGTAGACATTTTATCTTTTGAATGAAGTGTTTATCATACGATTTCGTTCAGTTGCTTAGGAGCTATTAACGCTCAAAATCTCGGTCTCCGGCGTAACGCTTTCGTTTTCGAAACTTTCGAAACTGGTTTTACACCCCGGTATAGAAATAAAAGACGTAGTCCTACGTCCATAATGAGGGTAATACGATGCACCTAATCATGGTGATAAAATCACTGCAATAATAAAACATGAATCTTCTTCTTGCATCACTTTGGTTATATTATTCATCGATAAATCAGAAACACTCAAACTTGAAGCGTGCATTTTGACGTAGAACTACGTCTTTCATTAAGGGTGCCAAATCAGAAAACAGGTCACGTTTTTATGAAATAAAGTTAACGTTAATAACTATTTTTGCCGTGAACGGATTCTGGCGATTTACATACCGAACGAATCGGAAATTCCCTAAGATTTGTTTGATATGCTATACATTACAATCCCATAGTCTGTATATGGTTTAAATTGATGAAAATTGGAAGCATTCCTATTTCCTCATACATTTGTTATGTTCATTTGTGTGCTGAGCTGTCAATAACGAGCAACTTATCGACGAGCAACGAAGGAGAAATCGTAAGATGTAAAGTCTCCGAGAGCAAAGAAAAAGAAGAAGAACGAAGGGGAATATTTGCCTAGAGTATAAACAGTGGATCTTGCTGAGGCAAACTTCATTTTTCGTGAGGACACCGGCTGGACAATATCGTTGCTGGGCGAGCTGGATGGCGAGGGATCGAATGGTTCTCTCAAGGTAATGGGCTTGGAGGAGTAATATGAGGAGAGAATAGAGTTTTCCAAGCACCTCTTGAAGGCTAGAGACGAATAAACTAAAGAAGTTCAAAGTCTCTTTAATTCAACAAGGAAAGGAAAGAAAGGCAAACTTTCAGTATCGTGCCAGATACGAAACAATGCACATCGCTTGTTCTTCCTTGTTTTGCGCCATCACCACATGTCTTCGTTTCGGACTGAGCTTTGGACGCGACTAAATTACTAACTCGCTGATGACTCTGACATTGAAATCATTGCATCAAACTTACGCCATTGCATTAATGTTTTTAACTACACAATTTTGTGGGGAATCATCAAGCTAGGCTATCGTCAGCTCACGAAGAAAAAAAATGTTCTGGAATTTTGTCAGTGATTTGGTTTCACTTGCCAGTAGCAAAACTTTCTCCACTAAGGATGACAGCAGACGCTTATCTCGAGCACGTATTGTTCTGCGAGCCCAAGAATGAATCATCAAACAATTATCGTCAAATGATTCTTCAATAAAAAAACATTTCAGGGCGACTAAAATTTAAAAGTCTGTAGCATTGTAAAATAATATCCGCAGTAATAAACAAGCGACTTGAATTAAACTACAGCGTAGTTCTACGTCAAAAATGCGGTCGTATCTTGAACACAACCTCCTACAATTTTTTTATTTCCCACATACACAAACACAGCCGCGTAGAGAAAGTGCACTCTACTATAACAAAGCGGTTGGAGAGAAAACATGTCTTTGCATGTTAAGCGTTTCGCGAAAATCAAACGGGCTCCGCCAAGTGGATGGGCTAATTCATCACTTCATTCGTACAGAGAATTTCATTAAACTGCACTAACACTTCGTTTCAAATTTCAAATTGTTTTCCAGATAGACTGAACACTTTTTAAAACGTATTAAAATTGTGAAAAAATGCGCAGAGCGCAAACGCGCACGTCTGTCCTCCATCGCTGCTCAACCCGAACTCCTCGAAACATTTACTGTGTCAATGCAGTACACTAAGAACCTCCGCATACTACAGACTTTCTGTCAACCAACAGTTTGGTCGGGTCGGCCTTCTGGTGCAAAAACCGACCCAACTGTGCGCACATGCATACCTCTCCGTACTGATTAAGAAGCTGACCAAACTATCGGCCGACAAATCAGTCTGCAGTCTGCGGGGGCTCTAATTCAGCGAAGACTGGGGCATTCTTATGCCTAAAGAGATTTGGTCTGCTGAACCAAAACAGGTAGGGAACTTCATAAAGGAAGTAATACCGTCGTGGGGGTATATGCGAAATCCTGGTGCGACTATCACTTTTCCTTGAATGATGGAACGAACTGACACTTGCATACATAGCAAACTGGAGTGCACTTCAATAGATCAAACTAATGGCCTCAGTGGTACAATTCTCCTACAGAAGAAGAAAATATCTAACGATGCTTAGGGCATTCCTCATTATTAAGCGTTTTAAAAATAATAGAAATATTCAAACACTTTTACTTCGAGTATAACAATCATGCTAGCAGGAGGGACTTACCGTAACATAATTTTTATTGGTAGTAGATCGACGGCGACGAGCTCGAGGTGGTCGAGGAATTTGGCTACCTTGGCTCGTTGATAACAACTGACAAAAACAACAGCTGTGAAATTCGAAGACACATAGTCAATGGAAGTCGCGCCTGGTGATCCCCGATAATCGTTCGACTAATCGATTAATCGAATACTTCCTACAGAAATCGATTATCAATCGAACGAATACTGCGCAGCCAATAATCGAAGCAAACGAATAATTTACATCGATTAGTCGATCCAAACCTAGAGAAAAAAATCTACGGCCGCTGCAGTTTTATCCTGAAATTCAATCATTATCTTTGATGCTCCCCTAAACTCGTAAACGAAGCTCAAAGCCGTTAACGCGAATTGAGCTAGGTTTACGAGTTTGGGGGAGCGTAAAAGATAATAATTGATTTTCAGGCGGAATGAACACTTTTTTGATTCCAGATGGCTTTTTAGCAAATGAGAAATATTTATCTAACTAATTATTTCTCTCAGTGTGACGATCAATAGATTAATCGATTATTTGGGGCGATTAATCGTATACAAACTGCTTAAAAGTATTCGATTAGCCGATGAACGATTAATTTGAAAAATCGGGGATCACTAGTCGTGTCTACTATGGGCTCCGAAACTTCTTAAGGTTTTATTGATATTCTCGATACCTGCACAGTTTTTCAAATCCATTACTACCTTCCTAAGAGTTTCCATGTTGATAGTTTTAAAGCATCTCAATTGTGAAGACAGGCCAGGGAAAACAAAATTCAGTCGATTTGATGGAGCTCCAATAGCATTGTGGATTTCTTCCACACTTGAAGTGAAAAAATTGTTGAGTTTCTCTGCTGTTATATTGTTATTTTCCTTCATACCGTCAAACTCAATGTCGATATCCTTGCTGCCACCTGGATTATATAATGCTTTGATTTTTTTCCATAGCTTCTTCGGATCATGCTGAATTGCATTTATCTCATTTTGGATGAATTTATTCTTGGAATGCTTAAGTTCACGTACATAAATATTTCTCCATATTCTATACGTGCTCCAATTTCCAATAGTTTTTGTGCGTTTAGCTATTATTAAGTAATAATCTCTTCGTCTCTTTATGTTAGCCAACGTAGAGTTATACCAGGCTTTGTTACTAATATTTCCGAGTACCGGAACGGCAGCCTGACTACCGGCAATTATCTGTTTCATTGAAGAACAAAGCGCTTCTTCCAGATTTCTTGCAGCATCATGAAGAGAGATTCGTTCTCCAATCGGAGTTATTTTGTTCTGTAGAACAGATTGCAATATTCGTTTTGAATAATTGTTCCAACACTTACATGATTTTTCCTTTTTCATTTCAGAAAAGTCAACATCAGAAAAATGGTAGACCATACCAATTGTTTCATGATCCGAGATTTTGCTATCATAAAAAATTTCAATCACACCATCGACGAAATTCGTATAAACTAAGTCAATGGTCGTCGAAGATGTTCTGGTTATTCTAGTGTAATCATTTATTCTTTGTTTGAATCCAGCGGCTTGGGTGATTGCTTTCAATTCAAAAGATTTTCTATGCTCGTTCCAATCAAAGTTAAAATCACCAGTTATGACAATCCTTTTTTCTTCATATACTTGTATGTGCTGTAGCCATGCATCTTCCAAACATTCTAAGAAGTCCTTGTCGCTAGCACTAGGCGAATGATATATTCCAGCGAATATTCCAGAAATTTTGCATGCTCTGACTTCAACGGCTAGAAACCAATTGTCCCCATATGTTCCATTGAAAATTTCTTTAAAATATAATAGGTTCAAAATATACAGAGATACGCCTCCAGTATGGGCAGATCTCGACAAACAATTAATCATTGTGTATCCAACTACATTGAATCCATTCAGATCAGTCAATTCCGCTAAATGTGTTTCAACCATAAATTATAATTTCGGTTTTTCATTGGACAACAATATTTCTATTTCGTCGAAGTGTGTTCGTAATCCAGCCACATTTAGATAAAGCGCATCAAATTTTTTCAATTCTCCTTTCTTGGGTGGCTAAATAGAGAAGTCCACCTGTTCCTTCTTCCTCTCGTAGTTTCGGAGGAATATAGGGCAGTTTGTACTCCACGCGAAATGTTTCGTATCTATGTCTATTCTTCATTCCTCGCTAACAACTTGATGGAGCTGGATGTGCTATTCATCACTCCACAAGCATTGTTCTCGAAGTTTTTTTTTCTCTTCTCCCCAACGAGTTGGTTTTTTTTCTCGTGTGTTCTGTGGTGAATTAGTGCCCAAAGTGCCCAAAGCAGCCAGAACCGAGGAAGCAGCGCCTCTGCAGTGGTCTGGATTGGCGTCTGTAGTGGATCAATAACCATAACGGCATCGTCAACACGTGGTTGACGCTCAGTTGAGTACAACAATAACTTCTGCTATTGTGTTGTCTCCGTAGCGCGTGACTTTTGTGTCTCCCTTAATAGGGTAACAGAGCGCATATCGGAACAACAAATTTATGTGATTATTTTTATTTTATTTAAGTTTTTTTTTATTTATTTTTTTACAAGTGAGATAAAAAAATTGTAAAGCTAATAATCGTTCGTTCTAAGAATGGAGGAGGGTGGGGGTCTAGACATGGACATTTCAGACTCCCCCTCGCTTGCTCAAGCAGGGTGTAGTAAGTCCCCTAAACGGACTCCTATGCCCGATGATTCTTCTTCTGGGGACGAGTCAACTCACACTACCAAGCCCCCCTCCAAAAAAAAGATTGCAAACCCTTCCCCTGATTCCTCCAATACTTCCACCCAATCATCGACATCCCTTCCCCCCTCTGATGTTACTGTCCCCACTCAAACCTTGTCCTCGAATTCCTCTCCTATTGTATCCGCTCCCCGTGTCAGGGTTTATCCGGACGATGCGCCTGGCGCTGGTCCTTGGGTTGTTTTTTTCCGGCCCAAACCTAATGGTAAAGCCTTGAGGGTCGTACAGATTATGACAGATCTGAAAAGATACACCTCTGTTTCCGAAATTTGCAAAGTAAGACCGAACAAACTGCGAGTTGTCGTGACTAACCGAAAGGACGCGAACGATATTGTTGCTGATAAGCATTTCATCCTCGAATATCGAGTTTTTATTCCCTCCCATAACGTAGAAATTGGGGGCGTTATATCTGAAACGGGTCTGACGTGCAAAACTATACAAAGTGTGGGAGTTGGCAGGTTCAAGAGGCTTCCTTCGATGGAAGTCGAAATCTTGGAATGTCGCCAACTTGGAAAAGTTACCCAGGAAGGAGTAGAAAAGAAATTTACGCCGTACGACTCGTTTCGAGTCACTTTTGCTGGTGCCGCCCTCCCTGACTACGTTATGGTGGACAAATTGAGGCTACCGGTGCGATTCTTCGTGCTAAAGCCCATGACTTGCAACAAATGCAAGTCAGTTGGTCATACAGAAGCTTATTGCGCCAACAAGGAGCGCTGTGCCACTTGCGGAGAGCAACATGAGGGGAAATCCTGCAGTGCGACTGAGCATAAGTGTCCATATTGCGGGGGATCCCCACACGTGCTCTCAGCTTGTGAAACTTACAAGAGTCGCTGGGATAAACAAAAGCGCTCTTTGAAGGAACGCTCGAAACGTAGTTTCGCGGATATTTTAAAGGGCGCTTCCCCACTGGCTCAACAACAACCATTACCAACAAACAATGTCTTTGCTTCACTGCCAGTTGACGAATTGGAAGCGGATACAGCTAACGAGGGCACACCGTTTATTTTCAAAGGGAATTCCCAGCGCAAAAATGTGTCCACTCCCACTCCAAGTTCAACGACAAGTCCCATCGGTGGTACCCCATGTTAGCTTGCCTAAAATATCGAGTACAGCGGACAAGCAAAATCAGGTTCCTCCTGGCTTCCGTGGGAATAGTTCACCTTCGAACGACCCAGCACTCGAGGGGACATCAAAAACCCCAAATGTCCCACACCTCATTTTTTGCGTCCAGCTCAACTTCTCAATCGGGATTTATAAAGTTGACTGACCTTGTGGATCAAATCTTCACGTGTTTTAATGTTTCCGATTCCATCAGAACCATTGTCCAGTACTAAAGACAATTTTGCAACAATTGATGCAAACATGGCCCCTCCTTGCAATGATTATCTCTCTTGATGTCTAATTCAAATAGAGAGGTCGGAGATATCACTGTTTTACAGTGGAATTGTCGTAGTCTTATCCCTAAATTGGATACATTCAAATTTTTAATTCATAACTTCAATTGTGATGTTTTTGCTCTGTCCGAAACTTGGCTTTCTTCGCGAGATGATCTCTCTTTCCACGATTTTAATATTATACGCTTGGACCGTGATGACAGATACGGAGGGGTGCTATTGGGGATCAATAAGTGCCACTCATTTTTTCGAATTGACCTTCCACCTATTGGAGGGATCGAAGCTGTTGCTTGTCATGCAAACATCAGAGGCAAAGACCTCTGTATTGTCAGCTTGTATTTGCCTCCGAGAGCTACAGTTAGCCGCAAGCAACTTACTGACATGTGCTCACTCCTTCCTGAGCCACGATTGATCTTGGGAGACTTCAACTCTCATGGAACTGCCTGGGGGGAACCGTACGATGACAATCGTTCATTGTTTATATATGACCTTTGTAATAGCTTCAATATGACCGTTTTGAACACTGGGGAAACAACACGTGTACCTAAACCTCCTGCTAACCCAAGTGCTCTTGACCTCTCGCTTTGCTCGAATTCACTATCGTTAGATTGCAAGTGGAATGTAATCCAGGATCCCAACGGTAGTGACCACTTGCCAATCAAAATTTCCATCACCATTGGGTCGAATTCTTCTGAATCTATAAACATGGCATATGACCTCACAAGACACATTGACTGGAAAAAATATGCGGACGCGATTGCTCTAGCCATCAATTCCAGAGATGGTTTGCCTCCATTGGAGGAGTATAACTTCCTTTCTCGTTTGATCTATGACAGTGCGGTTCGCGCTCAAACGAAACCCATCCCTGGTTCCACCATTCACCGAAGGCCTCCCAATCCATGGTGGGATAGCCAATGTTCAAAGCTTTATGTAGAAAATTCGAATGCATTTAAAGCTTTTCGGAAACGAGGAACCATTGACAATTTTCAAACGTATTTAGACCTTGAAAATCAATTTAAAAACTTGATCAAAGGTAAAAAACGTGCTTATTGGCGAAATTTCGTGGGAGGTTTGTCACAAGAAACGTCAATGAAAAAATTATGGAAAGTGGCTCGAAACATGAGAAATCGCTCTTCATCGAATGAAAGCGAGGAACATTCACATCGATGGATTTTTAATTTTGCGTGAAAGGTTTGTCCCGATTTCGCTCCCGTGCAAAGAATTGTTCGAGATATACCACAAGATAGGTGCGATCTTGATTCCGAGTTTTCGATGGTAGAATTCTCTCTTGCTCTCATTTCTTGTAACAATTCGGCTCCGGGAACGGATAGAATTAAGTTCAACTTGTTGAAAAACCTCCCTGATGTGGCGAAACATCGCTTGTTGAATTTATTCAATCGGTTCCTGGAACATAATATTGTTCCGGATGATTGGAGACAAGTACGAGTTATAGCTATTCAAAAACCCGGAAAACCAGCGTCCGACTTCAATTCGTACCGCCCAATAGCAATGCTGTCTTGTATACGGAAATTGTTGGAGAAAATGATCTTGTTTCGCCTTGATCGATGGGTTGAAACGAATGGCCTACTCTCAGATACACAATATGGGTTCCGCAGGGGCAAGGGAACGAATGATTGTCTTGCGTTGCTTTCTTCAGAAATTCAAATGGCTTACGCCGGAAAAAAACAAATGGCTTCAGTATTCTTGGACATAAAGGGGGCCTTTGATTCAGTTTCAATAGAGGTCCTGTCAGACAAATTACACTCTCGGGGTCTGCCGCCTCTATTGAATAATATGTTATATAACTTGCTTTGTGAGAAGCATTTGAACTTTTCTCACGGAGATTCGGCAGTAAGTCGGGTCTCTTACATGGGACTCCCCCAGGGCTCATGTTTAAGCCCCCTTTTGTACAACTTCTACGTAAGCGACATTGACAATTGCCTTACACAAAATTGCAGCCTAAGACAACTTGCAGATGATGGAGTGGTGTCTGTCGTAGGATCAAACGAATCCGACCTGCAAGGACCCTTACAAGATACTTTGAACAATTTTTCAACCTGGGCCATTGGGCTAGGGATCGAATTCTCCACGGGTAAACCGATCACTCATGCTATGTCATTCAAGTATCTTGGGGTCTGGTTCGACTCCAAATGTACTTGGGAGGCCCATATTAGGTATCTCAGTAAAAAATGTCAACAAAGAATAAACTTTCTCCGTACAATTACCGGCACCTGGTGGGGAGCCCATCCCGAAGATCTTATAATGTTGTATCGAACAACTATTCTCTCAGTGATGGAGTATGGCAGTTTCTGTTTTCAATCAGCTGCCAAAACACACCTCATTAAACTCGAGCGAATTCAGTATCTTTGTCTCCGTATTGCGTTGGGATGTATGCCCTCAACGCATACCATGAGTCTCGAGGTTTTGGCAGGCGTACTCCCACTAAAAGATCGCTTCAAATTATTATTTCTTCGGTTCTTCATCCGGTGTAAGGTTATGAACCCATTGGTGATCGGAAATTTTGAGCAGCTGATCGAGCTAAATTTTCACTCCGGATTCATGAGTTCATATCATGAATTCATCTCTATGCAGGTTGATCCTTCTTCGTATATTCCCAACCGTGTTTGTTTTCCTGACTACATCAATTCCTCTGTACATTTTGATCTGTTCATGAAGGAGAAAATCCATGGAATTCCAGATTATCATCGATCGGGGATCGTTCCTACGATCTTCAATGCAAAGTATGGGCGTGTCAATTGTGATAATATGTACTTTACTGATGGGTCCTCTATGAATGAGTCCACAGGATTTGGAGTGTTCAACGAAATTTTTAGCACCTCCCACAGTCTTCACAATCCTTGCTCTGTGTATATTGCTGAATTGGCAGCGATATACTGGGCGCTGGACAGCGTCGCCTCACGACCTGTTGAACACTATTACATTGTAACGGATAGTCTTAGCTCTGTCGAAGCTATCCGTTCAGTGAGGCCGGAAAAGCACTCGCCGTACTTCCTTGAGAGAATACGAGAAATTTTGAATGCTTTATCCAGACGCTTTTATGTCATTACCTTTGTCTGGGTCCCTTCTCATTGCTCAATTTCGAGTAATGAGAGGGCTGACTCATTAGCAAAGGTAGGTGCGATTGAAGGCGACAATTACCAGCGTCAAATCGCCTTCAATAAATTTTTTTCTTTAGTCCGTAAAAATACCATAGTTAACTGGCAACGCAAATGGAACGAAGATGAATTGGGCCGGTGGTTTCACTCGATTATCCCTTAGGTTAGCCTCAAACCATGGTTTAAAAGTCTGGACTTGAGTCGGGACTTTATTCGCACCTTCTCCCGACTCATGTCCAATCACTGTTCGTTAGATGCGCTTCTCTTTCGTTTCAATCTTGCCAGCAACAATCTCTGCGTCTGTGGTCAAGGTTATCACGACATCGAGCATGTTGTTTGGTCGTGCGAGGTGTAGTGCGAGGTCGCCAGATAGAATTTAGAAAACTCCCTTCGGGCCCGAGGAAGACAGCCCAATGTGCCGGTGAGAGATGTGTTGGCTCGGTTAGACCTTGATTACATGACCCAAATATATGTTTTCCTTAAAGCTATCGATCTTCGTGTGTGATTGTACCTATGTCCTTATACCCTCCTTTTCATCCATTGCGAGCGATTGGCCCCCTTGGTATAAACAGCAAAATAAGTTGAAATGTAAATATACAATAGATATACGAATAGATTTAAGAATCGAGTGTGATCATCAACATTGTAACAATTCCCTTATATCCCATCCCTTTCCTGAAAGAATATGTCACCCTCTAAACTCGAGTAAACCGCGAGTAATCGGTTTTCCACCTTACTAACCATAGTGTTAGGAAAATTATTTATGTATAGTTTTAAAACATATATTTAAGAATTCGGCTCCTTTAAACTCATGTAACTGAGCCTGTAAAAATAAACGATTTATATAAAAAAAAAATATGTCTATTCTTCGTTCGTTTTTAATTTTGTTACAATTTGAACATTGAATTTCTTCGGATGTACAGTCCTTGGATTCATGATTTTTGCCACATTTCGGACACACACTGTGTTTTGCTTGGCAGTCGACAATTTTGTGACCATATTCACAGCATTTGAAGCATCTTAGAATCCTCAATCCATCAATAGCTCGACATTTTTCAAACCCGCAAAATATTGATTTAGTCTCTATCATTTTATTATAAGTATCCCCATCGACTTCTATTATAGCACTGTATTTATTATATTTCATTTTATTATTACAATAGATTTTTCTTACTTCGAAATGTTTGGTTTTGTCCAACGAAGGGTTCTGTTTCAACAACGCAACTTTCAAATCATTTTCATTCATTTCTTCGCTAAATCCTATAATTTTGATCGTCGGTCTCAATGCTTCTGGTATCTTAACCTCGTAGTCTTGACCCAGTTTTTTCTCAACATTAACCTTGATTAACTCAATTGAGGTTTTATCTGAAGCAGAGACAACAACTGTACCATTCTTCCCGTTTATTGCAATCCATTTATATTCAATCCTTTGGGATTGACATTATCTTTCAACATTTTTCTAGTAATATCAGATTCCTGCGTAGTTTTTGGCTTTATGATTAAAATGTTTTCCCTGGTCAAAGTTTTCTGTTTATTGTTACTCTCAACTTTAGCTACATTTCCAGTTGTTGTTTTCTTTGCGTCTTTCAATACCGCAGCGAAACTTAGTGGAGTTGCGTTTTCACTCTGAATAGCTTGCTTATCACGTCTAGGTTTTTTTGAATTTGAACGTAAATTGTACCGCTGAGGTGTTTCCTCTGAATTCGTATTTATATTAATATTGGTTTTGAACAAATTTCTAATTTCCGCCCGTACCGCTTCTTTAACTTTGAGCTCAAAATTGTTGGCCAATTCAACCAAACATTTCGGCTCTTTTATATCATTTAAAATTTTACCAACGGAATCGTCGAAATGGTTGTTCCCGAACCCATTTTCATGTAACACCAAACATGTGTCGCATACAAAAACGGCATTTTTAATTTTCTTCAAAATATCGATATTAGCACGCACCGCTTCGGTAAACAATCGATATGAACAGTCTCATGACACCTACCGTAACACGCTATCACTTCTGTGTTTGGATCGTTTATCCTCTCACAGCAGCGACTGCACATGTCTACGAGGCCCATATCCACACATTCGCTATTGTTCGCATGTGTACGTCGTCAAAGCTGAACGAGTGCGATGGGCAGGGCATGTTGCAAGATAGTCGGACAGCAGCCCACCAAAGATAGTGTTCGCATCGAAACCGGTGGGAACAAGAAGAAGAGGAGCTAAACGAGCGAGATGGTTTGACCAGGTGGAGCAGGACTTGGCAAGAAGCTGGCAAGGAGTGGGTTCACTGGAGGAACTATGTTGTGAGTAAGATCTAATTTCTTCATGGGATATAGCATCATTGTAAAAAATAGACGAGATATACTGAACTCTAGGGACGACACAATTAAACGCAACTGATGAAAATTAAGGGTCGCTTCTATGAATAGAAGAGGTTACCGTTGGTGGGTAATTAGAAAGATATAACAATATGATAATGTAAGGTACGGATTTATTTCAACACAATAGTTTCTTCAGCTTCCGGTGAAAATGAATGAAATAAAGGAACAGGCTTAATTCAATACACAAACAGTGTGTCATTAACCGATCTTGATCCACCAGCACCACTATTTAGCGAAGATGTGCCATTTCTGTCCGCAGCCTTTCTCGAATTGAAAAATTCACTCGGAGATAGTATCGCACCACTACTTCCGGTTCCTCTCCAACCAAAGTTGACCGCTGAAGATCCAGTGTCACTGGCAGAATTCACAGTATTGACCGATGTATACCCCGGGTCCGAGTTGTAAGTCGGTGGTGCTGGTGTTGATGGTACGCACGGTTGTCTGAAGATCGATGTAAGTCGACCCAACAGCAACGAGGAATCCTCGGTTTGGCAGGGAAGAGACCCCTGTAATGGAGCCAACCAAGGCTGGATCAGTTGTCTCAGAAAGAAAGCTGACACGTTGGTCAAGCCACACAAGGGGATTACTGTGAAAAGCAACAGTTTCATGTTAGAAACAAGAGGATGCACTAGATCGTTGTCGGTCTATTCGCAACCCTTTATACCAGACGATGCACGCGAATGCTGTCACAATGAATATTGACGCGAATTATTAATTATTTTCGATTGTGTTTATCCTACGGCGGATCGATTCACATCTCTTCGATCAATATTTACCCATCATTATCTACTGATGACGACGATAAATTACCCAAGTGATGTTTTTTTCCGAGTGATCCAATATGCACATCATGGAAGCTTAAATCAATCTTCGAAACATATAAATAATTAACGTTGAATCCAGGGATATCCTGTGCAATTCATCTTGAACATAAATAACCATTCTCGACAGATGTTCCACTCGTAATGTGACACTTTCCGTGCACATTCCACTGCACATTTGCAAGAGCTATGTCTTTTTTTTGGTTGGCTCTGTTTTTTCCGCACGATGGAAATTTTCAGAACGAAGTGCTTTCTCCTCCGGTTCGCTTTCCAATCGATTCTGTGTGATAGGGGTCGAGCGCTTTCCTCGTTTTCAGGCGACAGTTTATTCGTCGTCGCCCCATCTCGCCACCCACCCGTTGCATTATTCTCATGTTTATTTGGCGAACACCAATGTGCGAGAAAGGAAGTGGCGCCTGAGTGGGAGTACTCCTTGGGGGGAAGTGTCACCGTGTTAATTGTCACACATATGGCATATTTTGGTGCACATTTCAGTTTTTGCAGCGCTGACAGGACGCCACCTCAATAAATGGACGAAGAAGGTTTCTGGGCTAATGTGGTTCCCGTTCGGTGTTGTTGATTTTGATTGCGAGCAGGTGTGCACAGATCGAAATTTCGGTCACACATCGTTGTGGGTTTTTCGATCTATTTTTCGAGTCCATCCAGTTCAGTGGATTGTGTAATTAATTTTGAATTCATCTGCAAATAACCTCTGCCACCAATTGATTCAGTGTACGGAGTCGGTAAACATAGAAGATAGAGCTTGAGCTTGAGCTAGGGTAGACTGTACAATTCGTAGTTGCTCTCCGTGATTGACCTGAACCAACTGAAGCCATGTTTACAGTCACCAGGAGAAGGGAAGGAATGTTAGTATGATATTCGCCGCCCGAAGGCCAGAAGTATCGCCTCTATAGTGTGATTCCCCTAGCGTTTATCATGGAAGGGATCGTTGTTAATGGGAATGCTTAAGAAAAATCAGGATTCACTGCGGTAAGTGATGTGATTCTAAAAACGCGAACTCATATCTCATCACGCGGCAGGGGTCTCGCAAGCATTCGTTATCGAAATTCAATCGCAACTGCGAAGATCTTACTGTAGGAAACCTGAGACGGTAACCAGGAGAATTCCTCTATAATCAATCAACCCGACGATGTGTAATATATTACGATATATTCCGTCATTCATCATGCGTACGCTTTATAAAACTTCAATCACGGCCTTTTTTTGAAATCCAAACAACGTGAACCCTAAATTTTACGAAATACGAAATACACAGATAGAATCCATGAAGAAAGAAATCCGAAATCACGAATCCGCAATCAGGAACATGTATAGTCCGAACAAGAATACTGGAACCCAGAACCTGTAAAAATTTGGGCGTGAAACTAGAGATCTAACACCTGAAATCAACCATAAGAACCGAAACACGTTCCGTGTATGTCGCTGAACTGGGTGCGATATATTACGCATTAGGGATCATTGAACAATGCCCATCGACCACTATTTTATTTTTTCGGACAGTCTCAGCTCAATAGAGGCAATCCGCTCAATGGAAGTTGATAAATGCTCATCTTATTTCCTAACAAGAATAAGACAACTATTGAGTGTTTTGGTCGAAAAATTATTCAAGATTACCTTAGCATGGGTTCCCTCTCATTGCTCGATTCCGGGGAATGAGAAAGCGGACTCGCTAGCTAAGGTGGGCGCTTTAGAAGGCACACTTTTTGAAAGGCAAATTGCTTATAATTAATTTTTCCACATTCCTCGTCAGTATACGCTCGTAAGTTGGCAGCGCATGTGGAGTGGTGATGAGTTCGGTCGTTGGTTACACACGATTATCCCTAAGGTCTCGACGAGTGCATGGTTCAAGGGATTGAATGTAGGTCGTGATTTCATTCGCGTGATATCTCGGCTTATGTCCAATCACTACAACCTAAACGCGCATCTCTATCGCATTGGGCTCGCAGCAAACAATCTTTGTGATTGTGGCGATGGCTACCACGACATCGAGCATGTTGTCTGGTCGTGTATCCGGTTCCATACTGCTCGCTCTCAGCTCTCTAGAGCACTGAGAGCACAAGGCAGACAATCGGAGATCCCCGTCCGGGATATCTTAGATAGCCGTGATCCTGATCTTCTGCTTCATCTATACCTGTTCCTCAGAAACGCCGATGCCAACGTTTAATTATGTTTCCTTCGTTGTGTCCCCGTTTCATATCCCTCCTATCCGATCGATAAACTTTTACTTAGTCGCGGCAATACATACACACTCTTTACAGATACACGGGCCAAAGGTTGTGCAGTCCACTGATCATTCAACAAGAGCCAAAGGTTGTACCGCTCATGACAACTCTACACGAGCTGATGATTGCGCCGGCTAGTGACCATTCTATCCTGGTTTCCTCGATTCGAGAAAGACGCACCACGGAGTACAGACTAGGGGGGCGTTGCTGATTAATGGTCAGCTGCATCCCAATAGGAAGTATCCCGTGTCGGGCACACGTACAGAGCATCGAAGACTGCAACATACCAATTATGAGAACACTTGTAATACTAACCTCGAGCCAACCGCGAGTAATCGGTTACATATTACTAACATAGTCGTAAGCAAACATTGTCGAAATATTGAACTCTCGGCCCCGTTAGGCTGACGCCATATGAGCCTTAATAAAAATATATATTTTGGACAAAAAAAAACCGAAACACGAAACAACAAAAAACGACAAAGTACAACAACGATGCAAACTCCACAAGCATCACAACGTAACATAACTCCACAAAGTCAAACCGAAACTGAAATACGGAGCATAGCTGTTGTGCATTTCTATGCGAAATTCTGCGCAACAATAATAGAGCGGGTAAATCAAGAACATGTCTGGTTGTTCTCCGATGCAGCCAGATACTCGCTCAGAAAACTAGAGGCGAACCCACTCTTAAGATTTATGCCTCTATCAAACAAACAATCAATCTTAGAAAACATCGAAAACTATTTATTGTGAGAAATAGAACATGGAAGCGATGGCGCAGCATATGTTTATATGTTCTGCACTTCGGACTCCTGGAACAAACCACAGATACCAGACCACGAGTGCGACGTCCTTTCAGGCTCTGAAATCCCAATATTCTCTCAGAAAACATTATTGAGATTGTTTAATGTAAGAAGTAGATCATGAAATCCGAAATATGAATTGCAGTTTCGCCTTGTGAAATTAAGAGATTGTATGCCCGGAGCATAAATTTAGTACATTCTCTCGGGTCAGTCGCCTCAACACACACAATGAAGCGGACAGAATATATTATTTTTGTTGTGTTATTACAAGAAAACTTCCGATAAGCAAACAAACATGAGAGTGGTACAGCTTGAAAACATGGAAAACTTCTTCTTTTAGCACTTTTCAGTTGAAGCGCTCAACAGCAGAAATGAATTGATTCTGTGTGACAACCCTTAACACTCCTATACTCGCGCATAAGTCTGAGAGACCGACGAATAAATAATTCGTTCATTTCTCAGGAAACATCAACACTATGACTTTGCGCTTCTCTCTAGCTTCGTCATTCGTTGTTCGTCCCCGTTTAGCGAATCGTATGAGTTGGTACGAAGGGGACATGTATCACTTTTTAACCACTTTCGGTCTGAGACACCGACGCGAGTATAGGAGTAACATTTTTGAACATGTGACTTTGTTCATATTGTAGATTATTGTTGAATGAAATATATAAATTAATGTAAGTGGCAGGGAATATTTATTGAATATAATGCATAATATCATTACCGGACAATTCTTATTTGATTTTAGTCCTTTTTGTCACCGGATTGCACAGATTCGCATATTGAGCCTGATCACGAACGTCACTTCACGGTGAAAACGAAATGAATTGTTTGCCATTTGTATGCACTTCATATCGTTTTCACCGCGACGTGACGTTTGTGATCAGGCCCATTATTCGTCGATATATTCGTCGTTAGATTGCAAAGTAGTGCAAAAATAAAATACAAATGTTTGACTGTCGTATAGCTGTTCCTATAAACAATGATGGTCACACGTATAAACACTTGTGAATAAATTGCGCTTTCGCAAGAATTGTAAACTGTAAACTATTAACTAATCGGTGGCTCATGGTTATTTTTTACAGTTACAGTCTCGGGGATATTATTTTTATAATATGTTGCTGAACTATATCGACAAGAAAACAAGTCGCAGGAAGTTCCTAGCAATCCTTTTATATCATCGTTTTATGTCCCATCAAAAAACAGGCAATAAGTATTTGTTCACCAAGAACACAGAAACAAAAAATATTAGAAATATGAAAACATGAAATTCCAGAATCTAGTAACTATCTAGAAGGTCGTTATACATTCTTCTCTTCGAAAAAAGACCCGAAAACACGCTAGAACTGTATGAAATGTAAAAAATATGTTTGTCTCGAGCATGCAGTTATGGTATGTTCTTATTTTTACACCAATGGAACCACAATCGATAAATACGTTTTTATGTTATTTCATAGCTCATTATACGTTTCTGAATTATATTCGGTTGATTTCTTCCAATTAATAGCAGGAAAAAAGTCGAATTTCATTATTTGTGTTGGAGTATCAAAAATTTCTCTGTTTTGAGGAGGCTGAACTATTAAAACTGAATGAAGACGAAGAAAACATTTTTTCTGGAGTTTTTTCATTCAATCATACCCTGTTCTTCAAATCAATACTAATAAAGCCTAAAAAATATCCAATAGCAATATTACAGAGAAGTTCAACTTCGGTCTGACACCGTGCGCGGGTACATGTGTTATGATTTTTCACGCGAGTACAGGAGGGTTTATGATGAGAACCGAATCGTGCACAAAATACACACAACTACTCCTACTCACACAACTTGCCCCATTGTACAACAGTATAGAGGAATTTACGCAAAGCTAAATCAGCTCTTGCGACACCTACATTAGAGCTCAGAACTACGAAAGTGATGATGTTTGTTTCATGTTCGCACTTAAAAGCGCGATTCGGTCGTGATTATTTTCATTAATTTCCATTTAAAATCATTTTAGCCATTGAATGTCATCAGAAAATGGTAAGAAAATTCTTTTTATGTCTATTTACTATGGTCTCAATACTCGATTGGACCAAAGTCAGAGATAATCTTCGAAATTTTTATGTTAGTGAATATAGGTTATGAGCACTAACTTCCGGACATTTTTCAGAAGCTCAAACTGTGAATAATGACGATGCAATCGATATCATATCAAGTTAGTTGATATCATTGATAATGCGGGGGCTTCCTTTCGGCCGCTTCGAGAAGGAACTGCAATGTTTGAAGCGCAACAATTGCCTTCCATTATTTACCTAGTGAGAAAATGTAAATTATAACACTTGTAACATTATAACACCGAATCATTCGTCACATGTTATGAATGAAACAATGTAAAATGATGATTTTCTAACCTTTTCAGCGTAGAAAGAATACTTGATTCCGGGAAATTTGCAGAAAATTTCTGATTTTTCAAAACAAATCAATCCAATTCCATACGAAAAAACTATGAATGGGTTATACCTACGATATAACCGCAAGGTTGACGTAGGACTGCCGTTGGCTTAGTAATCAATTGTATTATTTTTCAATTAGCAATAATCCCACGGATGTTCCTCATTGGGTACGATATCGCCGCTGCGTAGAGCTATATTTTGTGTGTATTGGTTAAATTATTGATTAAACTAGTGAATGAATGAAACTATTAACGAATACGATTGCAAACAAATCCCAATTTAAGTCAATTCATGCATTATGGAGGTAGTTATCGCAGCAAATAGTTATCAACATTTTGCCTAATCATCAAACGGTATGCGTAGAAGTTTAGTGAGCTGACGACATGAAGAGATATCTTCTAATGCAATCTATAATAATCGAGCCAAAGCATTGCATTTGTACCTGCTTTTGTAGACCATGATAGCAAAACGAATTCCGGATTGTAAAAATGCATGGGGGTATAAAAGTATTGCCCACATGAATGTATCTGCAATGCCGATTTTCCCAATTTCTTGGTTTCGGGATCTGTATTGGGAAAACACATTCCGGTTTGCAAAAATGCAAACGAGTTTGCATCTCTTTTGAAATGCCAATTCCCCCAGGCTCCATGTTTTTGAAATCTGTGTTAGGGAAACGTCCCAATTTGCAAAAACGCAAACGAGTACAAAAGTACCTGCAGCATGCATCTATTTTGCAGTGTCGATTTCTTCAGGCTCCATGGTTTTGAAATCTGTGTTAGGGAAACATTCTGATTTGCAGAAACGCAAGCGAGTACAAAAGTACTCGCAGTTTGCATCTATTTTGCAATGTCGATTTCTCCAGGCTCCATGGTTTTGAAGTCTGTTTTCGGGAAACATCCATTCATTCCAGCGATGGTACCTCAATCGTTGCGCAATCAGAACTGAGTGGATTTCTGAGCGGCACTCACTTGTATACCGATTGGTGTGATTTCGTTAGCCTGTTTTGAAAGCAATTGTAGGGCTATTGAAACAAGTTTTTGGATCAGAAAGTAACAAGCATATAACGCGTAGACATTTTATCTTTCGAATGAAGTGTTTATCATACCATTTCGTTCAGTTGTTTAGGAGCTTATAACGCTCAAAATCTCGTTCTCCGGCGTAACGCTTTCGTTTTCGAAACTTTGAACTTACACCCCAGTATAGAAATGAAAGACGTAGTCCTACGTCAAAAAAACACACGCTACATTACATTAATAACATGCGAATATATGTTTCTTTACATAAAAATATTGACTTTTAGCGTCGAAGCCATATACACAGAAAAAAAAGTAAATTCTGTTATGGCTGTGATCCATATCAATGGAAGCAGATTGATTATTCAAAAAGTTTCACAGAAACAGTGCAAACTGCACATTGCGATTGTATAGCAGGATTAGATCAATTGTGTTCCCATTTAGGCTTTGTGCTTTTTGCCCTGGAATGCTGGTCTCGTGAAGAAGTAAACTATAATGAACACTCGTGTGCAGATATCCTTAATCGGTGGTTAGTTCCGCCACAAAAGCAGTTGATTATTTTGAAATTAAGAATATTCAGCCAGAAAGATCAACCAACCCTCAGATATGATTTCCGGGTACCTGAATGTTCTGTGGAGAAGTTAAATATGTTTATAAGAAAATTGATCGGAAACGGAGAAAATCCATCGATTAGCCAATTCATGTGAAATACAAGAAAGCATTCGGACGTGAGCTAGGGCTTCTGTGACTTTGATCTAAAGACTGCCTCAGAAAGTATGGACGCAGTCAGAAACCGCTACCATTTCACAATACTTTATATTTGGTCCTTTTTTTTGGCTGTGTCCCGTTGTTTACTTTTGTCTCTCAGCACCTGTGCAGTGGCATATTTTTTCTAGCAGTGTTTTTCCAAAATGTGTGGCCTTTCAGCAGAACAACGGCGAAAAATTGTGCACAAATGGTGTACAGAACCCGGATTGTCATTAAGAAAGTTAGCAAAAATCGAAGGTGTTAGTGAGAAAGCCGTGCGAACAGCGATCAGGAAATTCAGTGAGGATAACTCTTTTGAGGATAAACCGAAAACAGGTCGAAAAAAAGGTCCTGCCAGTCCTCGTTTGGATAAATGTATAATGAAGGCGTTCGAGCAAAAGAAAGAGGTATCCGAACGGAATGTGGCCAAAAAAGTTGGCACGTCGAAATCAAACGTTCATCGCGCAAAAGAACGTTTGAATCTGCGAACATATAAGAAGCAGAAGCAGCCGAAACGAACCCCAAAACAAGAAGCATCGATCAGGCCCAGAGTGCGAAAGCTGTACGATACGATGCTTGTTGGGAATTCGAAGTGCATAATAATGGACGATGAAACATACGTTAAATTCGACTATAAATCCTTGCCGGGGCCACAGTATTATACGGCGCGAGAAGGTCAAGTATTAGACAAGTCTGAAACATCCGTTCGAGTCGAACAATTTGGTAAAAAGGCTATGGTCTGGCAAGCTATCTGTGACTGCGGTAAAATTTCGCAACCGTTCATTACAACTGCTTCAATGAACAGCGAAATTTACATCAAGGAGTGTTTAAAAAACGGCTTCTACCCATGATTCGTAGCCACAACGATCCTGTTGTCTTCTGGCCGGATTTAGCGTCATGCCATTACGCGAAACTAACGGTAGAGTGGTATACCTCAAAAGATATAACATTCGTTCCAAAGGACATGAATCCCCCTAATTGCCCGGAAATTCGCCCTATTGAAGAATTTTGGGCATTGACGAAGGCACATCTTAGGAAACATGTCTCTCCAGCAGAAACCATTCAACAATTTGAAAAGGACTGGAAAAAAGTGTCTAGACTCGTCGCTAAGAAGTCTGTGCTGAACCTCATGAAGAACGTTCGCAAGAAGGTGCGCCAGCTTGCATACAATCGATAGATAGCAGAAATTGAGAACACCGGGCGATTGTACTAATCTTATGTTAACAATATGTCGAAGAAAAAGTTTCTAACATTTGTGTTTTATTTATACTAAAATCTGGGTGCGTCCATAATTTCTGGGGCAGTCTTTAGGTGTGAAAACGTTGATAATCCTTCCCTGCTAATTTTTCGATTCAAATCTAGTGGGAAAGTCGCTCAATGAACATCGCGAGATAGGTGCTATTAAATTGAGTAATATGCGTCACACAAAAACTCTTGCTCATGAAATAGCTTGCCTAACTATTTCACAAAGTTCATGCTGGTTCCATGAAAAATTTTGCGCTAGTAGAAAGACCTCAACTATATTTAAATCATCTACAAGAACGCCGTTTGATATTGTGCTGCATAGAAACTACGAATGTAAACAAACGATATGTGCCCGACACATGCTCTGCATGTATGTGTAGCAAGAGCCCTATAACAAATCAGTCATATCAGTGGTTTCGAGAGATAGAAAGATAAAAAAAAACTGAAAAATAGAGGGCCTGAGAGCAAGAGACCACAGTAAAGGAACTCAAAAAAACCTTCTCGAATGAGTTTTTCGGACTGTTTCGGAAACAGCACTCTTTTCAATTACATCACCAAACCGAACACGGAGCGAACAAAAACACATCTATACTCGATAAATGCTCGCGCGAGACTCTGTACAAAAACATTGAAGATAGAACTATTAATTCATCCATCCACGATTTACGAAATAATGATAACGGTAAAACTACTTTCGCTACGAATGAATTTCAATGATTTGCACACCAATCGAATCGGATATTTTCTAAGATTTTGCTATGTGGTGTGCTATGCTATATAATTCTGTAATCCGCAAACGATTTGAATTGACGAAAATTGGAAGCATTCCCATTCGTCCAACCCATTTGTGTGCTTACCAACCCGTGTGTGGGGGAGTTGTGGGTCCTTCCTTCGATATTCCGGTGGCTTCTCCCTCACATAGATGGGAATTGAAAACAGGAATCTTCCGCAATTTTAGAGATTCACACACTTTTTATTGTTACACAGTTTTACATATAATTCTCAAACTATTTATTTTACATTTAACATTTAATATTTAACATTGAACATTTAGCAAACTATTTACAACAAAGAATATTTAACAAGGGAATAAACTTGTTCGGTGAGCCTGGGTCCTGGGTTCCGTGCGATTGGTTTGGCGGTGCTAAGTCAACTCAACTCTATCGTTTGATACGAGTTCTCCAGGACCTATCGATTGGGTTTTGCGATGTTTTTCTCGTTGAGATTAGCCGAGGATTTTTATCTCTCTCCGATCGATCTCACTGCTGCTAATGCGAATTAGCGGCAGTTGATGATTGTGCGATGATTGTGGTCATCTCTCTCCTATTGCGTTACGTAGTTTGGATGATGAGATATATATATACTCGTTCAGGGCCGGATTCTTCGCTAAGCTGGGTATATGTACTTGCAGACACCGTGCAGTCAATATGACGCAACAACAACAAACAAAAAAAGAAAAAGAAGAAGATACAATACACTGCGAATCAAATGCAGCGTTCGTTCCATGGGCATCACGGAGAGAGAAAATATTGCAATGTAAGCCCCACCTTTCCTTTCCTCCGCCTGTGAATGATGGACCTCAATAGATCCCAACAAACAAAACTTTTCGGGTTCCGGCAGCCCGGAATCTCTAAACTGCAAAAAACCTTGGAAATCTGAGATCTTCTGGAGTTAGTGGTGCCAAATTCGTGGTTCCACATGGAGTTCAAAGAGACGTCGTCAGGGATTTTGGCAAAGAGAGGATTCTACGCGGTGAATCTTTCAAATTCGCGAAGCTGGACAACGTGGAAGTTCCTAGGCCAAGCGGTTCTGAATCAACGGCTACCGCAATAGGTTTAGAAACTCTCCCAAATGTACCAAACAAACGGTCAAAACTAATGCAGAACACTAAGGTTCTGCAAATAAACCTTCATCACGCTAAAGCAGCGTCGAGTGTGCTGTCTAGGAGGATTACCAAAAACGCTATGGATTTGGCTCTAATTCAAGAGCCTTGGGTCCACAAAGGAAGAATACTTGGTGTTCAAACAGGTTCATGTAAGTTATTCTACGATGACAAGCATGACTCTCCAAGAACTGCTGTCTTAGCAAATGCAAATATTGAATGCCAACCGCCAAGGGAAGATCCGACATCATAATTACGTCGGCTTATTTTCCTGGCGACGTCTCTGAGGCTCCTCTCCAAGAGCTTGCGGCGTTCGTAAATTATTGCAGAGAAATCAACAAAGATTTCATAATCGGCTGTGATGCTAGTCGCTCATCCCACTTTGTGGGGAAGTTCTGACATAAACAGTTGAGGTGAATGTCCATTAGAATTTCTCTCTTCAAACAACATTGACATAGCCAATATAGGCAATAAACCAACTTTTACAAACGCTATCAGACAAGAAGTCCTGGACCTAACACTGTGCCGTCCGGTAATTTTTGAGAAAATACACAACTGGCACGATTCGGAAGAGGCGTCCTTGTCTGATCACATAAACATTATGTTCGAATGGGATGGTGGCTCGACAGTACAGAGAGAATATCGTGAACCAAAGAAAACCATCTGGGAACGATATTCACTTGTGCTTGAGTCTAAAATGTTCAATACAAGAATAAGGTAGATTCAACAGCCTGAATCAACTTCAAAAGAATTAAACGATACGATAGTTTCTGTCTATAAGAGTAATTGTCCGCTAAAGAGAGTTTCTTCAACAAGAAACGTTCCTTGGTGGAACAAAAGGCTCGAACGGCTTCGGATTGATCGCAATACAGGAGCGCTTCAATCGAATATAGCAGAGAACTAAGACGATCCAAGCGAAGATCCTGGGTAAACAACTGCGAAAGCATTAAAAGTACCCCAATGGTTGCAAGACTCAGTAAGACTCTTGCAAAAGACTCTCGAAAGGGCTCCAACATCTCCCTCAGAAGTATTGGACTTACTGATGAAGACTCACTTCCCAGGATCTACATCTGTTCATTCTGATACCAGTCCTAGCTATAAAGCCTGTCCACGTTAAATTTCGGACACT